>NC_088400.1:26884205-27198372 GCF_034236695.1 Oncorhynchus nerka
ATTAGATGTGGGATAACACTCCACACTGCAACTGCTACTTTGAAGAGTCAAAGAAGCGTTGACCATATAAAGAAGCTGCTTTGCAGGTTCTATATACATTGAGTGTACAAAACATTAGGATCACCTTCTCTTTCCGTGACATGTAGACTGACTAGGTGAATCCAGGTGAAAAATATGATCCCTTATTGATTTCACTTGTTAAACCCACTTCAATCAGTGTAGATGAAGGGGAGGAGACCGGTTAAAGAACGTTTTTTAAGCCTTGAGACAACTCAATATTCATGTTTTGTACACTCAGTGTATAACCAAGTGTTTTAACTCAAGTAAGTCTAGCATTCTGCTGACAAGCAGATCAGACAGGTGGAGTGTGGTTGTGTGTATGATGTTTGATCAGGAGGGGAATGTGAAGGCCCCATGTGGCAGCAGGTTAAAAATACCTCACTGTGATCTTGGAACTGTCTGTGTCCAGCATCCAGCCCTCTTGTAGAAGTGTGCACTTTCACACTTGCCTATTTGCATTACATCAGATACATTAGACCAAAGGGGAAGACATATGACCCTCAGTGTAATGATGGAGCAGTCTTAAGGAAGGGGAGGGAAGGGAGACTGCCAGCCAGGGCTACAGGCGGGAGTCTGTGTCTGGGTTTGAGCAATGCTTTTGTTAGCTATTTTTACCTAGACTGATATAAATGTCTAAAAATCCAGTCAGCTAAGGGCCATCATTTTGCTTTTAGAGGCAATGGGATAGGATTTCAAGGCCGTAACTCATAATTGCAGATAATGTGAAGCCACACATTTGAAGGCAAAGCCACCCTTTAAAAAGGTGTAAAGTGAAAATGACACAGTTCTCAGAATTCATTTGGAAGTAGATGAGGTATCAGCTTGCTCATTTTAAATGACAAGATCCACCATGTAATTACCAGGATGTCCTTGGAAATAAGATGAAAATCGCACTGACCTTTCCTGGTTTTAAAAATAGACAAAAATGGTCACTTTTATTCCAGGAGCCAAAATATATTTTAATCCTATGCTGTCGGTTTGACTATATTTACAAGGCTAAAGGCAAAACGTGTTGAACATAGAGAGTAAATACAATGGTAAACGGTTTCCTTGATAAAGTTTAACACTGACATCTCCATTTCAAGGGATATAGAGATCTGGATACTCTCTTGCTGCAACTTCAAATTATCCCAGATAATATACAATAATACGTATATGTTAATGTTTCTGACTTTTAGATACATTGACATCAGTAGTACAGTATAGGACCTATAATAGTCATCTTTGAAATATAACGCATAATCACATGCTATCCACCCCACTGACTTTGACATTGTTCCACATACAGTAAATTATGGAATTTGACCCGGCTGTGGTTTCAAATAGAGGTCAGGTCAGTACAGTTTAAAATTCTCTCCTTACAGTAGTATGTCCCTGAATGTTCATGGCTGGACTGGAAGTGGCTTAGTAGATCTATGAGTCTTTGAGAGTGGGGAGAATGCATTAGAGCACAGTCATAGGGGAGGAGGCATGAAGTTTCACCCTCTTTGCATAATGCATCGCCACACATCGCTGTGTGATTAATTAGCTTCATGTGAATTTCCGGGCAAAGAATATGTCTTTGTTTCAACAGGTAGTCCTCTAGATAGCCATTTCTATTACAGTCTGACCAGCTATTTATCTCTTGCCAATATTCTGTCACTTTATAATTACAGGGAAACCATAATTCCTCACACTTATCTTCGTACACAAGGATTCTTGTTGGAGTTTACATTTAGCACTTATGATTTATATGTTTCCGTTATCAATACGAAATAGTTCATGTGTATTACAACATTTGATTTCCTTTGAATTACCCTTATCATCGGTTGCCTTCATTTTTGCAGGGAAACACATAGCTAATATCTTTTGAAAATATCCTGCATAAGGATTTTACTGGTAAATAAGCAGCTTACACGAGTGCAAAAATGTACAGGGATGTGTAACACTAACTTTCGTGTTGACTTGAGGACTCACAGCTTTCCGCACCCAACACTTATTTTGACTGGTCATTGTTGCTGTAAAAACGGTTTGTGGAGGACGGGATAGTGTTGGCCCACTCAACCATGAGTGGTGCAGCCCTCCAGATCTTCCCCGTACAATCACAGAACTAAGAGGCCCAAGGGACTTCATTGTCTCCGCCGCATACTTCAACTCACTAGAGTACCGCTCCTAAGTGTGAACATTATTTTAGACATAATTAGGGGTGTAACGGTACATTCTTACAGAACAGTACAGTACGGGGACCTTGTTTCGGTCTGCACTGTGAAACCACATTTTTTTATGCAAGAATATAAACACACTTGGCCTACGCTGCACTGCATGCCTCTTGAGTAAATCTGGCCTGAAAAAAAACAGCAAATCATGGCTATTCCGTTAAAACAACTATTGTACACGTTGTAATCAATATTCTAATCTTAATTGGCGCATTTCAAAATGACCTTTTGTGAGGAGTAGCCGGGAACTACGTGAGTACTTTACGATGGCAAGTGGTGGGGACGATACACCAGGAGGATTCTCCATCGTTGTTTAAATCTCCAGTTTGGGAACATTTTGGCCTCCCCAGTAGATTATAACGGCAATGGACAGAGAATTGTGGATAAAACTTGAACAGTATGTTGCCACACTCAACCAGAATAGCCTATGCAGCTGCCAACACCTCAAATATGTTGACACATTTACGCTGATATCACCCCAGTTTTCCTACCACTGGAGCAAGACAGAAACACAAAGAAACAACAACACAACATTGTCTCCCCTCTGCATTCAAGCAGCCCTTGGCAGCTGATTCTTACCGGGCCACAGAAATTATAGGTAAGCTATATTTTTTACAGTCTTTGTTTTATAGCTGCGGATATATGCCCATTCTATGTGGTTGAGAATAGGGGGTTTAATTAAGCACCTCATGAAAGTGCTCGAGCCACGTTACGAACTTCCCTCTTGCACCCATTTTAGCAAACAGGTAGTACCCACTCTATATAGGCAAAATAAAGCCAAAGTTTTGAATGAATTGGTCAATGCACACTGCTGAGCTTACTTAACAGTAACAGCACATTACAATAGGCCTACCCCGGAGTTGGATATGTACACTGCTACACTGAAGGTGGCAGTGTCATGGTTGCGTTCGTAACTAAGTGGGAATTTACCACATATGACTGGGAAAAATCCACTTGAACGGCCCTCCAACGAGTACTTCCGGGTTGGAGCGAGCCGGTCGCATCCGCGCTTCGGTCTGCAGGTTGTATAACTTTTTCATTACATTTCATTACATTTCATTATAGTACAACGGTCTGATTTGTCTAATCTTAGCAATTTCTTCTTAGCTAGCTACATAGTCGTCGTTGTATCAAAGATAATTGCGTAATTATCGTATTTCGTCGTCTCCTATCTGCCCAACACGTTCACCGTCTACCGTAGCACTGTAGTAACTATCACACTCAACTGAACGACTTGATTAGTGTAGTGTTAGCTAGCTACATAGTTGTCTTTGCTGTCTTCGTATCCAATATAATTGTGTAGTTAGAGTGTGTAGTCTTAGAGTGATTATCTTAATTTACCGAGGTTAGCTAGCCAGCTATTTTGTCGTCCTTAACGTAGGAGACACTCCTAGCTAGCCAACAGCCAGCCAACGTCTACTGAATAGAACTTTCGCATTCCGGTCGCATTCCGCTTCGCTCCACAGGTAGTATCATATCTTCATTTCATTTCATTACAGTCCCAACGGTGTGATTTGTTTGATCGTAGCTAGCTACATAGCTAGCTACATAGCCGTCTTTGTTTCAAAGATAATTGTGTAGTCTAGAGCGATTTTCTAGGTTAGCTAGCCAGCTATTATCGTTCTCCTAACGCAACGTAACGTAACCAACACTGCTAGCTAGCCAGCTTGCCCCCGAAAAGCAGCATTGTAGAAACTTCACACTCAACGGAACGACTTGATTAGGGTAGTGTCAACAACGCAGCTAGCCTACCTCAGCAGTACTGTATCATTTTAATCATTTTAGTCAATTAGATTCTTGCTACGTAAGCTTAACTTTCTGAACATTCGAGACGTGTAGTCCACTTGTCATTCCAATCTCCTCTGCATTAGCGTAGCCTCTTCTCTAGCCTGTCAACTATGTGTCTGTCTATCCCTGTTCTCTCCTCTCTGCACAGACCATACAAACGCTCCCACACCGCATGGCCGCGGCCACCTAATCTGGTGGTCCCAGCGCGCACGACCCACGTGGAGTTCCAGGTCTCCGGTAGCCTCTGGAACTGCCGATCTGCGGCCAACAAGGCAGAGTTCATCTCAGCCTATGCCTCCCTCCAGTCCCTCGACTTCTTGGCTCTGACGGAAACATGGATCACCACAGACAACACCGCTACTCCTACTGCTCTCTCTTCGTCCGCCCACGTGCTCTCGCACACCCCGAGAGCTTCTGGTCAGCGGGGTGGTGGCACCGGGATCCTCATCTCTCCCAAGTGGTCATTCTCTCTTTCTCCCCTTACCCATCTGTCTATCGCCTCCTTTGAATTCCATGCTGTCACAGTTACCAGCCCTTTCAAGCTTAACATCCTTATCATTTATCGCCCTCCAGGTTCCCTCGGAGAGTTCATCAATGAGCTTGATGCCTTGATAAGCTCCTTTCCTGAGGACGGCTCACCTCTCACAGTTCTGGGCGACTTTAACCTCCCCACGTCTACCTTTGACTCATTCCTCTCTGCCTCCTTCTTTCCACTCCTCTCCTCTTTTGACCTCACCCTCTCACCTTCCCCCCCTACTCACAAGGCAGGCAATACGCTCAACCTCATCTTTATTAGATGCTGTTCCTCCACTAACCTCATTGCAACTCCCCTCCAAGTCTCCGACCACTACCTTGTATCCTTTTCCCTCTCGCTCTCATCCAACACTTCCCACACTGCCCCTACTCGGATGGTATCGCGCCGTCCCAACCTTCGCTCTCTCTCCCCCGCTACTCTCTCCTCTTCCATCCTATCATCTCTTCCCTCTGCTCAAACCTTCTCCAACCTATCTCCTGATTCTGCCTCCTCAACCCTCCTCTCCTCCCTTTCTGCATCCTTTGACTCTCTATGTCCCCTATCCTCCAGGCCGGCTCGGTCCTCCCCTCCCGCTCCGTGGCTCGACGACTCATTGCGAGCTCACAGAACAGGGCTCCGGGCAGCCGAGCGGAAATGGAGGAAAACTCGCCTCCCTGCGGACCTGGCATCCTTTCACTCCCTCCTCTCTACATTTTCCTCCTCTGTCTCTGCTGCTAAAGCCACTTTCTACCACTCTAAATTCCAAGCATCTGCCTCTAACCCTAGGAAGCTCTTTGCCACCTTCTCCTCCCTCTTGAATCCTCCTCCCCCTCCCCCTCCTCCCTCTCTGCAGATGACTTCGTCAACCATTTTGAAAAGAAGGTCGACGACATCCGATCCTCGTTTGCTAAGTCAAACGACACCGCTGGTTCTGCTCACACTGCCCTACCCTGTGCTCTGACCTCTTTCTCCCCTCTCTCTCCAGATGACATCTCGCGTCTTGTGACGGCCGGCCGCCCAACAACCTGCCCGCATGACCCTATCCCCTCCTCTCTTCTCAAGACCATCTCCGGAGACCTTCTCCCTTACCTCACCTCGCTCATCAACTCATCCCTGACCGCTGGCTACGTCCCTCCCGTCTTCAAGAGAGCGAGAGTTGCACCCCTTCTGAAAAAACCTACACTCGATCCCTCCGATGTCAACAACTACAGACCAGTATCCCTTCTTTCTTTTCTCTCCAAAACTCTTGAACGTGCCGTCCTTGGCCAGCTCTCCCGCTATCTCTCTCAGAATGACCTTCTTGATCCAAATCAGTCAGGTTTCAAGACTAGTCATTCAACTGAGACTGCTCTTCTCTGTATCACGGAGGCGCTCCGCACTGCTAAAGCTAACTCTCTCTCCTCTGCTCTCATCCTTCTAGACCTATCGGCTGCCTTCGATACTGTGAACCATCAGATCCTCCTCTCCACCCTCTCCGAGTTGGGCATCTCCCGGCGCGGCCCACGCTTGATTGCGTCCTACCTGACAGGTCGCTCCTACCAGGTGGCGTGGCGAGAATCCGTCTCCTCACCACGTGCTCTCACCACTGGTGTCCCCCAGGGCTCTGTTCTAGGCCCTCTCCTATTCTCGCTATACACCAAGTCACTTGGCTCTGTCATAACCTCACATGGTCTCTCCTATCATTGCTATGCAGACGACACACAATTAATCTTCTCCTTTCCCCCTTCTGACGACCAGGTGGCGAATCGCATCTCTGCATGTCTGGCAGACATATCAGTGTGGATGACGGATCATCACCTCAAGCTGAACCTCGGCAAGACGGAGCTGCTCTTCCTCCCGGGAAGGACTGCCCGTTCCATGATCTCGCCATCACGGTTGACAACTCCATTGTGTCCTCGTCCCAGAGCGCTAAGAACCTTGGCGTGATCCTGGACAACACCCTGTCGTTCTCAAATAACATCAAGGCGGTGGCCCGTTCCTGTAGGTTCATGCTCTACAACATCCGCAGAGTACGACCCTGCCTCACACAGGAAGCGGCGCAGGTCCTAATCCAGGCACTTGTCATCTCCCGTCTGGATTACTGCAACTCGCTGTTGGCTGGGCTCCCTGCCTGTGCCATTAAACCCTACAACTCATCCAGAACGCCGCAGCCCGTCTGGTGTTCAACCTTCCCAAGTTCTCTCACGTCACCCCGCTCCTCCGCTCTCTCCACTGGCTTCCAGTTGAAGCTCGCATCCGCTACAAGACCATGGTGCTTGCCTACGGAGCTGTGAGGGGAACGGCACCTCAGTACCTCCAGGCTCTGATCAGGCCCTACACCCAAACAAGGGCACTGCGTTCATCCACCTCTGGCCTGCTCGCCTCCCTACCACTGAGGAAGTACAGTTCCCGCTCAGCCCAGTCAAAACTGTTTGCTGCTCTGGCCCCCCAATGGTGGAACAAACTCCCTCACGACGCCAGGACAGTGGAGTCAATCACCACCTTCCGGAGACACCTGAAACCCCACCTCTTTAAGGAATACCTAGGATAGGATAAAGTAATCCTTCTCACCCCCCTCCCCTTAAAAGACCTAGATGCACTATTGTAAAGTGGCTGTTCCACTGGATGTCTTAAGGTGAAAGCACCAATTTGTAAGTCGCTCTGGATAAGAGCGTCTGCTAAATGACTTAAATGTAAAAATGTAAATGTAATTACTAGTGGGAAACTCATCTATCATCCTGAGCACCCACTTCTCCCACATGATGACCTCTGACGTCACCTACTAAGGAAGTGGCCTCTATAACAGCATTTTTAACAGTTAAATGCAACAACAAAACATTATTTATTAAAATCATTCTATTAATTTGTTAACAAACATAATAGCTGTACATTTAGTTTATGGTTGACACAGCTTGTACTTTTAGTTTATGGTTGACACAGTTTGTTCTTTTCGTTTATGGTTGACACAGCTTGTACTTTTAGTTTATGGTTGACACAGCTTGTACTTTTAGTTTATGGTTGACACAGTTTGTTCTTTTAGTTTATGGTTGACACAGTTTGTTCTTTTAGTTTATGGTTGACACAGCTTGTACTTTTAGTTTATGGTTGACACAGTTTGTTCTTTTAGTTTATGGTTGACACAGTTCTTTTAGTTTATGGTTGACACAGTTTGTTCTTTTAGTTTATGGTTGACACAGTTTGTTCTTTTAGTTTATGGTTGACACAGTTTGTTCTTTTAGTTTATGGTTGACACAGTTTGTTCTTTTAGTTTATGGTTGACACAGTTTGTTCTTTTCGTTTATGGTTGACACAGTTTGTTCTTTTAGTTTATGGTTGACACAGTTTGTTCTTTTAGTTTATGGTTGACACAGTTTGTTCTTTTAGTTTATGGTTGACACAGTTTGTTCTTTTAGTTTATGGTTGACACAGCTTGTTCTTTTAGTTTATGGTTGACACAGCTTGTACTTTTAGTTTATGGTTGACACAGTTTGTTCTTTTAGTTTATGGTTGACACAGCTTGTTCTTTTAGTTTATGGTTGACACAGTTTGTTCTTTTAGTTTATGGTTGACACAGTTTGTTCTTTTAGTTTATGGTTAACACAGCTTGTTCTTTTAGTTTATGGTTGACACAGATTGTTGGCCATTAGTCAATCAGCATTTCTCAACAAGTTCAAATCACATGAATGCATCCAACTGGTATTTATGACTTCACAACTGGTATTTATGACTTCACAACTGGTAAATTCCCATATTCTACATGATAACAAAAGCAGCATCAGAGTGGAAACAATCTAGTCACAACTGACAATGCAAGGAACATTGTGACAGCTGAACATTGTGAAAAGCATTTACTTTTCCTGCTGTACCCGAAACCGAACCCTGACCCCAAAAAAACACAATACCTACTGAACCTTGGGTTTGGTGAACCGTTAAACCCCAAGACATAATGCTTGGCTTATAGCCACAGAACTTAACACGACGGGGGTCCTGGAACCATACCACTTTCCAAGATACCCTTTGTGCAACAACGTGACTAGTAGCGAATGTGGTCGTGTGTCAGATACAGAGCCTCAGATCCTTCTGTTCATCTTCTGTAAGCATGCATAATACATGGCACTGACATAACATGTTTATGATGCCCTTCTTTTCTGCATATCGCACTGGTCTGTGCTTTTCGTGCTTCTGATATTCTGGGAGTAATTGGACTCTGGGGCAGGCGGTCAGGATCGGAATCGCAGGGTCGAACCATGGTCCTGGGGATAACAAGATGTTTAGGAGCTCAAATATGGCCCAGCCCCAAGTGTAGCCACTATCATTGACCACCATTTCTATTTAGAATCCTCAATCCAACGTTGTCTCTGAAGTCATCCTCAACGGATATACTTGACAATCCCCTCAATTCACTATGATTCTCTGGTAAATTAAACAGACTCACTGTCTGAGAATAAACACTTCCGTTCCCATTCCCTTCAAAATGAATATCTAGAAACGCTACACAGTGTAACTACATTTCCATATCCAGGTTGTATTTTCCAGCCTTGACTGCAGTAAGTATGTTTATACAATTCTGTAGCTTCAGTAGTGGCAGAAGGAGGAGGCAGGTCTCCTACCACTAGAACACAGCTAGCTAGACTAATGCAGTTGCGTGGGATTGAGCTTTCGCTCCCCGAGGTACTGTATAAGACAGGTGCACCAATTAACAGGGCTGTCTGCCAACCGTTCCTCTAGTGTGATAATTATGCCCAGCTTTCAGCAGAGTACATACTGTGGTTTTCAGCAGAGTGCATACTGTGGCTTTCAGCAGAGTACATTCTAGAGGTTGACCGATAATGATTTTTCTACACCGATACTGATTATTGGAGGACCAAAAAAGCCGATACCGATTAATCGGCCGATTTTTATTTATTTATTTGTAATAATGACAATTACAACAATACTGAATGAACATTTATTTTAACTTAATATAATACATCAATAAAATCAATTTAGCCTCAAGTAAATATTGAAACGTTGAATTTGGTTTAAATAATGCAAAAACAAAGTGTTGGAGAAGAAAGTAAAGTGCAATATGTGCTATGTAAGAAAGCTAACATTTCAGTTCCTTGCTCAGACCATGCGAACATATGAAAGCTGGTGGTTCCTTTAAACATGAGTCTTCAATATTCCCAAGTAAGAAGATTTAGGTTGTAGTTATTATAGGAATTATAGGACTATTTCCCTCCATACCATTTGTATTTCATTAACCTTTGACTATTATATGTTCTTATAGGCACTTTAGTATTGCCAGTGTAACAGTATAGCTTCCGTCCCTCTCCTCGCTCCTCCCTGGGCTCGAACCAGGAACACAACGACAACAGCCACCCTCGAAGCAGCGTTACCCATGCAGAGCAAGTGGAACAACTACTAGAAGGCTCAGAGCGAGTGATGTTTGAAACTAGCTAGCCATTTCACTTCGGTTACACCAGCCTCATCTCAGGAGTTGATAGGCTTGAAGTCATAAACAGCCAATGCTTGACGCACAATGAAGAGCTGCTGGCAAAACGCACGAAAGTGCTGTTTGAATGAATGTTTACGCGCCTGCTTCTGCCTACCACCGCTCAGTCCGATACTTAGATACTTGTATGCTCAGTCAGATTATATGCAACGCAGGACACGCTAGATAATATCTAGTAATATCATCAACCATGTGTAGTTAACTAGTGATTATGATTGATCGTTTTTTTATAAGATAAGTTTAATGCTAGCTAGCAACTTACCTTGGCATACTGCATTTGTGTAACAGGCAGTCTCCTTGTGGAGTGCAATGAGAGAGAGGCAGGTCGTTATTGCGTTGGACTAGTTAACTGTGAGGTTTCAAGATTGGATCCCCCGAGCTGACAAGGTGAAAATCTGTCGTTCTGCCCCTGAACGAGGCAGTTAACCCACCGTTCCTAGGCCGTCATTGAAAATAAGAATGTGTTCTTAACTGACTTGCCTAGTTAAATAAAGGTATAAAATATATATATATATACATAAAAAATACAGATTTCTGATTGTTATGAAAACTTGAAATTGGCCATCATTAAACGGCCATTCCGATTAATCGGTCGACTTCTAGTACATACTGTGGCTTTCAGCAGAGTACATACTGTGGCTTTCAGCAGAGTACATACTGTGGCTTTCAGCAGAGTACATACTGTGGCTTTCAGCAGAATATATACTGTGGCTTTCAGCAGAGTATCGAACCCACCAAGTGTTGGGGGGCTCTCCTCTCCCTGAGCAACGTGACCTTATTGGGTCAGCGTTCTCTCCGGCCACACACACCACACTAATACTACTCTTGTTAGCTGAGATCAATGGCAGATGATAATTAAAATTGTATTTTTATCCCCCATCATCACAAACAGAGCACTGGTATCTTTACTTCCTCCTGAGGTCAAATATGGTCATTATTTTTTCAAAGCTGTCAATACAGTTAGGTTTTCTGTCTCAACAACTACAAACACTCTGAAATGTTATCTTTAATGAAGAGTGTGCAGGCCTAACTGCCACACCTATCTGCCAGGCCTATTTGCCATGCAAAGTCAAGTTGTACCTTTGTTTGCTTAGGATCTTTAAAGACTCACAAAGAGGCCTATCATGCTAAATAACAACAGCCTTCCAAGACCAAGGGTAAATATAAAAAAATGAAATGCAAAAGAATTAAATGCTAAAGACTGCTGAAAAATGTTACGAGCGTAAATTTAGTATCACGGGACCAAAGAAATGACGTACAAAATTCAAGATAGGCAGCAGATAAACAAAGCCCTCATCTTCAGAGTGGCTGAGCTGAACAGCATGGCTGTCGTCTGGCCACTCTACCATAAAGACCTGATTGGTGGAGTGCTGCAGAGATGGTTGTCCTTCTGGAAGGTTCTCTGTCAGAGTGACCATTGGGTTCTTGGTCACCTCCCTGACCAAGGCCCTTCTCCCCCGATTGCTCAGTTTGGCCGGGCGGCCAGCTCTAGGAAGACTCTTGATGGTTCCAACTTCTACCATTTAAGAATGACAGAGGCCACTGTGTTCTTGGGGACCTTCAATGCTGCAGAAATGTTTTGGTACCCTTAACCAGATCTGTGCTTCGACACAATCTTGTCTCGGAGCTCTACGGACAATTCCTTCGATCTCATGGCATGGTTTTGGCTCTGACATGCATTGTCAACTGTAGGACCTTATATAGACAGGTGTGTGCCTTCCCAAATCATGTCCAATCAATTGAATTTACCACAGGTGAACTCCAATCAAGTTGTAGAAACATCTCAAGGACGATCAGTGGAAACAGGCTGCACCCGAGCTCAATTTCAATTCTCATAGCAAAGGGTTATGTTCATAAGGTATTTCTGTTTTATATTTGTATTACATTTGCAAAAGTTTCTAAAAACCTGTTTTCGCTTTGTCATTATGGGGAAAAACATTTATTTAATCAATTTTAGAATAAGGCTGTAACGTAACATAATGTGGAAAATTCAAGGGGTCTGAATACTTTCCGAAGGCACTGTATTTCACTGGAGCCCTCATTAGGACCTGGAAGCACTCTGTATGCCAGGAAAAAAACATCTAAATGCCAAAGGAAACACATTTGATTACACACCCACAGAGGGCACATATTAGTTTTCTAATGACACCATCTAGCTCTCCTCTCAGAGACTTTCCAATCCCCAAATTGTCATCCAGTACACCTCATTAAATCGTGTCTTCTTTCTTCCCCTCTTTAAAGGTCACATAAAATCAACAGGAAGGGAAATAGACTAGGTTTGATCCCAGCTCTGTTGACTGGAATTACAGCTATGGCTTTATACTGTCACTCCAGCAAATCAGTGGCTTTTCAAAGGGACAAAATGTACAATATATTGGAATAGCATATGGACTCACATACACAGACATATACACACCTATCCAGACTGACATACACACATCCATCCACAGACAGACAGACAGACAGACAGACAGACAGACAGACAGACAGACAGACAGACAGACAGACAGACAGACAGACAGACAGACAGACAGACAGACAGACAGACAGACAGGCAGGCAGGCAGGCAGGCAGACACACAAAGACATACACACATCCACGCACACACAAACACACACACACACACATACACACACCCACACCCACACACAGACATATACACTCACAACCATCCACACACAAACACACACAGAGACATCCATCCACACACACACCCACTCACAACATTTGTTTATTAGTTCATATATAAAGAGAGTCCTTTTCTCAAGGAGCAATATTTACTATGAAAGTGAGCGAGAGAGAGAGAGTTACAAGATGTAATTGTGGTGAAAAGGCGCTTGGCGGTTGCGGCAGGACCTCGTCAGATATGAAGTTAGGCAGAGAGAGGCAGAAACCAATCAAAGCAGGTCCATCTCATCTTCCCACTGTCTCGGAGAAAAGGTATGACTGCGCTGCTGGTACTAACTCACCTTTCCCATCCTGGACAGGAGCAGAGTGAGGGAGGAAGGGGATCGGGGTTAGGGAGGGAGGGAGGGGATCGGGGTTTAGGGAGGGAGCATAGCAGAGGGAGGGAGGGAGGGAGGGGAGAGGAACGGAGGGAGGGAGGGAGGGAGGGGAGAAGAGGGAGGGTAGCAGAGGGGGGGAGGGGAGAGGAGCAGAGGGAGCAGGAGAAGAGGTAATGTGGGTGGTGAGAGGAGGGTGGGATGGGATGGAAGGACAGGACAGGACGGGGGGAGGGACCAGTGGTAGGGGCAAGGTAATCATATTCCAATTGAAAGTCAGTCAGCTGGAACAACTGAGCCACACACCAAGAATGGATTTTACATGCAGACTATTACGCCCCAGCCTATTTACTCCAAACTGCCTGGAAATGGCTGGCATTATATGGAGCAGCCAAGAGTGAATGTATTCCCAGCAGGTCGATGCCACTGGCTTAGCTTTGTTTTTCTGAAACATTTCTCTCTGCTTACTCCCTACTAGCCTGGACCCCATTTGTCCCCTGACCATATCCAATGATCTACATTACATCAACAGACGTATGTGGACACATGCTCGTCGAACATCTCAGGGAGATGCCACCAGCGCATTAGTGAGGTCGGGCACTGATGTTGGGCGATTAGGCCTGGCTCGCAGTCAGCGTTCCAACTCATCCCAAAGGTGTTCTATGGGGTTGAGACCAGGGCTCTATGCAGGCCAGTCAAGATCTCACTTACCAATCTCGAAAAAATTATTCTGTATGGACCTCACTTTGTGCATGGGGGCATTGTCATGCTGAAACAGGAAAGGGCCTTCCCCAAACTGTTGGAAACACAGAATCGTCTAGATTATCATTGTATGCTGTAGCGTTAAAATGTCCCTTTACTGGAACTAAGGGGCCTAGCCCAAACCATGAAAAACAGCCCCAGACCATTATTCCTCCCCCACCAAACCGTACAGTTGGCACTATGCATTCAGGCCTGTAGTGTTCTCCTGGCATCGGCTAAACCCAGATTCGTCCTCCACGTGTTTCCACTGCTCCAGAGTCCAATGGCGGCGAGCTTTACACCACTCCAGCCGACGCTTGGCTTTGCACATGATGATCTTAGGCTTGTGTGCGGCTGCTCGACCATGGAAACCCATTTCATTAAGCTCCCGACATACAAATTCTTGTGCAGACGGCAGTTTGGAACTCAATAGTGAGTGTTGCAACCAAGGACAGACAATTTGTACGCGCTTCAGCACTCGGTGGACCTGTTCTGTGAGCTTGTGTGGCCTACCATTCCGCGGCTGAGCCGTTTTGCTCCTAGACATTTCCACTTCACAATAACAGCACTTACAGTTGACCGGGCCAGCTATAGCAGGGCAGACATTTAATGAATTGACTTGTTGGAAAGGTGGCATCCTATGACGGTGCCACATTGAAAGTCACTGAGCTCTTCAGTAAGGCCATTCTACTGCCAATGTTTGTCTATGGAGATTGCATAGCTTTGTGCTTGATTTTATACACCTGTCAGCAATGGGTGTGGCTGAAATAGCGAGAATCCACTAATTTGAAGGGATGTCCACATACCTTTTTTTTTTACCAATCAAAAGTTTGGACACACCTACTCATGCAAGGTCTTTCTTTATTTTGACAATTTTCTACATTGTAAAATAATAGTGAAGACATCAAAACTATAAAATGACACATATGGAATCATGTAGTAACCAAAGTGTTAATCAAATCAAAATATATTTATATTTGAGATTCTTCAAAGTAGCCACTCTTTGCGTTGATGACAGCTTTGTACACTCTTGGCATTCTCTCAACCACCTTCATGAGGTAGTCACCTGGAATGCATTTCAATTAACAAGTGTGTCTTGTTAAAAGTTAACTTGTCAAATGTATTTCCTTCTTAATGTGTTTGAACCAATCAGTTGTGTTGTGACAGGTAGGAGTGGTATAAAGAAGATAGCCCTATTTGGTAAAAGACCAAATTCATATTATGGCAAGAGCAGCTCAAATAAGGAAAGAGAAATGACAGTCCAGCATGACTTTAAGACAGAGTTATCTCTGCTGCAGAGGATAAGTTCATTAGTTAGCAGCCTCAGAAATTGCAGCCCAAATAAATGCTTCACGGAGTTCAAGTAACAGACACATCTTAATAACAACTCTTCAGAGGAGACTGAGTGAATCAGGCCTTCGTGGTCGAATTGCTGCAAAGAAACCACTACTAAAAGACACCAATGAGAAGAAGAGACTTGCTTGGGCCAAGAAACATGAGCAATGGACATTAGACTGGTGGAAATCTGTTATTTTGTCTGATGAGTCCAAATTTGAGAGTTTTGGTTCCAACTGCCGTGTCTTTGAGAGACGCAGAGTAGGTGACCGAATGATCTCCGCATGTGTGGTTTCCACCGTGAAGCATGGAGGAGGAGGTGTGATGGTGTGGGAGTGCTTTGCTGGTGACACTGTCTGTGATCTATTTAGAATTCAATGCACACTTAACCAGCATGGCTACCACAGATTTCTGCAGTGATACGCCATCCCATCTGGTTTGTCGGACTATCATTTGTTTTTCAACAGGACAATGACCCAACACACCTCCAGGCTGTGCATCAGGTGACCTGGCCTCCACAATCAATGCATCAGATGACCTGGCCTCCACAATCTCCCAGCATCAACCCAATTGAGAGGGTTTGGGTTGAGTGGGACCGCAGAGTGAAGGAAAAGCAGCCAACAAGTGCTCAGCATATGTGGAACTCCTTCAAGACTGATGGAAAAGCATTCCAGGTGAAGCTGGTTGAGAGAATCCCAAGAATGTGCAAAGCTGTCATCAAGGCAAAGGGTGGCTACTTGGAAGAATCTAAAATCTAAAATATATTTAGATTTGTTTAACTGTTTTTTTACCAGAGATTTTAGCTCAAATAAATCGTTTGTACATTTAGGTTCTAAACAACACTGATGAATGATACAGTATGCATCCATCTGAATTGTGATGAAGTGCCTTTGGTGAAAAACAAATTAAGGCCATGACATTTATTAAATGATGTAGAAAAGCTTGATTGCACTGGTATATGTTTGGCAGATCATAACCATCAATACATTAATGTGTATTGCACAGGATACATTATACAGGTGCCTTAAGTGCCATTGATATAGGAAATGTGTTGACCACTTAAAATTGAGCGTTGAATGGATCTGTAAATAGAAACATCACAAAGTCAATTTATCAACGTGACAAAGATAAGGACCAATCATGAGGTATAATGAGGTATACTGCCCACATAATGCATGTTCCAAATGGAATATGAAATCAGTAGTGCTGAGCGGTTCATGATTTTTTGGGGGGTTATTAAATAACTAATTGACCGATGTCGGTTGAATTATCGATTGAGTTTTTTTGTTGTTGAGCCCAACACACTGTTTCTCTAGAAAGAAATCATATTATGCACCAGAGAAATCAAGTCAACAACTATATGGGATGCTGGGCTGAAGGGAGTTGTAGTTTTAATGAAGCAAATAGTCAACCTAGTTCAGAGCAGAAACGTGATAATTAAGTACAATGAACATAATCCATTACGCCTGTTCTTTCCGGCTTGGGACAGAGATGGATACACATAGACCGCATGAGAGAAGAATGTACTGTACACAACTGAAATGTTTTATTATTTCATAGTAATTTCCTATTTTTCTATTGATGCCTACCCAATGTGGACCTGCCAGAGACAATGGAATATTTTTGGCAATGAAATTTCCATTAAAAAGCTATAACATAATCTGTCATTATTTCTTGCATTTAATGTTAAAAAAATTAGAAATCAAACCCGACTCAAAAAGTACTAATTGTCTAGCACTATTTCTGCAAAAAATGTACTTGTAAAAAGTATTATCCTTAGGGATACAAACATTGCATTAGCAACCATGCAAAACTAAACTGTGACTTTACTGATAAGTGAGCAAAATCGATTTAACCTGTTGTAGTGAGTGAGGACCTTGGGCATGATGCCTTTCTCTGCCCTGACGCCTTTCTCTGCCCTGACATGTTAGCTGAGAGACAACCTAATTCATAATAAGGACAGATGGAATCCCAAATGGAATATTAAGAAAGGCTTTGTTGCTGTCTCTCACAATGACCTAATTTGTGTTAAAGAGAAGTGAATCTAAGGCACCTTTAGCATAGTGCATAGAGGCTAACCCACTACTGTAATTAAAATAACGGCATGGAAAGACAATTAGATGAGATTTTCAGAATCTTTACACTGAGGCCTTGTGGTTTAGGAAGTTCTCATTCATCACGGAGTCCAAGCGCTAGTTGCTGCTGACAGTCCTGTTTCACACTGGTCTGAGTACACCCTCTGCCTCACCTTTCATTTCTACATCAGATCTATAGTGGTTGGGGAGCTGTATGCATTTGTAGTGGACAATGTGGTGCGGTGTATTCTTAGTTGCGATGGGGAAATACACTCAACAACTGATTGTGCCACCTTTAGCTGCAATGATTGCAAACAAATGCTTCCTGTAGTTGTCTCTCACTTAGCTGTGGAGGAATTTTGGCCCACTCTTGCATGCAGAAATGCTTTAACCTAGCGGCATTTGTGGGTTTTCAAGTATGAACTACTCGTTTCAAGTCCTGCCACAACATCTCAATTGGGATTAGGTCTGGACTTTGACTAGGCCTTTCCAAAACTGTTGTCACGTCCCTCCAATAGAGTTCCAGACGCTTGTAGAATCTATGCCAAGGTGCATTGAAGCAGTACTGGCTCGTGGTGGACCAACTCCCTTTTAAGACACTTTTTGTTGGTGTTTCCCTTATTTTGGCAGTTACCTGTATGTTGGTCATTATTGGAGGAATTGTTCGTCATTACTGGAGGAATTGAAAACATTCTTCTCTCCTCTAGATCTGACAGTGGTGCTGCTGGTGTGATGTTGTGACTCATGGCTTCTGACTGTGATACATAATAATGGCTACCAGTCCATAGTGTCAATTACCTGTCCCTTATAGATGGGTCACCATGGGGTCCTTTTGATCAGATACTGTGTCCTAAATGGTTAGGCAACTAGTGTACCAGCCCTTCACCACTGGACCCTGTCAGTGGTTACAAAAGTGAATGAATTGGATCTGGCAGGTTATTTCAACTTGACTTGACACCACCAATGAAATCATAGATGGACAATGAGAGGGGACATTAACATGATATGACATATAATTAATAATGCATGGACCATCAAACTCTGGCCAATTCAATGTGGAGCAGAGACATGAACGTGAACTTTCATGTGCCTTAATAACAAACTTGTATGCATCTGTAAATACGAATACAATTGTTAAATTACGAGCCTAGTTGGTTTAGCCACGGAAAAAGAGAGCAAACTTCCCGCTAGCCATGATTGGCTGAGATAATGAGTGGGCTGGACATGCCGAGAGATGAGTTTGGATTGGTCTGCCATGTAGCACGCTTCTCTCTATAACATGAGTTGGTCAGTATGTGAAGGTAATCCTTTTATAATGAAGCTTTTTAAAAATATATCATGTAGTAGAACTGCATAAGTGTTGCTCTCCACTTTTGAAATCAGTGGAATTAGAGTATGATAGCTAAGGAAATGGAACATTCTGCCGTTTGATTGCAAATATGCAGATGGAGTCGAAAAGAGAACACACAGAAGACTTGTATAAAACACTTGTGTCCAGATTACATCTTCAAACTAAGGGCAACCATGGTATCTGTGACAGAGAGGGAGAAGCGTCCATCCATGTTTACGGGTAAGATAGTCTAGCTAGCTACATTTTCAGATATTACACGTTTCTAATTTTGTCATTTCAAGTGTACTGTTAGCTAGCTAGCTAAAGTTGGCTGGCTAACTAACGTTATGTATGATCTCTGTAGTAATATTAATTACAGAGACATTTGCATTGCTAGTTATATGTTAGCTAGCTAACATTGAACCTGGTTGGTTTGCTACCTGCAGAATCATGCAGGGCAGTAACGTTATGAGTTTGGATTATGGTTAATTGTTTAGCTAGCTATCTACATGTCTAAACAAAAGACTCCATCCACTATGCAAGTAACTATTTCAATAGAATGTTTATGATGTCACTGTGACAACTGCCAATAGACGTAGCTGGTAAATTCTCTCTGGCTATCTACTCTGATTTCAGAGCACTCTCATCTGAGTGTGCCAGAGCGCAGAATAACTGATTAATTTACAAACACTCAACACCTGTTGAATATGGCCGGTGTCAGTAAACGTTGACAAAAAAGCGTTGCAGTCCCCAACGCTCTGTATAAAATAAAACAGCCTGGCCAGCTCTGCTAGGGCGCGTAAAATGGTCAGAGTGAGCTGTTCCCTCATTTGTGTCTGGAAGTAGATAGCAAGCTAGCCAACGTTAGCCAGTTAGCTTGGGTGCTTGATTGCTACGATATTGTAATATATTGTCAATTACTAGCTAGCTAGATAATGCGCGTTTAATTCGTTTTTTTGCAGTATTTTAATGTCCAGTAGCCAACTGTCTGTGGCAGTGGCGCAAGAAAACGTTCATGGTTACAAAAGTATCCAGTTGTCTATCACAGAACAAGGGTTTAGCTGTACTAAAGTTAAGTACATTTCTAATAAGAAATACTAAAACATCATTTTCAAGAATCCCATTTCTTTTGAACCTTTTTCTTATGAAGAATCGTAGGAAAAATAAAATGTAATAAAGTTTCCAATGACTTTATTGAGGAATAGCAACATTGCTTACCTTTTTTTCATAAATCTATAGTTAAGGAAAAAATAGCAGTTAAGAAGAAATTTCTTAAGGTTTTGTGAATCTTGGCCCTGATAACTGAGACGGCAATGGCATATGGTTTACATAGTTTTCATGCTCATCAAACCATTCAGTGACCACTCATGCTCAGTGGATGGAGGCGTTGTCATCCTAATTTGGCATAGCCATGGTTGCCAAATTTATACATAACCTTATACATAATGGGATGTTTATTTCTTAACTAACTCAGGAACCACACCTGTGTAGAAGCACCTGCTCCTAATACTTTGTATTCCTTACTTAATCTAGTGTTTTCATTATGTATATATACAGTTAATATACAGTAAATATGTAAATATCGCAATATATTTATAGCATACGCAACTTGTATGAATGGCTGAGTTAGTATTGGTAGACCAGCGGATTGTACCAAGTGCTGGGTTAATATTGGTAGACCAGCATGATTGCGTGATATTGATTAATCAGTCCTATGTGAAAGGCCTAAAAGTCTTAAAAATGTGATCCAGTACTTTGGCGACTAGTTGTTATTTTTTAAGCATCCTGCTTTGGGCTGGCTGTGTCAATGTGTAGTTCATACATGCATAATCTATGACCCACGAAACCCCTAGTTTGAAAGCGACTGCTTTCTGGAAGCTGTGCTGCACTATTTTCCCTACATTTCCCCCCACGTGGGCCTGCCCCCTAGCAATTCGAGTTCCAACCAATATTTGATGTAGTATGCAATTTTCGTGGTCCACTTTTAGCTTCTGGGCGCTACTTTCAGAACTAATGGATACAAAGTATACACAAGTACCAGAGAATCCCTTTAGGTGAGAGCCTCTTGCCCCAGGTAAGAGCATAAAATAAAGTGGTTATGTGCTGTACGCGGAGCATGCAATGTATGTTTATTAATCTTTCAAAATGGTAAAATCGAAGCAAAACAAAGAGCCACTAAAAAATACCACACACATTGAAAAGTATAAGGAAAAATAATAATTTATTAATTGAAGGTTGAACATTTGGGTTAATTTTGCTGTGGACTAACCAACCCCCATTAACCAGTTAATAAATGGTTAAATACGTTTCAGTAAAATGTGACCAACATAAACTACATTGCATGGGTATAAGGAACTGCACTTTTTCATTAAGAGCTTAAAAAACATGCGACAATAGCAAGCCTATCCTCTTATATTATTGAACGTGCAACTAGGCTACTGCAATGAAGAAGACAATGTAATACATCATTTTCCAACATTTGTCAAAATGCAATTTGTGGGAAACGTTGTTCTTAAAGAAGAAACTGAGGCTTTTCATGTGACTGAACCTAAAATCTCACAGTTATAAACTTAGAAAGAGGCTAAATCTAAATATGCAACAAGTAGAATGGGTTACTAATATGTCTAGGATAATGCCTTTGGCTTCTGGACAACGAAAGAAAGTTGATTTGAAAACCAGTAGAACAGGAGATAAATGCTAAGAAACCTTTTCAGTTGCTAGCTTAGCTGTTGTTGTTAGCTGCTGAGTGCTGCTGCTCTCGGTCTCTCCCTCTGCTCAGCTGCTCCCTGTGCTGCTGCAGCCTGCTTCTGAGTTGCCATGCAACGAGTCTCCCTCTGGCTTGCTTGCGGCTCAATCTGACTAGAGATAAAGCCATCAGTTGACATTAAGCAAGCTATTTTATAACTCTATAAACTCACTGTACATTACTATTTACAGCAAAATTATCATTCCAGTTGACAGTGTTCCGGTTTTATGACTGACGAGATTTTTTCAATTCTGGCACCAATTTAATTCCAATCAATTATGCAAATTAACCTATAGACCGATAAGCATGACTGGTCAAATGTATTTTTAGCAGCTAACCGAATAACAGTTCATCGTTAACATCATACTATGTGGACCAATGGAGCGTGCATGTGATGTGTAACATGCATGAGTGAGTTAAGTGACCATGATTCAATATTGGATCAAGTGTTTTATAGCTCTTATACTGTCATTTGGATGAAACCTTTTTGCTTAGAGATGTGGCATATGGGATGTTAATGAGAATTACAGTCCCATTTAGATGTGTAATAAATACTATATCATGGCCCTTGTCAGTATGGCTGCTTGTCTGAGCTGATCTGTCTTCGGCAAGCAGCAACAGAGCCCCTTCTGCCTGTCAGCTGAGGAAGAGGGGCCCCAGGAGACTGATTTTTATCATGAATGCCGAAATGTTGCTTAAGGAGAGTCAGGCAGGCCCGCTGACCCCAGCTCGTTGAACTTTAATCGGACTAGGGAAAGGGCATTATGTTTCTCTCTCCTCCCTCCCTGGGAGTCTCACCCTTCTCCCCTCCTGCCTCTAGTTTGGCATGGCATCACTTGTTTCCTTCCACTGTCAGATGTGACAGAGACCTGCTGGTTATTCTTATCATGTCTTTGGACCACGGTTATTTATCTCTCTCAAACATTATTTCTACAAACATCTTCATCTGTCCCACCTGCCTGATTATGATGGCTACATGAACTCATGTAACAGTTGTCGGTGGAGATCTGGAGGTAACAAAAGATTGAACTGAAGTTTCTGGTTCGAGTTCCTTAAGGATTTGGACATTTGGGCATATATCCTTTCAAATGCAAGGAAGGATAATCCACAGTGTGTCTTCCGCTGGGATACAGTGTGCTTGTTTGGTAGCCTATCCTCTTGTGTATCGTCAAACATTTCCTTTGAAATGTCGAAATGCACGATAAGACCTCCCTCAAGGCAAGACTTATTGAGATATGAATTCTCTGTCACCTACGCTTTGAAATTCCATAGCCTCAATTTGCTGTGGGGGGAAAAGGGGAATTGGAAAAGCCAATTGAATATTTTCCTTCAGAGTCCATTTACTGTACTAACTGGGTTAGTGAGTCACCATCATAACAGTCAATAACACCAGAACAGCCTGGGTTAGTGACTCACCATCATCACAGTCAATAACACCAGAACAGCCTGGGTTAGTGACTCACCGTCATCACAGTCAATAACACCAGAACAGCCTGGGTTAGTGACTCACCATCATCACAGTCAATAACACCAGAACAGCCTGGGTTAGTGACTCACTGTCATCACAGTCAATAACACCAGAACAGCCTGGGTTAGTGACTCACCATCATCACAGTCAGTAACACCAGAACAGCCTGGGTTAGTGACTCACCATCATCACAGTCAATAGCACCAGAACAGCCTGGGTTAGTGAGTCACCATCATAACAGTCAATAACACCAGAACAGCCTGGGTTAGTGAGTCACCATCATAACAGTCAATAACACCAGAACAGCCTGGGTTAGTGACTCACCATCATCACAGTCAATAGCACCAGAACAGCCTGGGTTAGTGACTCACCATCATAACAGTCAATAGCACCAGAACAGCCTGGGTTAGTGACTCACCATAATCACAGTCAATAGCACCAGAACAGAACATATAATCTGGTATACAGTATGCTTGTTTGGTCTTAACAAAAGATATCTCTTCTAAAAACACCCCATACTGTTGTTGTCTTGTAAGTCTGGTCCAGAGGCTGGTTGCGGTCTGGAAGCTTAAGTTGTGTTTTAACTCTAGGCACCTATCATAAAAAGGGATGTATGATTTTACAGAAATTATTTTGGAGCTACAGTCTGCTCCTAACTGCTTATTTCTCCACAGGCAAAATCAGATCAGTGCTAATTTCTTTCTTCTCTAGTTTGATTTAGATGAGGTCTGTTGTATGTCAGACCGCATCATATAATATGACATGATAAAGGAATGTTTATATCTATCACTGTACTCATGAAGCCCGTTCCTGTAGGTTCATGCTCTACAACATCCGCAAGACCCTGCCTGGCAAATCCAGGCACTTGTCATCTCAGTCTGGATTACTTCGCTGTTGGCTGGGCTCCCTGCCTGTGCCATTAAACCCCTACAACTCATCCAGAACGCCGCAGCCCGTCTGGTGTTCAACCTTCCCAAGTTCTCTCACGTCACCCCGCTCCTCCGCTCCCTCCACTGGCTTCCAGTTGAAGCTCGCATCCGCTACAAGACCATGGTGCTTGCCTACGGAGCTGTGAGGGGAACGGCACCTCAGTACCTCCAGGCTCTGATCAGGCCCTACACCCAAACAAGGGCACTGCGTTCATCCACCTCTGGCCTGCTCGCCTCCCTACCACTGCTCAGCCCAGTCAAAACTGTTCGCTGCTCTGGCCCCCCAATGGTGGAACAAACTCCCTCACGACGCCAGGACAGCGGAGTCAATCACCACCTTCCGGAGACACCTGAAACCCCACCTCTTTAAGGAATACCTAGGATAGGATAAAGTAATCCCTCTCACCCCCTCCCCTGAAAAGATTTAGATGCACTACTGTTCCACTGGAGGTCATAAGGTGAATGCACCAATTTGTAAGTCGCTCTGGATAAGAGCGTCTGCTAAATGACTTAAATGTAAATGTAAATGTAAGTGGAAAACATGGCACAGTATATTTATTTTTGATTTTATGTATTTCTATTGAACCTTTATTTAACTAGACAAGTCAGTTAAGAACAAATTATTTTTTACAATGACGGCCTACCCCGAGCAAACCATCCCCTAACTCGGACGAGGCTGGACTCCCGATCATAGCCAGTTGTGATACAGTCCGGGATCGAACCAGGGTCTGTAATGACGTCTCTAGCACTGAGATGCAGTGCCGTAGACCGCTGCGCCACTCGGGAGCCCGAATGATCTCTTACACAGAGTAAGTAGTTAATCTTCTTTTATCCAGATATGCAAAAGAGCCAAGCCTGAAAGAAAGAATGGCAGAGGAGGGAGAAAAAAAGAGTGCATCCACTATTATTTGACTAACAGTGAAGTGCTTTATAAACAACAGGTGTAGACTAACAGTGAAGTGCTTCATGAACAACAGGTGTAGACTAACAGTGAAATGCTTCATGAACAACAGGTGTTGACTAACAGTGAAATGCTGGGTAAAAAAAATGGTGTAGACTAATACTGAAATGGTTCATAAACAATAGGTGTTGACTAACAGTGAAATGCTTTGTAAACAACAGGTGTTGACTAACAGTGAAATGCTTTGTGAACAACAAGTGTAGACTAACAGTGAAGTGCTTCATAAACAGCTGTAGACTAACAGTTAAATGCTTCATAAACAACAGGTGTTGACTAACAGTGAAATGCTTGTTAAACAACAGGTGTAGACTAACAGTGAAATGTTTGGTAAACAACAGGTGTTGACTAACAGTGAAATGCTTTGTAAACAACAGGTGTATACTGACAGTGAAATGCTTTGTAAACAACAGGTGTTGACTAACAGTGAAATGCTTTGTGAACAACAGGTGTTGAATAACAGTGAAATGCTTTGTAAACAACAGGTGTTGACTAGCAGTGAAATGCTTGTTAAACAACAGGTGTTGACTAACAGTGAAATGCTTTGTAAACAACAGGTGTTGACTAACAGTGAGATGCTTTGTGAACAACAGGTGTTGACTAGCAGTGAAATGCTTTGTAAACAACAGGTGTTGACTAACAGTGAGATGCTTTGTGAACAACAGGTGTTGACTAACAGTGAAATGCTTTGTATACAACCGGTGTTGACTAACAGTGAAATGCTTACTTTTCCAACCATGCAGAGTTAAGGATAAAGAATAACAGTAAATAACAAATGATAAGAATTAGTCAAAATAACATACAGGGAGCAGAAAATAGCGTGGTTATATACAGGGAGCAGAAAATAGCGTGGTTATATACAGGGAGCAGAAAATAGCGTGGTTATATACAGGGAGCAGAAAATAGCGTGGTTATATACAGGGAGCAGAAAATAGCGTGGTTATATACAGGGAGCAGAAAATAGCGTGGTTATATACAGGGAGCAGAAAATAACGTGGTTATATACAGGGAGCAGAAAATAGCGTGGTTATATACAGGGAGCAGAAAATAGCGTGGTTATATACAGGGAATAGAAAATAGCGTGGTTATATACAGGGAGCAGAAAATAGCGTGGTTATATACAGGGAGCAGAAAATAGCGTGGTTATATACAGGGAGCAGAAAATAGCGTGGTTATATACAGTATGAATGCTTAGTTCTAAATGTGGCCCTTGGTCATAATGCACTATTAACGCTAGCGGGAGTTTATTGCCCACCCTCAGCTCCGGTATCTGCTCTATGCAAATTGTTTGAGTTAATGTCTTATTATGCAAACTCTGAATTTTTGATTATCGGAGATCTCAATCTGGACTGGTTGATGCCAGCATCGTTTAAATTAAAAGACATTTGTAACTAACTAAATCTTACTCAACTAATAACTATACCTACCTGTCCTAATCCAAAAGACCCCCCAAAAATCTACATTAATAGACCTTATCTTAACAAATACATCTCACAAATATATAGCTTGTGGGTTATTTGTTAATGACATCAGTGACCACTGCCCTATTGCATGTATCAGAGATACTAGGCTAAAAAACCCTGACCCACGTATAATTATAAAAATAAACTATAAACACTTCTCAGAGCAAGCCTTTATCCATGACCTTTATTATTCTGAGCTTTTATCCGTAAACTGCATAATGGACCCAGTTTTAGCGTTCTTTCTTTTCATACATTTTTACCTTCGTGGCTGATAAACATTATTAAAGCGACTTAGGGTAAAAAATCAAACTAATCCTTGGTTTTCCTTGAAAATCCTTTTTCTGCAAAAGAATCGAGCATGGGCCTTGCGAGGAAAACGGGGGAAACCGCTGATTGGCTGCTTTTTAGGCAATTGAGAAATAAATGGACCGGAGGAATAAAAAAGGCCAAATCTAGGTATTTTCTTGATGCTCTGCTGGTTATCTGGAATTCTGGAAAACTGTTAACTCACTTAAACCAGGAATCTCCTTAACTTCCCTGCCGAAGCAAATTACATCGGAATCTGGGATCATCAGACCGAACTGAAATTTGTGATATTTTGAATAAGCATTTTATTTCTGCTGGTTTTCTTTTTGAAAGAAAAAATGGCCAACGTGATCCTGACCGGTCTATTGTTTCAGCCCCTCGGCCTTTAGCTGATGTGGAAAACAGTAAGCCGGTTTTTAACTTTCAAAAAGTCACAGAAGATGAGGTCTTATCTGCACTATCTGCTATAGATTCTAAGAAAACATTAGGCGCTGACAATCTGGATCCATATTAACTCAAGTGTGCGCTACCTATTATTGCTGGTGTAGCGACGCATATCTTTAATCAAACATTTGTCATAGGAAAGATTCCTAAATCTTGGAAAACAGCTTTTGTTTTACCACTCCTCAAGGGAGGTGTGAGTTGGATAATTATCGGCCCATCTCTAAGCTCTCCACTTTGGCAAAAAGTCTAGAGTCATTGGTGAATAGGCAACTACAATCTTTTTTAAACTGTTAACAATACTCTTTCTAGTAATCAATCTGGCTTCAGACCTAAACACAGTACTATTACGGCCACTGTACGTGTTGTAAATTATATTATTAATGCCCTAGATAATAGAAAGTACTGTGCTGCCTTGTTCATAGATTTATCTAAAGCTTTTGACACTGTAGACCATGCAATACTTTTGGATAAGCTGTCGTCAATAGGACTGGGATTGGATGCCTGTCGTTGGTTTCATGACTATCTAAAGGATAGACGTCAGGCTGTTAGAGTCGACGGCATCCAGTCGGAGCCATTGGAGTTAGTTAAAGGGGTCCCACAAGGTTCTATACTTGGTCCATTACTGTTCACTCTCTACATAAACAATATCGGTGATGAGATAAGAAAGTGTCAAATTCATTTAAATGCTGATGACACTGTCATGTACTGTATCGCTTCAATGGCTGACCAAGCATTATCACTATTGATAATAAAAAACAGATTTTAAGATATTACAAGGGTCTTTATACAGGTGAAACTTGTTTTAAATGCACAGAAAACTCATTTTATTATTTTTAATAGGTTCTAAAAGTTGGTTGAAAGTACACTTGCACTTACGAGCATAGATGGTTCTCAAATTAATCAGGTCTCTGCATATAAATACTTAGGGATATGGTTGGATGATAAACTGTCTTTTAATATGCATATTGACGAACTTTGTAATGGCAAAAAATCAAGCTAGCAAGCTAGGCTGCCTCTATAGAGACAGGACATGTTTGTCTTCTACAAATTGAAGACAAATTGTGCAAGCTACTTTTATGTCTGTTATAGATTATGGGGATATTATTTACATGCATGCTACGGCATCAACACTTAAATTGCTGGATGCTACTTATCATTGCACACTTTATTACGGGGGCTAGCTACAGAACTCACCGCTGTGTTTTACATCAAAATGTGGGTTGGACTTCACTGTCCGTGAGACGAGAACAACATGCTCTCATGTTTGTCTATAAAGCACTTCTGAATAAGCTACCTTCTTATTTATCATCACTCATCAATATTATAATTATAATTCCTAAAACCAGGTCTCAAGCATGGATTAAACTTGAGGACCATGTGATTTCCACAGAGTTGGGTATGGCTGCCTTTTCCTGTTACGCTCCTTGACTATGGAATAGTCTGTAGACTAAACTTCAACTTGAGACTCTTGTCCCCCTGTCGCCCATTTTAAATATTTATTGGAGGATTTTTATTTTTGTATTGCTTGTAACTGTTTTGGGTAATGCAAGTTCTTGTGCTGTTAGGGGAATAACCTAATAGGGGAATAACCTGTTAGTGGAATAACCTGTCAGGGGAATAACCTGTTAGGGGAATAACCTGTTAGGGGAATAACCTGTGTGTAAATGTAATCTGTTGTATTTTTTTGTGTTACCTGTGATCGTTTTGTTTGTCTTGTGTAGTTTCTTAATCATTGTACCTAAACTGTATGTGTAAACAAGTTTACGCAGGGCCCAGCTGTAAAAGAGACCTTGGTCTCAGTCTGTGTTCCTTGTTGAAATAAAGGTATAATAATATACAGGGAATAGAAAATAACATGGCTATATACAGTGAGTGAGTAGAAAATAACATGGTTATATACAGTGAGTGAGTAGAAAATAACATGGCTATATACAGTGAGTGAGTAGAAAATAACATGGTTATATACATTGAGTGAGTAGAAAATAACATGGTTATATACAGTGAGTGAGTAGAAAATAACATGGCTATATACAGTGAGTGAGTAGAAAATAACATGGCTATATACAGTGAGTGAGTAGAAAATAACATGGCTATATACAGTGAGTGAGTAGAAAATAACATGGTTATATACAGTGAGTGAGTAGAAAATAACATGGCTATATACAGTGAGTGAGGAGAAAATAACATGGCTATATACAGTGAGTGAGTAGAATATAACATGGCTATATACAGTGAGTGAGTAGAAAATAACATGGTTATATACAGTGAGTGAGTAGAAAATAACATGGCTATATACAGTGAGTGAGTAGAAAATAACATGGTTATATACATTGAGTGAGTAGAAAATAACATGGTTATATACAGTGAGTGAGTAGAAAATAACATGGCTATATACAGTGAGTGAGTAGAAAATAACATGGCTATATACAGTGAGTGAGTAGAAAATAACATGGCTATATACAGTGAGTGAGTAGAAAATAACATGGCTATATACAGTGAGTGAGTAGAAAATAACATGGCTATATACAGTGAGTGAGTAGAAAATAACATGGCTATATACAGTGAGTGAGTAGAAAATAACATGGCTATATACAGTGAGTGAGTAGAAAATAACATGGCTATATACAGTGAGTGAGTAGAAAATAACATGGCTATATACAGTGAGTGAGTAGAAAATAACATGGCTATATACAGTGAGTGAGTAGAAAATAACATGGCTATATACAGTGAGTGAGTAGAAAATAACATGGCTATATACAGTGAGTGAGTAGAAAATAACATGGTTATATACAGTGAGTGAGTAGAAAATAACATGGCTATATACAGTGAGTGAGTAGAAAATAACATGGCTATATACAGTGAGTGAGTAGAAAATAACATGGCTATATACAGTGAGTGAGTAGAAAATAACATGGCTATATACAGTGAGTGAGTAGAAAATAACATGGCTATATACAGTGAGTGAGTAGAAAATAACATGGTTATATACAGTGAGTGAGTAGAAAATAACATGGCTATATACAGTGAGTGAGTAGAAAATAACATGGCTATATACAGTGAGTGAGTAGAAAATAACATGGCTATATACAGTGAGTGAGTAGAAAATAACATGGCTATATACAGTGAGTGAGTAGAAAATAACATGGCTATATACAGTGAGTGAGTAGAAAATAACATGGTTATATACAGTGAGTGAGTAGAAAATAACATGGCTATATACAGTGAGTGAGTAGAAAATAACATGGCTATATACAGTGAGTGAGTAGAAAATAACATGGCTATATACAGTGAGTGAGTAGAAAATAACATGGCTATATACAGTGAGTGAGTAGAAAATAACATGGCTATATACAGTGAGTGAGTAGAAAATAACATGGTTATATACAGTGAGTGAGTAGAAAATAACATGGCTATATACAGTGAGTGAGTAGAAAATAACATGGCTATATACAGTGAGTGAGTAGAAAATAACATGGCTATATACAGTGAGTGAGTAGAAAATAACATGGCTATATACAGTGAGTGAGTAGAAAATAACTAAAACCATACTTATCCTGAATACAAAGTGTCATGTTTGGAGAAAATCCAATACAACACGTTATTGAGGACCACTCTCCATATTTTCAAGCATGGTGGTTGCTGCATCATGTTATGGATATGCTTTTAACCGTTAAGGACTGGTGAGTTTTGCAGGATAAAAAAAATGAATGAAGCTAAGCACAGGCAAAATACTACAGGAACACTTGGTTCAGTCTGCTTTTCACCAAACACTGGGAGATTAATTCACCTTTCAGCAGGACAATAATCTAAAATACAAGGCCAAATATGCACTGGAATTGCTTACCAAGAACACAGTGAATGTTCCTGAGTGGCCGAGTTGCAGTTTTGACTTGAATCTACATGAACATCTATGGCAAGACCTGAAAATGGTTGTCTAGCAATTATCAACTACCAAGTTGACAGAGCTTGACGAATTTTGAAAAGAATCATGGGCAAATGTTGTGCACTCCAGGTGTGGAAAGCTCTTAGAGACTTACCCAGAAAGACTTACAGCTGTAATTACTGCCAAAGGTGCTTCTAGAAAGTTTTGACTCAGGGTGTGAATATTTCTGTATTTAATTTTTATTAATTTGCTAAAATGTCTAAAAACATGTTTTCACTTTGTCATTATGGGGTGTTGTGTGTAGATGGGTGAGAATGTATATATTTTTTTAAATACATTTTGAATTCAGACTGTAACAACAAAATGTGGAATAAGTCAATAGGTATGTATACTTTCTGAAGGCACTGTAGGTAGGGTTAAAGTGACTAGGGAACAGGATAGATAATAGACAGGGAAAGGGGGAAACCTAGTCAGTTATACAACTGAATGCATTCAACTGAAATGTCTTCCGCATTTAACCCAACCCCTCTGAATTAGAGAGGTGTGGGAGGCTGCCATAATCAACATCTATGTCTTCAGTGCCCGGGTAACAGTGGGTTAACTGTCTTGCTCAGGGGCAGAATGACAGATTTTTACCTTGTCAGCTCGGGATTTGATCCAGCAACCTTTCGGTTACTGGCCCAATGCTCTAAACACTAGGCTACCTGGTAGCAGCATATGTGGTGAGTGTAAATGAGTGTATGTAGGTGTGTGAGGTGTCAGTATGCATGTGGGTGTATGGACAATCGAAAAGACAATTAAAACAACGCATAGCTGAACACCGCTGCTCAATCAGGTGTAAGAGCATTGACTATCCAGTAGCAGCTCACTTTGTTGAAGCTAACAATTCAATCTCCTCCCTCAAATACACAGACATTGAGCATGTTGCTCTACCAAGGAGAGGAGGTAACATCGAGATCCTACTACTACAAAGAGAGTCTTACTGGATATCCTGTCCAAAACCATTGACCCCTAGAAGTCTGAATATTGACTTTGATCTCAGGCTCTTCTTATGAACAATTCTCTCTTTTATGAACAAGTCTTATAAATGTATATATGTTCTCCTCCACATTATGTTGATCTGCCCATCCACACAACACCTGTTCTCCTCCACATTATGTTGATCTGCCCATCCACACAACACCTGTTCTCCTCCACATTATGTTGATCTGCCCATCCACACAACACCTGTTCTCCTCCACATTATGTTGATCTGCCCATCCACACAACACCTGTTCTCCTCCACATTATGTTGATCTGCCCATCCACACAACACCTGTTCTCCTCCACATTATGTTAATCTGCCCACCCAAACAACACCTGTTCTCCTCCACATTATGTTGATCTGCCCATCCACACAACACCTGTTCTACTCCACATTATGTTGATCTGCCCATCCATACAACACCTGTTTTCCTTCACATTATGTTGATCTGCCCATCCATAGGACACCTGTTCTTCACATTATGTTGATCTGCCCATCCATACGAAACCTGTTCTTCACATTATGTTGGTCTGCCCATCCATACGACACCTGTTCTTCACATTATGTTGATCTGCCCATCCATACGACACCTGTTCTGCCCACCCATACAACACCAGTTCTCCTCCACATTATGTTGATCTGCCCATCCATACAACACCTGTTCTCCTCCACAATATGTTGATCTGCCCATCCACACAACACCTGTTCTCCTTCACATTATGTTGATCTGCCCATCCATACAACACCTGTTCTCCTCCACATTATGTTGATCTGCCCATCCATACAACACCTGTTCTCCTCCACAATATGTTGATCTGCCCATCCACACAACACCTGTTCTCCTTCACATTATGTTGATCTGCCCATCCATACAACACCTGTTCTCCTCCACATTATGTTGATCTGCCCATCCATACAACACCTGTTCTCCTCCACATTATGTTGATCTGCCCATCCATACAACACCAGTTCTCCTCCACATTATGTTGATCTGCCCATCCATACAACACCTGTTCTCCTCCACAATATGTTGATCTGCCCATCCACACAACACCTGTTCTCCTCCACATTATGTTGATCTGCCCATCCACACAACACCTGTTCTGCCCACCCATACAACACCAGTTCTCCTCCACATTATGTTGATCTGCCCATCCACACAACACCTGTTCTCCTCCACATTATGTTGATCTGCCCATCCATACTACACCTGTTCTCCTTCACATTATGTTGATCTGCCCATCCACACAACACCAGTTCTCCTCCACATTATGTTGATCTGCCCATCCATACTACACCTGTTCTCCTTCACATTATGTTGATCTGCCCATCCACACAACACCTGTTCTCCTCCACATTATGTTGATCTGCCCATCCATACTACACCTGTTCTCCTTCACATTATGTTGATCTGCCCATCCACACAACACCTGTTCTCCTTCACATTATGTTCATCTGCCCATCCATACAACACCTGTTCTCCTTCACATTATGTTGATCTGCCCATCCACACAACACCTGTTCTCCTCCACATTATGTTGATCTGCCCATCCACACAACACCTGTTCTGCCCACCCATACAACACCAGTTCTCCTCCACATTATGTTGATCTGCCCATCCACACAACACCTGTTCTCCTCCACAATATGTTGATCTGCCCATCCACACAACACCTGTTCTCCTCCACATTATGTTGATCTGCCCATCCACACAACACCTGTTCTCCTCCACATTATGTTGATCTGCCCATCCACACAACACCTGTTCTCCTCCACATTATGTTGATCTGCCCATCCACACAACACCTGTTCTCCTCCACATTATGTTGATCTGCCCATCCACACAACACCAGTTCTCCTCCGCATTATGTTGATCTGCCCATCCACACAACACCTGTTCTCCTCCACAATATGTTGATCTAACCATCCATACAACACCTGATCTCCTCCACATTATGTTGATCTGCCCATCCACACAACACCTGTTCTCCTCCACATTATGTTAATCTGCCCACCCAAACAACACCTGTTCTCCTTCACATTATGTTGATCTGCCCATCCATACAACACCTGTTCTCCTCCACATTATGTTGATCTGCCCATCCATACTACACCTGTTCTCCTTCACATTATGTTGATCTGCCCATCCACACAACACCTGTTCTCCTCCACATTATGTTGATCTGCCCATCCATACTACACCTGTTCTCCTTCACATTATGTTGATCTGCCCATCCACACAACACCTGTTCTCCTTCACATTATGTTGATCTGCCCATCCATACTACACCTGTTCTTCACATTATGTTGATCTGCCCATCCATACGACACCTGTTCTTCACATTATGTTGATCTGCCCATCCATACAACACCTGTTTTCCTTCACATTATGTTGATCTGCCCATCCATACGACACCTGTTCTTCACATTATGTTGATCTGCCCATCCATACGACACCTGTTCTTCACATTATGTTGATCTGCCCATCCATACAACACCTGTTCTCCTCCACAATATGTTGATCTGCCCATCCATACAACACCTGTTCTCCTCCACAAAATGTTGATCTGCCCATCCACACAACACCTGTTCTCCTCCACATTATGTTGATCTGCCCATCCATACAACACCTGTTCTCCTTCACATTATGTTGATCTAACCATCCATACAACACCAGTTCTCCTCCACATTATGTTGATCTGCCCATCCATACAACACCTGATCTCCTCCACATTATGTTGATCTGCCCATCCATACGACACCTGTTCTTCTTCACATTATGTTGATCTGCCCATCCATACAACACCTTTTCCCCTCCACATTATTTGTCCACACGGTTAGCTAGCCACCTCCTGCAGTGAAGCAGAAGTGCCCGTGGTCCATGACGTTTACGTTGGAGGGCACTAATCAATGGAAATGGAGATCAGCCTGGCTCCATACTGACCTCCCCCAGACCTGTCTCTGGAGCACTTGCCACAGTAAGAGTTTCACGGGAGACCTACTCAACAGGGGGCTGGATTCTAATTAAGAGTCTTTAAGGCCTGTGAGGAAGACTCTTTTAATAAGCAGGAAGCACAGCACAGCGCCGTGCGTGGGAGCAGCCCCATGACATACAGAATGTAACTCACAGACTTGGATCTCTGTCACAGTTTGTGATTTACATATTTTATGTAGGAGAATGTCCCACATGGGTTTTTACTGAAGAGAGACATTGATGTATTAGGTGTAGGCTAGTCTGTGACTGTGTTTGGTTTCAAAGATAATCAAGATGAGCTCTTAGTTGATTTTCTTTGTTTTTATTGTAGTAGATCAGACACTCACAGATATTAATAGGTATTTTTCGAAGCGACATCAGTTGGTCTGTTTTAAGCATTTGTGATTGGGTTGTCCATTTACACGAGTGGAAAGTTCTCCATTATCTTATCTGTGGGGTTCAAATGGAGCAACCCTATTGCTGGGAATATTTCGTAAGCGTTCCCAGATCACCCCAATGCCGACAGACACCCATGTGCCGGCTGGGGCAGGGGCAGGAGTGCCTGACGGAGAGAATTTGTGTCAGGGCTGTCTATGCTGCTCAGGCTCACCCCAGTCATGTCTCTGCTCTCATCAGTGCACAGGGAATTGATGGCTGTCAGCGCTGTGCTGAGTCGGCACTTCCCTACGCCATACGCCTTGGCCAAGGTTAGCCAGGTGCCATGACATCATCAATGACTTGCATCAGGGCCCGCAGGCTTTGTTGTCCACCTACATTTGTCAGTTTGCTTGTTTGTAAATAGAAGAGCTGTTTTAATCGATTGGTGGGCAAGGTAACCAGCAAACTCAAGTTTGTTGTAGTGACTGACTCTAAAAACCAACTGATCCCATTTGAAACAGCCTACAGTGTATTCGGAAAGTATCCAGACCCTTTAACTTTTCCACATTTGGTTACGTTACAGTCTTATTCTAAAATAGACTACTTTTTTTTTCTCCCCTCAACAACACACAATATCCCATAATGAAAAAAACATACATTTATATAAAATACTAACCTTAAATATCAATATTACATAAGTATTCGGACCCTTTACTCAGTACTTTGTTGAAGCACATTTGGCAGCGATTACAGCCTTGTACACCTGTATTTGGGGAGTTTCTCCTATTCTTCTCTGCAGATCCTCTCAAGGTCTGTCAGGTTGGATGGGGAGTGTCGCTGCACAGCTATTTTCAGGTCTCTCCAGAGATGTTAGATCGGGTTCAAGTCCAGGCTCTGGCTGGGCCACACTGTGCTTAGGGTTGTTGTCCTGTTGGAAGGTGAACATTCGCCCCAGTCTGATGTCTTGAGCGCTCTGGGGCAGGTTTTCATCAATGATCTCTCTGCACCTTGCTCTGTTCAGCTTTCCCTCAATCCTGACTAGTCTCCCAGTCCCTGTTGCTGAAAAACATCTCCACAGCATGATGCTGCCACCACCATGCTTCACCGTAAGGATGGTATTGGCCAGGTGATGAGCAGTGCCTGGTTTCCTCCAGACGTGAAGCTTGATATTCAGGCCAAATAGTTCAATCTTGGTTTCATCAGACCAGAGAATCTTCTTCCTCATGGTCTGAGAGTCTTTAGGTGTCTTTTGTCAAACTCCAATCGGGCCGTCATGTGCCTTTTTACTGAGGAGTGACTTCTGTCTGGCCACGCTACCATAAAGGCCTGATTAGTGGAGTGCTGCAGAGATGGTTGTCCTTCTGGAATGTTCGCCCATCTCCCTGACCAAGACCCTTCTTCCCTGATTACTCTGTTTAGCCAGGCAGCCAGCTCTAGGAAGAGTATTGGAGGTTCCAAACTCCTTCCATTTAAGAATGATGGAGGCATGCACTGTCAACTGTGGGACCTTATGCAGACAGGTGTGTGCCTTTCCAAATCATGTCTAGTTGAATTTACCACAGGATTACTTTCATCAAGTTGTTGAAACATCTCAAGGATGATCAATGGAAACAGGATGCACCTGAGCTCAATTTCGAGTCTCATAGCAAAGGGTCTGAATACAGGTATTTCTGTTTTTTTTACTTTTAATACATTTTAAAAAATGTCTAAAGATCTGTTTTCACTTGTCATTATGGGGTATTGTGTGTAGATTTATGAGATTTAAAACAAATGTATGAGATTTTAGAATAAGGCTGTAAAGTAACAAAATGTGGAAAAAGTCAAGGGGTCTGAATACTTTCTGAATGCACTGTACGTGGCATTGATATGAGTCAGAAACATTTATTCTAGTGTAAAAATTGACTTCAACGTGTAAATAGTATAATTTTGGTCATAAAGTCAGTCCTGTCTAAAACGGAGTTTGGAACAGTGCATCACAACGAGTGAATTAAGGTTGGTATTGAATTAGTGCCGCACGGTTAATCGAATTCAGATCGAAATTGCGGTATTGACATATGCAATATCCATATTGCGATTTACTCCTTTCTTTGACACTCCATTAATACAACATAACGCAATGTATGCTTCCAGCAGAATGCACAGCCAACAACTATGGTTTGCATGCCCTGCCAAAAGGACCCTTATTGCACAGCCAACAACTATGGCCTGCCCTGCCGAAGAACCCTATCATGCAGAATAAGTGGATGGAGTTCGTTGGTTCCCAGTGGTGGTAAGTATACCGGTAGCTAGACCATAGACTGATGGTTATGTATCTGATGGTTTAGTATTTTTTTGATAATCATTATCACTATCATAGCTGATGTTAACTGGCTGGATACCTAACTAGCTAAATAGCTAGGTAGCTAGCTAACGCGTTAGCCTACCTCAATACAACTCGAATTTGGCTTGGAAACATGATAACATTTCAAAAGAAGGCAAATAATTAGTAGAAAAACATTTTGTCGTGATTCTGATGTCGCCAGATTGACTTTAGATGCTGTATAACTTTAGCCAGTTAACTAAGATTGAAGGAACCACCGTATTTTAGCTCGCTAACATTAGCATTGCTAGCTATTTTGCTAGCTATTTTTGACGAACTTGGCTAGTAACATTAATGGCAATATTGTGATCTCTCTAAGTAAATGTGCCATCATAATATGGCAAACTTGTTTCCTACTAATTATCTGCCTACTTTAATGTCATTGTATTTCCATGGCACTCTAAATTAGTGTAATTTAGTGTAATTTAGACTAAACAGTCACATTAGCCTCAGAGGTGCAACCCATGTCTAAGGCACAAATACATATTGGATGCAGCTATGGTGGTACTAGCTAACTCATGTCTGACTACAACATTGTACTAACTAGCAGCAACAAACACAAACCAACCCAGGGACATAGAAAAACATGTCACAGATAGTGTAACGGCATCACCGGCCTGAATCTAATCCAGTCTGGAGCCAGTCAGTCTATATCTATAATGCATTGAATTAGCTTCCAAATGAGTACAATATTTCTTGAGCTATGTTTATAATTGAGGGATGATGACAATTTTTGTCCTGTTTTTCTGTTAGACAAAGTGTACAGTTGGGTGCCAGACTGATGCCCTTGGTTTGAACGGATCCTGGGATCTACAAGAAGGAACAAAGGCGGGTATCATAACCAACTTGATCTCATAGTTCCACTTCGGAATTTGCTGTAATTGGATGAACATCAATTTTTTGACCTATTAATTCTGCCTGGTTACAAGGTTAAATGCGGGGCTCCTGAGTGGCTGTTACGAATCCCTTTGGCCCAGCAGTCTAGGGGAGACGGTAACGAGACCCGTAACATAACTCATGCAAAGTATATTAGTGACAAAGTAACAGTAAGAACGAAAAACCACAGACAACTAAATTACCGTCAAACACTCAGGGTTTATTTTTAAACGCACGGTAAAGGGGGGCAGGAAAAGGGGCTGAGCTGGACACAAGGAACGAAACAAATATCCAAAAACACCCCTAAGCTAGACTAGCCTACTTCAATACAGCTAACTAACTAACCAAAAATACAGCGGGTGGTCCGCCTAGTTCTAACTGGTGTTCTTAGACAAAGTATTCCTACGGGTAGATTATGCCCATAGGCAACTTGTCTTGGTACCCCCTTTTCCCACCATCAAACACCATAACAATACTCACAGGTGTGGACAAAGTGACATGGAGAGAGAGAGAACCACAGAGGAACCAACTGAATGGGTTTTTAAACCAAGGGAAAGGGGATATGATGATTGCCACCTGTGAGGAGGGGAGAAGGAGAGAAAAGAAATACACACACACAGGATCTAGCTGTGATTGGAAGGCCCATAGGGTGGTGCACAGTTGGCTGAGCGCTGTACAGGTTTGGCTGGGGTAGGCCGTCATTGTAAATAAGAATTTGTTCTTAATTGAGTTGCCTGGTTATATAAAGGTCAATTTAAAAATTCCATGTAGTTACAGGGTTAAAAAAGAAACAACTCAAAGGGTTAGGGTATTAATTCTGAGTTATTGTTTGGGAAGGCTTAAAACAAAATAATCCCCAAAAATGTGCTGTTTCCATTAAGTATCATCTAGTACTCTCCCTGCTTGCTTGGGAATTGTGAACTGCTTTGGTGTGGTGGTCTAAGCAGTGAACCCAATGCAGTGCCATCTTTTTTTGTGGGGGGTCAACATCAACAAAGGCATATATTGATGTCCTCAGAACCTTTTCAAACGTCCAAAATCGACGGCTCTTTCTTGTGACTAGCCTGATCATAACATGTCCAGCAATGTAATTGCAATTGTTTAGCGACCTCAAAAAATTATTTAACTCACTGTTCACTTGCTATTTTCACAGCTTGTCAGGCAAGACCTCAGAATAAAAGTGTGTAATGCGACAGAAGTACCCTTGTGACACTTCCTCCGTTGTTGCCAGAGTCTCCCTCGACTCCTATGAAAAGGAGTTACTGCCCTGATGACACAGATGGCTTCATCAACAACGATAGGTAATGTGTGTTATGTGAAAAGTTATATTAAAAATAACCTGGGTTGATAAACTAGTAGGCTTATTCCTCAGCCAAGCAGTTACAACTAGTAGAGTCATTTTGGTTGTGAAGTGCATTATCAAAAAGCTTTGTCATTTTATTTTTTACAAAATGCAATTTACCACTTGTCTGTCTATTATATCACCCTGTCATAGGCCCTCCCAGTCAACATCACCTCATAATATTGCCTGCTGCAGTTGTGGAGACGTCCAGTTTGCAGCAGAACATGCAGCATAGAGAAGACCAGCAAGGGGGCCCTCATCGGCCTCATGCAGACATGCCCTCGTTGTGAGCATTCCTATGAATGGAACGGTCAGCCACATGTTGGCAAGTATATGGCCAGCAACCTGCACCTGTCAGCAGCAACAGCTTTCACAGGCTCCTCATTTGTACAAATACAGAAGGTAACCCACTTCATTACTTTGATACATTTGATAACCCAATTGTGAAACATCATTTATGTAAACTGACATTATTTGTTGTTTATTTTCTACTTCTTAGATGCATATAATATCCAGGGCATAACCTAGCCTAGTGGAACCAGCCTGATCGCTGTGTTCACCATTCTATTTCACTTCACATGTTATGATATCTGAAGTGAAATAGAAAGGTGAACGGAGCAATCAGGCTGGTTCCTCAAGGCTAATCATTAATAATGTAATCAGTGCTCTGTGTGTGCGTGCGCGACCGACCGACTGACCAGTTGTGGCCAGGAGCTGATCTACGCTGCTATGGCCATCAATGGGGCTTGGGTAAAGATCTCACCGCCAGCTTCACCTCTTGCCTGCTCACCAACTGTCGTCGATGGGGAGACCAGAATTGGGTAGGTTTTATCTGACCTGTTCAAACTTCAACATAGTACCTGTCTGTGTGTCAAATATGACATATCCTAACTGTCATTGGTAATAGAACAGTGACTGTGTGTATTTGTTCACAGAAACATGTATGGCGCCAGCACATGGAGACTTGCAAGATGATGTGATGAAGTCCGGACTGACAGATGGGCTTGAAATATATTTTTTTCTACACAACTTTTACTTGTATTGTCTTTTTTAATGAGATATTATCACTCAATATGGGGAGGGGAGAAACCCTGTGTATTCTAGACCAGGATCAGGGGAACTATGGGACATATTTCCACTCGGACATGTTTGCCAAGGTTGCCCCATTAGCACCAGACAAAATGCGGATAGGCAAAGTATCCTTATCGGCTGGGAATGACAATGGAAGGTGAAAGGTTCACATTGTTTTATTAGCAGAACACTACTATGGTATTATGTAAAGGGGGGTTTATTAGCAGAACACTACTTCTATGGTATTATTATGTAAAGGGGGTTTATTAGCAGAACACTACTTCTATGGTATTATTATGTAAAGGGGGGGTTATTACCAGAACACTACTTCTATGGTATTATTATTGTAAAGGGGGGTTTATTAGCAGAACACTACTTCTATGGTATTATTATGTAAAGGGGGGTTTATTAGCAGAACACTACTTCTATGGTATTATGTAAAGGGGGGTTTATTAGCAGAACACTACTTCTATGGTATTATTATGTAAAGGGGGGTTTATTAGCAGAACACTACTTCTATGGTATTATTATGTAAAGGGGGGTTTATTAGCAGAACACTACTTCTATGGTATTATTATGTAAAGGGGGGTTTATTAGCAGAACACTACTTCTATGGTATTATTATGTAAAGGGGGGTTTATTAGCAGAACACTACTTCTATGGTATTATGTAAAGGGGGGGTTATTAGCAGAACACTACTTCTATGGTATTATGTAAAGGGGAGTTTATTAGCAGAACACTACTTCTAATAAGAATAATAAGAATATCTACATCAATTCAGCAATTGCATTCGTCTGTAGTCTACTGACCTATTCAAAGCCACCTCCGGCATCTCACCATACAGCTGTCTGTAGTTATTGAACTCAACCTGCAGGAGGTTTGTTTGTTGTGATTGAGTGGGGAGAAACCGCTGTGGCCAAGGTTATGACAGATGGGTGTGTCTTGGTGGAGGCAAGGACACACCAAAGAAACACCACATTCCCAAACCAAAAAACAAGGCCAAATCAGCAGGCGCCGTTTCCCTTTAAGATTAGCCTAAAAACAACATGGTGTTGAATGTTCTTCTTCCATCCACTTACCTTGTTGCTGCTGTACCAAGTGGTTTGTATCCCAAATCGGTTTGCATCTTAAATACCTGTAGTGCATAGCTACTTGTGGGCTGGCTCCTCGTCAAGGAACAGCAGTATCTCTACAGGTAAGGCCCTGCTAAATTGTCACAGCACATGATCTGGCTGTGTGGGAGCCTCCAGGGAAAATGCATATTCCCCAGATTCCAGAGGTAAGCGTATCGTGACAGAAGACCTCGAGGGGAAAAGAAAAGCTTACAGAGGGGCCTGCTTGGGCGGGAGTGACTGGAGACTCATCCCTGTAGGGGGCGTAGTATATATGACTCACTGTTTTTGCATCAGGTGCTGCGAGACAGGATATGATCCAGTCCAGCCAGCTTCTCCTGCTCCCCTTTCTCCTCCAGAGAGCTCCACACAGTCCTGTATAATTATGCAACAATATTCCCACACAGCCATTGGGCCCAACTTAAACCTCCCCTTCCAATTGTTCCAGACAGCATTGGCTGTCAAACACACAGATTTGGCTCCTTGTCACAAATCAATGTGTTTGATTTGGATTCTGTTGAAGCATTCGCTTTGAAATGGAGGTTTGGAAAAGTGCTTGAGGATTCTACAGAAAGGCAGTGGCAGCCCAGCTACTGAGATAGTCTGCTGTTATGCACCTGCCTCATGCATGATAATGGAAATGTAGTGCTGTTGTGTCCTCGTAAAACAGAGGACACATAGGAACTGCAGCCAGTCTGGAGTACGGATGTCGTCAAGCTTAAAACTAACAGAAGTATTTCCTTTTAGTCCCTGATAAAGTATCCATATTTTATATATAAACATAACAATCTGTTATGATGCAAAATGTCTGGACAAAATGTGTCATATTATGCAAAGGTGTTCTGGGGGCTGACTGTGTTTAAAGCAAGATTGTCTGTCATATTCATATTAAAATATTAAAATGATAAATATTCTCACAGAAATAACATCCACTATTAACCTAAGACATTTTATGCAATAGGATTCAATCGAACATGAGAAGAGGAATGAAAAACAGTACAGTGTCAGATTAGTTACATTTCTTCCAGTGAGTGGTTTGGAGTGGGAAGCTCTAAGCTCTGCAGCTAGGGAATAAGCAGTCATCAGGTTTATTACAAAGGACCCATTTCGGCATGTCTTGATGGGCTGCTGAAAATATTTTAGCCACTGTGCTCTTTGTCTTGTGTCAGTGTCCTAGAAATGGCCTGAGTGAGTTTATAGCCCTGTGGGCAGCCTCACTTAGGCTAGTCTTAGAATGGCTACTTGGCCCTTAGACTTCATAGTGCAATGAAAGACTTCATAGTGCAATGTTCTTTCTGGCCTCATCATCCGCACAGTGAGAAAAGACTGTTTCCCCCTGGTCCTGTTATGCTGTTATGTTTCTCCACACTTAAGAGAGAGGGTGTGTGCGCGTGTGTGTCTAGCCCGGTCTTAGCCCCTTCAGTTGAAACTTGTGCCGCCTCAGTTCAAAATTAGTGAGTGACAGGTTGGCGCAATGGACCTAGCGCGGCGTGGTATGTGTTGAGTGGGGGGGGGGGGGTCTATGGGAAGCTACTGTTGATTGCGAAGATGGAAGATTTTTTCATTGAAGTAAAAGGAAAGTTGTAGGCTATTCACTGTAGACATAGTCTCTAAGGCAGGGCTCCAGACCGCCACCATTTAGTCACATTTTGCGACCCTCACTAAAAACATATTTTTAAAGTACATTATCCTCATGATTCCTGTAATGAAAGTGTCTGCCTGCCTGCCCCTGTACCTGTTTTACTGGGTCCTGCTGCTGTGTTGAGTGAGCCACTCTCTCATTTCCCAGGGGAAAGAAATGCTCAGAGAGAAAGAAAAGTGTTCTGATTATATAACATTTTAAAATCCAATTGCTGGGAAAACACTGCTGTTGTCACAGCTGGAGAGAGATGTTCTCTGCTTTCTGTACGTATAGCCTACTTTTTATTTCTCAACTCTCAATTATGAACTCAATAGCAACTATTTTACAAATATATTTGATATGGCTTTGAGATATGGAGAGTGTGAAATGTGCATTGGCCATTGTGAGTGCATAGGCCTCATTGGGCGGTAGGCTACCAATGTGTCACCTTCTGACCTTAGTTCCTTTGTTTTGTCTTTGTTTTAGTATGGTCAGGGCGTGAGTTGGGGTGGGCAGTCTATGTTGGTTTTTGTGTTCGGCCTAGTATGGTTCTCAATCAGAGGCAGGTGTTGTTAGTTGTCTCTGATTGAGAATCATACATAGGTAGCCTTTTTCCACCTGGGTTTCGTGGGTGTTTATTTTCTGTTCAGTGTTTTTCCAGCACCATTCAGGACTGTTCGTTTGTTTTATTTATTGTGTCAGTGTTCAATTAATATCGACACTTACCACGCTGCACCTTGGTCCTCACCTACGATGACACTCGTTACACAATGTAACCTTTTTTGGGACATTTGAGTTTCCACTGACTCAGGTGGTAAATTAGCCCCAAATGAATTAGGTTATGATCAAGCACATAATGCAAAGGCAAATTCATAGATTTCATTCATAGATTTAGGGCCAACCTGTCACTTCATAGTCAAAAGCATTTGAACTTTTATTTTTTATTGTGATATAAGCAGAAATCAATATAATTCCAATGCAAGAACCCAATGACTCCCCTGCAGCTACATATGGTTATGTTTCATCATAGCGATAGATTCATTATATTCTGGTTGTCTTAGTGTCCTATTGTTTTCTGTGTTGTAAATGGAACTGTTCATGTTGGAAACGTGTTTATGTTACGCGTGTCGAATTTGATTCACAGAAGTGTATTGTGCCATATCACAACGTGTTGCTGAACTCATGAGCAAGCCTATAGGCCTATTTGTTTGTCAAAACAGCTGTGCATGGCTGTATCTCACTGTAGTAGGCTGTAGGCTGCATCTCACTGTAGTAGGCTGCATCTCACTGTAGTAGGCTGTATCTCACTGTAGTAGGCTGTATCTCACTGTAGTAGGCTGTAGGCTGTATCTCACTGTAGTAGGCTGTAGGCTGCATCTCACTGTAGTAGGCTGTAGTCTGCATCTCACTGTAGTAGGCTGCATCTCACTGTAGTAGGCTGTATCTCACTGTAGTAGGCTGTAGGCTGTATCTCACTGTAGTAGGCTGTAGGCTGTATCTCACTGTAGTAGGTTGCATCTCACTGTAGTAGGCTGTATCTCACTGTAGTAGGCTGTAGGCTGTATCTCACTGTAGTAGGCTGCATCTCACTGTAGTAGGCTGTATCTCACTGTAGTAGGCTGTATCTCACTGTAGTAGGCTGTAGGCTGTATCTCACTGTAGTAGGCTGTAGGCTGTATCTCACTGTAGTAGGCTGTAGGCTGCATCTCACTGTAGTAGGCTGTAGTCTGCATCTCACTGTAGTAGGCTGCATCTCACTGTAGTAGGCTGTATCTCACTGTAGTATGCTGTAGGCTGCATCTCACTGTAGTAGGCTGCATCTCACTGTAGTAGGCTGTAGGCTGCATCTCACTGTAGTAGGCTGCATCTCACTGTAGTAGGCTGTATCTCACTGTAGTAGGCTGCATCTCACTGTAGTAGGCTGCATCTCACTGTAGTATGCTGTAGGCTGCATCTCACTGTAGTAGGCTGTAGTCTGCATCTCACTGTAGTAGGCTGCATCTCACTGTAGTAGGCTGTATCTCACTGTAGTAGGCTGCATCTCACTGTAGTAGGCTGTAGGCTGCATCTCACTGTAGTAGGCTGCATCTCACTGTAGTAGGCTGTATCTCACTGTAGTAGGCTGTATCTCACTGTAGTAGGCTGTATCTCACTGTAGTAGGCTGTATCTCACTGTAGTATGCTGCATCTCACTGTAGTAGGCTGCATCTCACTGTAGTAGGCTGTAGGCTGCATCTCACTGTAGTAGGCTGTAGGGTGCATCTCACTGTAGTAGGCTGTAGGCTGCATCTCCATGTAGTAGGCTGTAGGCTGTATCTCACTGTAGTAGGCTGTAGGCTGCATCTCACTGTAGTAGGCTGTAGGCTGCATCTCACTGTAGTAGGCTGTAGGCTGCATCTCACTGTAGTAGGCTATAGGGTGCATCTCACTGTAGTAGGCTGCATCTCGCTGTAGTAGGCTGCATCTCACTGTAGTAGGCTGTAGGCTGCATCTCACTGTAGTAGGCTGCATCACACTGTAGTAGGCTGCATCTCACTGTAGTAGGCTGTATCTCACTGTAGTAGGCTGCATCTCACTGTAGTATGCTGCATCTCACTGTAGTAGGCTGCATCTCACTGTAGTTGGCTGCATCTCACTGTAGTTGGCTGCATCTCACTGTAGTAGGCTGCATCTCACTGTAGTAGGCTGCATCTCACTGTAGTAGGATGTATATCACTGTAGTAGGCTGCATCTCACTGTAGTAGGCTGTAGGCTGCATCTCACTGTAGTAGGCTGCATCTCACTGTAGTAGGCTGCATCTCACTGTAGTAGGCTGTAGGCTGCATCTCACTGTAGTAGGCTGTAGGCTGCATCTCACTGTAGTAGGCTGCATCACACTGTAGTAGGCTGCATCTCACTGTAGTAGGCTGTATATCACTGTAGTAGGCTGCATCTCACTGTAGTAGGCTGCATCTCACTGTAGTAGGCTGCATCTCACTGTAGTTGGCTGCATCTCACTGTAGTAGGCTGTAGGCTGCATCTCACTGTAGTAGGCTGCATCACACTGTAGTAGGCTGCATCTCACTGTAGTAGGCTGTATCTCACTGTAGTAGGCTGCATCTCACTGTAGTATGCTGCATCTCACTGTAGTAGGCTGCATCTCACTGTAGTTGGCTGCATCTCACTGTAGTTGGCTGCATCTCACTGTAGTAGGCTGCATCTCACTGTAGTAGGCTGCATCTCACTGTAGTATGATGTATATCACTGTAGTAGGCTGCATCTCACTGTAGTAGGCTGTAGGCTGCATCTCACTGTAGTAGGCTGCATCTCACTGTAGTAGGCTGCATCTCACTGTAGTAGGCTGTAGGCTGCATCTCACTGTTGTAGGCTGCATCTCACTGTAGTAGGCTGCATCACACTGTAGTAGGCTGCATCTCACTGTAGTAGGCTGTATATCACTGTAGTAGGCTGCATCTCACTGTAGTAGGCTGCATCTCACTGTAGTAGGCTGCATCTCACTGTAGTTGGCTGCATCTCACTGTAGTTGGCTGCATCTCACTGTAGTAGGCTGCATCTCACTGTAGTAGGCTGCATCTCACTGTAGTAGGCTGTAGGCTGCATCTCACTGTAGTAGGCTGTAGGCTGCATCTCACTGTAGTAGGCTGTAGGCTGCATCTCACTGTAGTAGGCTGCATCTCACTGTAGTAGGCTGCATCTCACTGTAGTAGGCTGTATCTCACTGTAGTCGGCTGCATCTCACTGTAGTAGGCTGTAGGCTGCATCTCACTGTAGTAGGCTGCATCTCACTGTAGTAGGCTGTATCTCACTGTAGTAGGCTGTATCTCACTGTAGTAGGCTGCATCTCACTGTAGTAGGCTGCATCTCACTGTAGTAGGCTGTAGGCTGCATCTCACTGTAGTAGGCTGTATTCTGCATCTCACTGTAGTAGGCTGCATCTCACTGTAGTAGGCTGCATCTCACTGTAGTAGGCTGTATCTCACTGTAGTAGGCTGCATCTCACTGTAGTCGGCTGTAGGCTGCATCTCACTGTAGTAGGCTGCATCTCACTGTAGTAGGCTGCATCTCACTGTAGTAGGCTGCATCTCACTGTAGTATGCTGTAGGCTGCATCTCACTGTAGTAGGCTGTAGTCTGTATCTCACTGTAGTAGGCTGCATCTCACTGTAGTAGGCTGTACGCTGCATCTCACTGTAGTAGGCTGCATCTCACTGTAGTAGGCTGTATCTCACTGTAGTAGGCTGTATCTCACTGTAGTAGGCTGTATCTCACTGTAGTAGGCTGTATCTCACTGTAGTATGCTGCATCTCACTGTAGTAGGCTGCATCTCACTGTAGTAGGCTGTAGGGTGCATCTCACTGTAGTAGGCTGTAGGCTGCATCTCCATGTAGTAGGCTGTAGGCTGTATCTCACTGTAGTAGGCTGTAGGCTGCATCTCACTGTAGTAGGCTGTAGGCTGCATCTCACTGTAGTAGGCTGTAGGCTGCATCTCACTGTAGTAGGCTGTAGGCTGCATCTCACTGTAGTAGGCTATAGGGTGCATCTCACTGTAGTAGGCTGCATCTCACTGTAGTAGGCTGTAGGCTGCATCTCACTGTAGTAGGCTGCATCACACTGTAGTAGGCTGCATCTCACTGTAGTAGGCTGTATCTCACTGTAGTAGGCTGCATCTCACTGTAGTATGCTGCATCTCACTGTAGTAGGCTGCATCTCACTGTAGTTGGCTGCATCTCACTGTAGTTGGCTGCATCTCACTGTAGTAGGCTGCATCTCACTGTAGTAGGCTGCATCTCACTGTAGTAAGATGTATATCACTGTAGTAGGCTGCATCTCACTGTAGTAGGCTGTAGGCTGCATCTCACTGTAGTAGGCTGCATCTCACTGTAGTAGGCTGTAGGCTGCATCTCACTGTAGTAGGCTGCATCACACTGTAGTAGGCTGCATCTCACAGTAGTAGTCTGCATCTCACTGTAGTAGGCTGTAGGCTGCATCTCACTGTAGTAGGCTGCATCTCACTGTAGTAGGCTGTATCTCACTGTAGTAGGCTGCATCTCACTGTAGTAGGCTGCATCTCACTGTCGTAGGCTGTAGGCTGCATCTCACTGTAGTAGGCTGCATCTCACTGTAGTAGGCTGCATCTCACTGTAGTAGGCTGTATCTCACTGTAGTAGGCTGCATCTCACTGTAGTAGGCTGCATCTCACTGTAGTAGGCTGTAGGCTGCATCTCACTGTAGTAGGCTGCATCTCACTGTAGTAGGCTGTATCTCACTGTAGTAGGCTGTATCTCACTGTAGTAGGCTGTATCTCACTGTAGTATGCTGCATCTCACTGTAGTAGGCTGCATCTCACTGTAGTAGGCTGTAGGGTGCATCTCACTGTAGTAGGCTGTAGGCTGCATCTCCATGTAGTAGGCTGTAGGCTGCATCTCACTGTAGTAGGCTGTAGGCTGCATCTCACTGTAGTAGGCTGTAGGCTGCATCTCACTGTAGTAGGCTGTAGGCTGCATCTCACTGTAGTAGGCTGTAGGCTGCATCTCACTGTAGTAGGCTATAGGGTGCATCTCACTGTAGTAGGCTGCATCTCACTGTAGTAGGCTGTAGGCTGCATCTCACTGTAGTAGGCTGCATCACACTGTAGTAGGCTGCATCTCACTGTAGTAGGCTGTATCTCACTGTAGTAGGCTGCATCTCACTGTAGTATGCTGCATCTCACTGTAGTAGGCTGCATCTCACTGTAGTTGGCTGCATCTCACTGTAGTTGGCTGCATCTCACTGTAGTAGGCTGCATCTCACTGTAGTAGGCTGCATCTCACTGTAGTAAGATGTATATCACTGTAGTAGGCTGCATCTCACTGTAGTAGGCTGTAGGCTGCATCTCACTGTAGTAGGCTGCATCTCACTGTAGTAGGCTGCATCTCACTGTAGTAGGCTGTAGGCTGCATCTCACTGTAGTAGGCTGCATCACACTGTAGTAGGCTGCATCTCACAGTAGTAGTCTGCATCTCACTGTAGTAGGCTGTAGGCTGCATCTCACTGTAGTAGGCTGCATCTCACTGTAGTAGGCTGTATCTCACTGTAGTAGGCTGCATCTCACTGTAGTAGGCTGCATCTCACTGTCGTAGGCTGTAGGCTGCATCTCACTGTAGTAGGCTGTAGTCTGCATCTCACTGTAGTAGGCTGCATCTCACTGTAGTAGGCTGCATCTCACTGTAGTAGGCTGTATCTCACTGTAGTAGGCTGCATCTCACTGTAGTAGGCTGCATCTCACTGTAGTAGGCTGTAGGCTGCATCTCACTGTAGTAGGCTGCATCTCACTCTAGTAGGCTGCATCTCACTGTAGTAGGCTGCATCTCACTGTAGTAGGCTGTAGGCTGCATCTCACTGTAGTAGGCTGCATCTCACTGTAGTAGGCTGTATCTCACTGTAGTGGGCTGTATCTCACTGTAGTAGGCTGTATCTCACTGTAATAGGCTGTATCTCACTGTAGTAGGCTGTATCTCACTGTAGTAGGCTGCATCTCACTGTAGTAGGCTGCATCTCACTGTAGTACGCTGCATCTCACTGTAGTAGGCTGTAGGCTGCATCTCACTGTAGTAGGCTGTAGGGTGCATCTCACTGTAGTAGGCTGTAGGCTGCATCTCACTGTAGTAGGCTGCATCTCACTGTAGTAGGCTGTAGGCTGCATCTCACTGTAGTAGGCTGTAGGCTGCATCTCACAGTAGTAGTCTGCATCTCACTGTAGTAGGCTGCATCTCACTGTAGTAGGCTGTATCTCACTGTAGTCGGCTGCATCTCACTGTAGTAGGCTGTAGGCTGCATCTCACTGTAGTAGGCTGCATCTCACTGTAGTAGGCTGTATCTCACTGTAGTAGGCTGTATCTCACTGTAGTAGGCTGCATCTCACTGTAGTAGGCTGTAGGCTGCATCTCACTGTAGTAGGCTGTAGTCTGCATCTCACTGTAGTAGGCTGCATCTCACTGTAGTAGGCTGCATCTCACTGTAGTAGGCTGTATCTCACTGTAGTAGGCTGCATCTCACTGTAGTAGGCTGTAGGCTGTATCTCACTGTAGTAGGCTGCATCTCACTGTAGTAGGCTGTATCTCACTGTAGTAGGCTGTATCTCACTGTAGTAGGCTGTAGGCTGTATCTCACTGTAGTAGGCTGTAGGCTGCATCTCACTGTAGTAGGCTGCATCTCACTGTAGTAGGCTGTATCTCACTGTAGTAGGCTGTAGGCTGCATCTCACTGTAGTAGGCTCCATCTCACTGTAGTAGGCTGCATCTCACTGTAGTAGGCTGTATCTCACTGTAGTAGGCTGCATCTCACTGTAGTAGGCTGCATCTCACTGTAGTATGCTGTAGGCTGCATCTCACTGTAGTAGGCTGTAGTCTGCATCTCACTGTAGTAGGCTGCATCTCACTGTAGTAGGCTGTATCTCACTGTAGTAGGCTGCATCTCACTGTAGTAGGCTGTAGGCTGCATCTCACTGTAGTAGGCTGCATCTCACTGTAGTAGGCTGTATCTCACTGTAGTAGGCTGTATCTCACTGTAGTAGGCTGTATCTCACTGTAGTAGGCTGTATCTCACTGTAGTATGCTGCATCTCACTGTAGTAGGCTGCATCTCACTGTAGTAGGCTGTAGGCTGCATCTCACTGTAGTAGGCTGCATCTCACTGTAGTAGGCTGCATCTCACTGTAGTAGGCTGCATCTCACTGTAGTAGGCTGCATCTCACTGTAGTAGGCTGCATCTCACTGTCGTAGGCTGTAGGCTGCATCTCACTGTAGTAGGCTGTAGGCTGCATCTCACTGTAGTAGGCTGCATCTCACTGTAGTAGGCTGCATCTCACTGTAGTAGGCTGTATCTCACTGTAGTAGGCTGCATCTCACTGTAGTAGGCTGTAGGCTGCATCTCACTGTAGTAGGCTGCATCTCACTGTAGTAGGCTGCATCTCACTGTAGTAGGCTGCATCTCACTGTAGTAGGCTGCATCTCACTGTAGTAGGCTGTAGGCTGCATCTCACTGTAGTAGGCTGCATCTCACTCTAGTAGGCTGTATCTCACTGTAGTGGGCTGTATCTCACTGTAGTAGGCTGTATCTCACTGTAATAGGCTGTATCTCACTGTAGTAGGCTGTATCTCACTGTAGTAGGCTGCATCTCACTGTAGTAGGCTGCATCTCACTGTAGTAGGCTGCATCTCACTGTAGTAGGCTGTAGGCTGCATCTCACTGTAGTAGGCTGTAGGGTGCATCTCACTGTAGTAGGCTGTAGGCTGCATCTCCATGTAGTAGGCTGTAGGCTGTATCTCACTGTAGTAGGCTGTAGGCTGCATCTCACTGTAGTAGGCTGTAGACTGCATCTCACTGTAGTAGGCTGTAGGCTGCATCTCACTGTAGTAGGCTGTAGGCTGCATCTCACTGTAGTTGGCTGCATCTCACTGTAGTTGGCTGCATCTCACTTTAGTAGGCTGCATCTCACTGTAGTAGGCTGTAGGCTGCATCTCACTGTAGTAGGCTGCATCACACTGTAGTAGGCTGCATCTCACAGTAGTAGTCTGCATCTCACTATAGTAGGCTGTAGGCTGCATCTCACTGTAGTAGGCTGCATCTCACTGTAGTAGGCTGTATCTCACTGTAGTAGGCTGCATCTCACTGTAGTAGGCTGCATCTCACTGTAGTAGGCTGTAGGCTGCATCTCACTGTAGTAGACTGTAGGCTGCATCTCACTGTAGTAGGCTGCATCTCACTGTAGTAGGCTGCATCTCACTGTAGTAGGCTGCATCTCACTGTAGTAGGCTGCATCTCACTGTAGTAGGCTGTAGGCTGCATCTCACTGTAGTAGGCTGCATCTCACTCTAGTAGGCTGTATCTCACTGTAGTGGGCTGTATCTCACTGTAGTAGGCTGTATCTCACTGTAATAGGCTGTATCTCACTGTAGTAGGCTGTATCTCACTGTAGTAGGCTGCATCTCACTGTAGTAGGCTGCATCTCACTGTAGTAGGCTGCATCTCACTGTAGTAGGCTGTAGGCTGCATCTCACTGTAGTAGGCTGTAGGGTGCATCTCACTGTAGTAGGCTGTAGGCTGCATCTCCATGTAGTAGGCTGTAGGCTGTATCTCACTGTAGTAGGCTGTAGGCTGCATCTCACTGTAGTAGGCTGTAGACTGCATCTCACTGTAGTAGGCTGTAGGCTGCATCTCACTGTAGTAGGCTGTAGGCTGCATCTCACTGTAGTAGGCTGCATCTCACTGTAGTTGGCTGCATCTCACTGTAGTTGGCTGCATCTCACTGTAGTAGGCTGCATCTCACTGTAGTAGGCTGTAGGCTGCATCTCACTGTAGTAGGCTGTAGGCTGCATCTCACTGTAGTAGGCTGCATCACACTGTAGTAGGCTGCATCTCACTGTAGTAGGCTGTATATCACTGTAGTAGGCTGCATCTCACTGTAGTAGGCTGCATCTCACTGTAGTAGGCTGCATCTCACTGTAGTTGGCTGCATCTCACTGTAGTTGACTGCATCTCACTGTAGTAGGCTGCATCTCACTGTAGTAGGATGTATATCACTGTAGTAGGCTGCATCTCACTGTAGTAGGCTGTAGGCTGCATCTCACTGTAGTAGGCTGCATCTCACTGTAGTAGGCTGTAGGCTGCATCTCACTGTAGTAGGCTGTAGGCTGCATCTCACTGTAGTAGGCTGTAGGCTGCATCTCACTGTAGTAGGCTGCATCTCACTGTAGTAGGCTGCATCTCACTGTAGTAGGCTGTAGGCTGCATCTCACTGTAGTAGGCTGCATCTCACTGTAGTAGGCTGTAGGCTGCATCTCACTGTAGTAGGCTGTAGGCTGCATCTCACAGTAGTAGGCTGCATCTCACTGTAGTAGGCTGTAGGCTGCATCTCACTGTAGTAGGCTGCATCTCACTGTAGTAGGCTGTAGGCTGTTTTGGTTATTTGGATCTCCATTCACCTTTTGTTCACTGCGTTTGTTTACTGTTAATGTAACTATCCTCAATATAGACTGTGTCACGCCTTTATCGATCTGATATTTTGTTTAGGCCCAGTCCTTGGTACCGCTATTTTGTTCTGTTCACATTCATTCGTTTGCATTCAGTTGTTCGGTATTTTAAGCCAAACTGCTATTGAGTATTTTCGCTTTGCATGCATGAATAACTAGGCTACTATTTTCATTTAGTTTGCATTATTTTGTTACGATAGCGGTCTGTACAGCTGCATTCACACAGGCTGTTTGTATTAGGTGAATTACCCTATCTATCTTGTAGTCTATATCCATGACTAAAACTAGCTGTAGGGCACTGATACAAGCGTGAATACTGTATCCTACCTGTCACTTCAGACGCACTCAATGATCTCGGAAGTCTCTGCATTTGAGCTTTATGTTTATTGCGGTAGACAATGCCTTGCAAAATAAATTCAGACCCCTTAGATTTCTTCACATTTTATTGTGTTACAAAGTGGGATTTTTTGGTCAACAACCTGCACAAAAATACTCAAAGTGGAAGAAAAATACTTTTACATTTTTTTTATATTATTTAATTTTTTACAGATTAATAAAAAACACATCAAATATAGTTGTTGCGTAAGTATTCAGCTCCCTTAACACAATAAAATGTTTAAAAAATATATTTTGCAAGGCACGGTAGTGTGATATAATCAGAATTCAAAATAATTCCATTGCAAGAACCCACAAAAATTGTGCCCCCTCACTGATTTCAGCTGCCCCCAGGAGGCACTTTATCCTGCCTCCGGGTCTGGTGTAGTCTGATGAAAGGGAGTTCCTTGGGGCGCCTCCTGTCACTCGGTCATCAGTCAAACAGATGTGGATATTTCTCTGTCATTTCTCTGTCATTGTTCTCATTCATGTAATTTACAGATTCATTTTAGCTTAACAACGCCATAGATAGTAGTGCATCGATAAAAAGAGATTTGTTGATGCGAAGATGGGAATCCACAGAAGCAAGACAGATGTCGTTTACTTCACTAGTAAATAGAGCTCCAGTGAGGCCTACAATGCCTAGGGCTAAACGTTATGACTCATAAAACAAGACAAGATAAAAGCCACAAAACAAAAAGATGAGAGGTTAACTGCTATGTTGAAATGTACATCCAAAGTGTAGTTGCAAGCCACATTTAACCAGGGCTCCGCTTAACACCACCACCCATATGGATAACAACTAGACCAATTACAGTGCTCCGCTTAACGCCACCACCCATATGGATAATAACTAGACCAATTACAGCACTCCACCACCCATATGGATAATAACTAGACCAATTACAGGGCTCCGCTTAACACCACCACCCACCCCGGGGCGGCAGGGTAGCCTAGTGGTTAGAGTGTTGGACTCGTAACCGGAAGGTTGCAAGTTCAAACCCCCGAGCTGAGAAGGTACAAATCTGTCGTTCTGCCCCTGAACAGGCAGTTAACCCACTGTTCCTAGGCCGTCATTGAAAATAAAAATTTGTTCTTAACTGTCTTGCCTAGTTAAATAAAGGTTATAAATAAATATATGGCTAATAACTAGACCAATTACAGGGCTCCGCTTAACGCCACCACGCATATGGATAATAACTAGACCAATTACAGGGCTCTGCTTAACTCCACCACCCATATGGATAATAACTAGACCAATAACAGGGCTCTGCTTAACTCCACCACCCATATGGATAATAATTAGACCAATTACAGGGCTCTGCTTAACTCCACCACCCATATGGATAATAACCAGACCAATTACAGGGCTCTGCTTAACTCCACCACCCATATGGATAATAACTAGACCAATTACAGGGCTCTGCTTAACTCCACCACCCATATGGATAATAACTAGACCAATTACAGGGCTCTGCTTAACTCCACCACCCATATGGATAATAACCAGATCAATTACAGGGCTCTGCTTAACTCCACCACCCATATGGATAATAACCAGACCAATTACAGGGCTCTGCTTAACTCCACCACCCATATGGATAATAACTAGACCAATTACAGGGCTCTGCTTAACTCCACCACCCATATGGATAATAACTAGACCAATTACAGGGCTCTGCTTAACTCCACCACCCATATGGATAATAACCAGACCAATTAGCTCGACACTGTAACTTCAAAGTCCGCCAGTATCCTCACTTTCACCTAATTCACCTCTGTACTGCAAAATACAGCAAGTGATGACAATTTGCCATCGTAATTCCATTATTTAAAAAATATACAGTACGAGTTAAGATTTATTTTTAAGTAAGAGTTCTGTGGTCTTTCACCTCAGATGCTTTGCATTACATGAATTTGTAGGCCAGGTTGCACAGAACTTAAAATATTTGCTTATAAGGTCGATTTTGCGAACAGTGCAGTCTTGGGTCTTCATTTTACTTGATGTGGATTATGCTAAAAGCATCAAGAACTCTTACATCAATAATATCCAGTCATGAACACTGCTTATTGAGTAGACTACTACAACTACATGAACAGTGTCATGTTCACTGTATTGGAAAGAGTAAGTGTGCCTCATACTGCTGGTGGATAAACACCTTGTGAACAGAGTGCATCAATAGATGTAGCTTTTTAAAGCTACTTTGACAAGTGTACAAAACCATGTTTTGAGTGCATGAAATTGAAATATAAAGCTCAAGACATCAACACTCAATGTGATGGTTCTGGAGATGGATATCACTCCTTAGAAGACAGACTCCCTGAATTACACAACCATCCAAGTATAAATAAGCCCGCAGATGCTGTTAGTTCCTAAATACAAGTGTTTTTTTCCCTACAGTTTTCTCTAAATCTCTTTAAGTTCTCCACAGATTTCAGTTTAGATAACTTCACAGGTAGACAATGATTGCGGTATTGCTGTAAAAGTGAATGTCTCTGTAGAATTGTTGTTTTTCACAGAGTAACAATCACAAGTTATTTAACATGTTTTTCTCTCTCCACTTTATTACTACATGTAGCGAGTGCTACCTAAATGAAGGCAGCCTAAATATTTCAGATCCCAAAATATTTTCCCTCGAATAACAGTATTAAAATTCCATTTGCCCTCTGCAAACCAACTAAGTTCTTCACCTCTTTAGCCCATTGTAATGTTGTCCTCTGGCACTTGTTCTACCTTCCTAGCAGTAGTCAGTAGTGAGTTGTGTCTCATAGCACTTAACTTATTTTTGTGGGTTTACAGTACATTTTATGTCATTGAATGCATCGAAAAAAAATCTTCAAACATAGTTTACTATTCATAGTCTAATACATGTATGTGCATATCATGTTTCATGATGTAGCAGTCTTACAGCCTGATTATAAGAACTGTTTATAACCGGTGCCCACAGAGATTTAAATGCAGCCTACTTAAATTATACTTTTTTTTTTACATACAGCCACATAGAGACTGCTGTGATGAACAGCCCTTAGGACCCAAGCTCTATGTACGTCGAGACAGTTAATTCTTAGGACACACATGTACAGTACCAGTTTGGAGACACTCATTCAAGGGTTTTTCTTTATTTTTTACTATTTTCTACATTGTAGAATAATTGTGAAGATGTCAACGCTATGAAATAACACATATTGAATTATGTTGTAACCAAAAAAGTTAGTCAAAGTAGCCGCCCTTTGCCTTGATGACAGCTTTGCACACTCTTGTCATTCACTCAACCAGCTTCACCTGTAATGCTTTTCCAACAGTCTTGACGTAGTTCTCCCACATATGCTGAGCTCTTGTTAGCTGCTTTTCCTTCACTCTGCAGTCCAACTCATTCCAAACCATCTCAATTGGATTGAGGTTGGGTGATTGTGGAGGCCAGATCATCTGATGCACCACTCCATCACTCTCCTTCTTGGTCAAATAGCCCTTACACAGCCTGGAGGTGTGTTGGGTCATTGTCCTGTTGAAAACAAATTATAGTCCCACTAAGCGCAGATGGGATGGCGTATCGCTGCAGAATGCTGTGGTAGCCATACTGGTTAAGTGTATATTGAATTCTTAATAAATCACAGACAGTGTCACCAGCAAAGCACCATCACACCTCCTCCTCTATACGTCATGGTTGGAACCACACATGCGGAGATCATCCATTCACCTACTCTGCATCTCACAAAGACACGGTGACTGGAACCAAAAATCTCAGATTTGTACTCATCAGACCAAAGGACCAATTTCCACCAGTCTAATGTCATGTTTCTTGGCCCAAGCAAGTCTCTTCTTATTATTGGTGTCCTTTAGTATTGGTTTCTTTGCAGCAATTCAACCATGAAGGCGTGATTCACACAGTCTCCTCTGAACAGTTGATGTTGAGATGTGTCAGTTCAAGAAACAATGTGAAGCATTTATTTGGGCTGCAATTTCTAAGGCTGGTAACTCCAATGAACCTATCCTCTGCAGCATAGGTAACTCTGGGTCCTCCTTTCCTGTGGAGGCCCTCATGAGAGACAGCTTTATCATAGCGCTTGATGGTTTTTGCGACTGCACTTGAAGAAACTTTCAAAGTTCTTGAAATGTTCCGTTTTGACTGACCTTCAAGTATTGATGGACTGTCTTTTCTCTTTGCTTACTTGAGCCGTTCTTGCCACAATATGGACTTGGTCTTTTACCAAATAGGGCTATCTTCTGTATACCACCCCTACCTTGTCACAACACAACTGATCGGCTCAAATGCATTAAGAAGGAAAGAAATTCCACAAATTAACTTTTAACAAGGCAAACCTGGTATTCCAGGTGACTACCTCGTGAAGCTGGTTGAGAGAATGCCAAGAGTGTGCAAAGCTGTCATCAAGGCAAAGGGTGGCTCTCAAATATAAAAACTATTTTGATTTGTTTAACACTTTTTTACTTATTACCTGATTCCATATGTGCTATTTCATAGTTGTGGTGTCTTCACTGTTATTCTACAGTAAATAGTAAAAATATAGAAAAACCCTTGAATGAGTAGGTGTGTCCAAACTTTTGACTGGTACTGTATATAAAGTCAAGATCATCCATGGCCCCAGGCACTATTGCTTATTTTAGAGAATACACACCAACGTGCTTTCTTCGTCAATTAGATTTGCTTATGTCAACTGTTCGGGCATGGATGACATCCTCCATACAGTATGTTCTCCTCCAATCAACATGGCTTATGGGGGTGGTGTGTTGGTAGTCCACAGCTGGTACTAATAGCTAAATCCTGTGGTGACTTTGCTGGTTAATTTGCTGAGCATTTGTTTACAGTACTGATCATTTTTCAGTTGGTAATGCTGATGCAAACAGGAGAGAATGATCTACTGAAAGCTTAGCTGTACACTCTCCTGCACTACCAGAGCTATAGAACTGTCAGGCTTTGTTTCTGTCAATGTGTGATGCCTGACAATATGTTTGTATGTAATGCATAGCCTACATGCTCCAAGATGTCTGAACAAAATACCCTCAACATTTCTACTTTTGAAATAACATATATTTCGCTGTAAATGATAATCCTTCAGTGTGTTGAAGTATATTCAGCAGTCGTTTTATCTTCTATTTCTCCTCTCTCTGCTAATTAAGTATACTCTCTCCCGCTGGGTCACTGCCTAGAAATAACTCCAATTATTTGCCTGACTCCTCCACATCCCATCCTGTGAAGTGTGCAGTGAATCACTGACTCTAACTGGTCAACAGTGGTGCCTCCCTCCTGCGTTGAGAGCTCTGTTCAGCTCATTCTGACGCCTGTCTTCCACACTGCCTGCCAGAACAGTGCCATCTCCAGCAGGTCACTGGTTCAGTAGTTTGTCCACTCAAAAGGGAAGGAAATATGCTACAGTGTTTAACCGTTCCTCATCGCGTGTTTTAATTGCTCTGGAAGGATGTGGGACTCTAATTGGTTTAGAAGGGCTTGCTTTAGAAATGTCTGAAGCTTAAACAAAAGTGCCTTTTGCTTTGAGCTATAGGGAAATATATACGCTTAACTTTAATAGAAATGACTTATTTCCTGGAAGATGCTTAGAGTATGTTAATGGACCAGGTGAAATGGAAAGTACTGTCTGAACTGAATAAGAGAATTAAAATGTATTTACATTTAAGGTATGTCTGAACTGAATAAGATAATTAAAATGTATTTACATTTAAGGTATGTCTGAACTGAATAAGAGAGAATTAAAATGGGATGATATTTTGGGAGAATAATATCTTCTTTGCTTAGGCTTACCATCACTCCTATGGCTATCTGCCAATAAGCTCCAGTATACCATGTGGCCTTTTCTCGAATTTGACATGACCAATGATGGTCCCTAAGAGGTTCAGATTTTGACAGAAGTGTCAAATTATTGACATTGCATGGTTGACCCTGAAGCCAACTATGTTATAACAAAACTCTCGAGTGGTGTTCATATCCATTTCTATTACTCTGGGCTGTATTAGAAAGATCAGGTTTTTTCAAAGCATGTCTGCTGAGAAAAAGGCAAAAAATGAATAATTTTGTATTCATAAATGATAAATGATAAGAACAGGGATATCTCTTTTCCACCTTGAAAAGCGCTATTGCTGTTATCCCTCAAGCCATCAGGGTTAGCTGTGTAACAAGGCTAATAGGTATCACTGTGGCTCTGACTATGCCCTATTTTCCCTGGTATCTCATTCAGCTAGATTCAGACTCCTTATTTCAAACCCCTTTGTTTGAATCATGTGGAATAACAGGATCAAATCCAAGATGTAGGTTGTCGATACTAAAAATAGATGCGCGTAGGCAGAGTGGTTATTGACAGAGGAAAACATGATTTCCTTTGGATTTAAAGAATTTGTAATGAGCAGCAACCTGGCTGGTGGAGTCCATTTAAAGTGATGTTTCCTGCTAAATGGAGACTTCACACTGTTAGAGAATAAATATATTCCATTTAGCAACATTATGGGTAGTGCCGGGAATCGAACCCACTATCCTGGCGTTGCTCTATCAACTGAGCTACAAAGGACTGAAAAAATACATATTTTATTATGTATTCACTGTACATACTGTAGAGCACAGTATAGTTGGACCAAAGGTCTCGCCGAACACAAGCCTCGTGAACCATCCTGATCTCTATTCTGTTTCGCTAGCGAGACACGGCTAAATAATGTAAGCAAAGACAACATGACAGTTGCATGTGTCATCCCTGCTCTGTCAAATGAAAAACAAGGTGTTTGAATAGAAATCCCCATCGAGTCCTTTCATAGTTGGAAGTAGACAGTCTTCAGTAACACTTAAACATTTAGTAAAGTCTTTCAAAGGACATATTGTTTTTCGACTTGGCTTTATTTAACAAGCGATAAAAATGACTTCAGTTGTTCCAGGCTTGATGTAAAGAGCTGCTTGAGAAAAGACGTAGCACTTTTGATTGCTTGTTGTCATCACATCCAGCTCTACTTGAAGGGGAGTAGGCCTCAGTGCCCAGTAGGAGGCCTCCATTCAGCCATAAATATGTCCTGAGTAGGCCCCAGTGCCCAGTAGGAGGCCTCCATTCAGCCATAAATATGTCCTGAGTAGGCCCCAGTGCCCAGTAGGAGGCCTCCATTCAGCCATAAATATGTCCTGAGTAGGCCCCAGTAGCCTACTGGCCTGTCAGTGGAAGCATGTATAATGTTATTTTGTTCATTGACATTTTTACATTTCGTGTTGTCCTTCGCTGTGTAAAATCAAGACACATTAGTTCCTCATTAATAAGCTGCCAACTTCTTTCTGAGCACTCTCTCCACACTTGAGGAAATGAAAAGTAAACAGAGTAAGGGCCAATTCAATCAGGATCACCACAGCATGTAGACCTCACTGGGGTGAGGCCAAACACTATTACTCCAGAATCACCTGGATACAGGTTTTGATTGAATGGACCCCCTAGTGAACTCTATATGGGTCAGTGAGTAGGGGCAGGTAAGCCAGTATCATTTCATATATCGATGTACTTCACAAATCACACACTAACCTGTGCCCCTGCACATTGACTCTGTACCGGCACCCCCCTGTATATATAGTTATTTTTTACTGCTGCTCTTTAATTTCTTGTGACTTTTATCTCTTATTCTTTTCTGTATTTTTTTTAAAACTCCATTGTTGGTTAGAGGCTCGTAAGTAAGCATTTCACTGTAAGGTCTACACCTGTTGTATTCGGCGCATGTGGCTAATACAATTAGATTTTATTCTATTTGACATCCATAAACCCTGAAACCCACATTTGCTGCAGTAGGTTACTCTCTGTTGGATTGGTAGACCCTTCCAGATCTTTCCGTAGACTGTGCATCGACATATAGTAATTGAACAAGATATAACATGATATGAACTAAATCCTATAGCTCTTCCAAAAGTAATAGCATGAGATGATAGTTATGACGATTTACATGCTGATAGAAGGATTGCAGTATACTGCAGACACCAGTGAACTAGGGGCATATTTGTACGTTTATGTCATTGCATTGTACATTACACCAAAAATGGTGTAATACCCTACAATATCGGGAAAGTGACGGAGCATAATACCTTTTCCTCTCCACTGTTAAGATAATGTACTGTATACTTATGCATATTGAATCACATCATAGTTATTTGACATATCCATTTAATCGTCTCATTCCTTTGAATGTAAATGTGATAATACACCAGATGATCATCAAAATGAGTCAGCTATTTCCTCCCTATTTCTTCCTCTCCTGTTCTCTCCCAACTCACTGATAAATGTTTTGTCTGTTTATTCAGTTATTTCTCTTGTCAATCTTAAGGGAATGATATTATTTAGAATATCTTGATGGATCTGCTGAACTCTTTTCAACCCATTCATTATTTGAGTTACGGCAGTAGCTGTGTACTTACAATGGGGCACACACCAACTGTTCTGTCTGTTCTTTAGCAATAAAGAAGTCATGTCTCTGAATCGGATCCAACTAATCTTTTTTGTTTTTGTTTTTTGAGAACACAACTTAATAAAACATATTTTCAGAGGAGTGTGACCTGCAGACTTGTACGTAGCTAGCTGTGATAAAAAAAGAGTTAAGATAATGTCATCACTGAAAAGATGTTCTGTCAGAACACACAAATAATATCAACTGCCAACGCATCTGGTTACCCATCTACTCCGGCCAAACGCCACACCCACTAATGTTCCTTCTCCACCATGAATGTATGGCGCAATCCTAGGGATAGATAAAGCAGGGGAATTATATACAGGATGGCATCAGGCAACCTGTGATTCGTAAACCAGGAACATTGTAAGAAATCTGAAGAGGAAGACTCAAACATTACCCTTTTGTCTTACTGAACACAGCTGTAGAGGTTTACAGTAATTGAGTCACATGTTGACATCAAACAACCCACCATCTGTGACATGAAAGGATTAGTAGGGAAATAGAAAAAGTGCAAATATGTCATTCCATGGAAGAGATGACTTCAATATAATTAACAGTACGTGGGCTGATGTTCTGTTAGGGCGCTACTGTACTGCACAGGATACCACAGAAACACAGTTCATTTACCTGAACTTGATTTAGCTAAATAATGAGACCATTAGAAACCATTATTAATAATAATAATAATACTATTGATAATAATAATAGATGTTCATGTAACTCTTCATAATGATTTTCCTTTGAGGAAGGAAATAATTGTTTTCAGCACTAAATTGATGATACTACAACTACTGCTTGTACTACTGCTGGCACTATTGATGGTACTACTACTTTTACTACTATTGGTACTACTGATGACACTACCAATGGTACTACTACAGTTACTACCGCTGATACTCTCGCGGGTACTACTACTGTTACTACTGCTGATACTCTCGCCGGTACTACTACTGTTACTACTGCTGATACTCTCGCCGGTACTACTACTGTTACTACTGCTGATACTCTCGCCGGTACTACTACTGTTACTACTGCTGATACTCTCGCCGGTACTACTACTGTTACTACTGCTGATACTCTCGCCGGTACTACTACTGTTACTACTGCTGTTATTACTACTGTTACTACTACGGTTACTACTGCTGTTACTATTGCTGTTACTACTGATGGTACTACTACTGGTACTTCTGCTGGTACTACTACTTTTACTACTGCTGGGGTTACTGCTGTTACTACTGATGGTACTACTACTGTTACTACTGCTGGTACTACTACTGGTACTACTGCTGGTACTACTGCTGGTACTACTACTGTTACTACTGTTACTACTACTGTTACTACTGCTGGTACTACTGCTGTTACTACTACTGTTACTACTGCTGTTACTACTGCTGTTACTAATGCTGCTACTACTGCTGGTACTACTACTGGTACTACTGCTAGTACTACTACTGATACTACTACTGGTGCTACTACTGGTACTACTGCTAGTACTACTACTGATACTACTACTGGTGCTACTGCTGGTACTACTACTGTTACTACTGCTAGTCCTACTACTGATACTACTACTGGTGCTACTGTTGGTACTACTACTGTTACTACAGCTAGTACTACTACTGATACTACTACTGGTGCTACTGCTGGTACTACTATTTTTTACTACTGCTAGTACTACTACTGATACTACTACTGGTGCTACTGTTGGTACTACTATTTTTACTACAGCTAGTACTACTACTGATACTACTACTGGTGCTACTGCTGGTACTACTATTTTTACTACAGCTATTACTACTACTGATACTACTACTGGTGCTACTGCTGGTACTACTATTTTTACTACTGCTAGTACTACTACTGATACTACTGTTCTGTTTCTTTTCAAATGTTTGTAGTGCTAAAAGATCAACATCTGTTTTGGGCCGATTTGGTAGGTTTCTGCTAGGTTAGGTATGTGGTTTCCAGAGGGCTGTAGAATAAACACGTACATCTTCATGCCTCTGCACAATTCAAAATCAGGCGCAATTTCAGGCGGAATTTCTTACAAGATGACATCTTTTCATCGATTGCCCGGGGGGCAAAGGCTTTCGTCAGTTGGCATACTGGTTCAACATTGCCCTCGCAAAACTTGCAATTATTTTGCGGTCATCCCATCATGCTGTTGGTGCAAGTCAGAGATTTAGTATGTTGAACTTTAACCTCAAGTCAGCTTTTTCTGAAATGATGACAATTCTCTTTCATGTGCTTCTTTTCAGGTTGACAGTACAGTGTTAACCCACATCATGCATGTTATGATTCAGGCCAAACAGTACATATCAATTATGAGTACTAACACCTGAATACAAAGACCTGAATACTAAGACCTTCACTGTGGTGAGGTTTCCATTTTCATCCTCTCTGCCTCAAGTGGAAAAGAGATAACATGGACTGGTTGGTTACAGTACTGGTTAGCCTACACACATATATTTATTAGCTGTGCTCTCTATCACTCTGAGAAGTCCCTCTGATCTTCTGCTTGAGTAGTGCTGACCCATATCAAGCAGATCAAATCCCATGTAGCCTCTTCAACATTGTACTAAAGACCATATGGATTCGGGCTGCTACAATCCCAGTTATGCAGGACACAGAGTTGGTCCTCTTCAAATGGCTGTCCGAATCTCAATTATAATCCCCATTTATTTCCACTAACAAAATCAAATCAAATGTATTTATATAGCCCTTTGTACATCAGCTGATATCTCAAAGTGCTGTACAGAAACCCAGCCTAAAACCCCAAACAGCAAGCAATGCAGGTGTTGAAGCACGTTGGCTAGGAAAAACTCCCATGAAAGGCCAAAACCTAGGAAGAAACCTAGAGAGGGACCAAGCTATGAGGGGTGGCCAGTGCTCTTCTGGCTGTGCCGGGTGGAGATTATAACAGAACATGGCAAAGATGTTCAAATGTTCATAAATGACCAGCATGGTCAGGCAGAACAGTTGAAACTGGAGCAGCAGCACGGCCAGGTGGACTGGGGACAGCAAGGAGAGATCATGCCAGGTAGTCCTGAAGCATGGTCCAAGGGCTCAGGTCCTCCAAGAGAGAGAAAGAAAGAGAGAAAGAGAGAATTAGAGAGAGCATATTTAAATTCACACAGGACATCGGATTGTACAGGAGAAGTACTCCAGATATAACAAACTGACCCTAGTCCCCCGACACATAAACTTATGCAGCATAAATACTGGAGGCTGAGACAGGAGGGGTCAGGAGACACTGTGGCCCCACCCGATGACACCCCCGGACAGTGCCAAACAGGAAGGATATAACCCCACCCACTTTGCCGAAGCACAGCCCCCACACCACTAGAGGGATATCTTCAACCACCAACTTACCATCCTGAGACAAGGCCGAGTATAGCCCACAAAGATCTCCACCACGGCCCAACCCAAGGGGGGGCGCCAACCCAGACAGGAAGATCACATCAGTTCATCAACCCACTCAAGTGATGCACCCCTCCTAGGGACTCGGTCTCAACTTAAAGGTTGAGACCGAGTTTGCGTCTCTGACATGGGTAGGGAGACCGTTCCATAAAAATGGAGCTCTATAGGAGAAAGCCCTGCCTCCAGCTGTTTGCTTAGAAATTCTAGGGACAATTAGGAGGCCTGCGTCTTGTGACCGTAGCGTACGTGTAGGTATGTACGGCAGGACCAAATCAGAGAGATAGGTAGGAGCAAGCCTATGTAATGCTTTGTAGGTTAGCAGTAAAACCTTGAAATCAGCCCTTGCCTTGACAGGAAGCCAGTGTAGGGAGGCTAGTACTGGAGTAATATGATCACATTCTTTGGTTCTAGTCAGGATTCTAGCAGCCGTATTTAGCACTAACTGAAGTTTATTTAGTGCTTTATCCAGGTAGCCGGAAAGTAGAGCATTGCAGTAATCTAACCTAGAAGTAACAAAAGCATGGATTGATTTTTCTGCATCGTTTTTGGACAGAAAGTTTCTGATTTTTGCAATGTTACGTAGATGGAAAAAAGCTGTCCTTGAAACTGTCTTCATATGTTCGTCAAAAGAGAGATCAGGGTCCAGAGTAACGCTGAGGTCCTTCAGTTTTATTTGAGACGACTGTACAACGATTAAGAGTAATTGTCAGATTCAACAGAAGATCTCTTTTGTTTCTTGGGACCTAGAACAAGCATATCTGTTTTGTCCGAGTTTAAAAGTAGAAAGTTTGCAGCCATCCACTTCCTCATGTCTGAAACACAGGCTTCTAGCGAGGGCAATTTTGGGGCAATTTTACAGCTGTGTGACATCCGTATAGCAGTGAAAGTTAACATTATGTTTTCGAATGACATCCCCAAGAGGTAAAATATATAGTGAAAACAATAGTGGTCCTAAAACGGAACCTTGAGGAACACCAAAATTTACAGTTGATTTGTCAGAGGACAAACCATTCACAGAGACAAACTGACATCTTTCCGACAGACAAGATCTAAACCAGGCCAGAACTTGTCCGTGTAGACCAATTTGGGTTTCCAATCTCTCCAAAAGAATGTGATGGTCGATGGTATCAAAAGCAGCACTAAGGTCTAGGAGCACGAGGACAGATGCAGAGCCTCGGTCTGATGCCATTAAAAGGTAATTTACCACATTCACAAGTGCAGTCTCGGTGCTATGATGGGGTCTAAAACCAGACTGAAGCATTTTGTATACATTGTTTTTCTTCAGGAAGGCTGTTGCCTTTTCTAAAAAATTTGAGAGGAATGGGAGATTCGATATAGGCCGATAGTTTTTAATATTTTCTGGGTCAAGGTTTGGGTTTTTCAAGAGAGGCTTTATTACTGCCACTTTTAGTGAGTTTGGTACACATCCGGTGGATAGAGAGCCGTTTATTATGTTCAACATAGGAGGGCCAAGCACAGGAAGCAGCTCTTTCGGTAGTTTAGTTGGAACAGGGTCCAGTATGCAGCTTGAAGGTTTAGAGACCATGATTATTTTTGTCATTGTGTCAAGAGATATAGTACTAAAACACTTGAGTGTCTCTCTTGATCCTAGGTCCTGGCAGAGTTGTGCAAACTCGGGATAACTGAGCTTTGAAGGAATACGCAGATTTAAAGAGGAGATCGTAATTTGCTTTCTAATAATCATGATCTTTTCCTCAAAGAAGTTCATGAATTTATTACTGCTGAAGTGAAAGCCAGCCTCACTTGGGGAATGCTGCTTTTTAGATAGCTTTGCGAGAGTATCAAAAAGGAATTTCGGATTGTTCTTATTTTCCTCAATTAAGTTGGAAAAATAGGATGATCGAGCAGCAGTAAGGGCTCTTCGATACTGCACGGTACTGTCTTTCCAAGCTAGTCGGAAGAATTCCAGTTTGGTGTGGCGCCATTTCCGTTCCAATTTTCTGGAAGCTTGCTCCAGAGCTCTGTTTTTTTCTGTATACCAGGGAGCTAGTTTCTTATGAGAAATGTTTTTCGGTTTTAGGGGTGCAACTGCATCTAGGGTATTGCACAAGGTTAAAATGAGTTCCTCAGTTAGGTGGTTAACTGATTTTTATCCTCTGGCGTCCTTGTGTAGACAGAGGGAGTCTCGAAGGACATCAAGGAATCTTTGTGTTGTCTGTGAATTTATAGCACGACTTTTGATGTTCCTTGGTTGGGGTCTGAGCAGATTATTTGTTGCAATTGCAAACGTAATCAAATCAAATCAAATCAAAGCAAATGTATTTATATAGCCCTTCGTACATCAGCTGATATCTCAAAGTGCTGTACACCATAAAATGGTGGTCCGATAGTCCAGGATTATGAGGAAAAACATTAAGATCCACAACATTTATTCCATGGGACAAAGCTAGGTCCAGAGTATGACTGTGACAGTGAGTAGGTCCAGGGACATGTTGGACAAAACCCACTGAGTCGATGATGGCTCCGAAAGCCTTTTGGAGGGGTCTGTGGACTTTTCCATGTGAATATTAAAGTCACCAAAAATTTGAATATTATCTGCTATGACTACAAAGTCCGATAGGAATTCAGGGAACTCAATGAGGAACGCTGTATATGGCCCAGGAGGCCTGTAAACAGTAGCTATAAAAAGTGATTGAGTAGGCTGCATAGATTTCATGACTAGAAGCTCAAAAGACGAAAACATATTTTTTTTTGTGTAAATTTAAATTTGTTATCGGAAATGTTAGCAACACCTCCGCCTTTGCGGGATGCACGGGGGATGTGGTCACTAGTGTAACCAGGAGGTGAGGCCTCATTTAACACAGTAAATTCATCAGGCTTAAGCCATGTTTCAGTCAGGCCATTCACATCAAGATTATGATCAGCGATTAGTTCATTGACTATAATTGCCTTTGAAGTAAGGGATCTAACATTATTAAGTAGCCCTATTTTGAGATGTGAGGTATCACGATCGCTTTCAATATTGACAGGAATGGAGGAGGTCTTTATCCTAGTGAGATTGCTAAGGCGAACACCGCCATGTTTAGTTTTGCCCAACCCAGGTCGAGGCACAGACACGGTCTCAATGGGGATAGCTGAGCTGACTAATACTGTCCTCAGCATATTCCGTACAAATCATATCATTGGTTATCCTGTAGTTGATATCCAAACCATCAAAGATGGTAGACCCTGCTATATTTCAGTATGAACTAATCTCCCAGCTAGGTTTGCCATCATCAGCAACAGACTCAAACAGCCTATACCTCCTGGATATAGTCTCTCTGTGCTGTGCTCTCCCCATGTTTTTCACTCCCATCAGCATTTTGTGTGAATAGAAGCCATCAGAGTGCATAAGAGAAATCAATAAGGAATCTGGGTGATAATTAATTAGGGAGCAGGGAATGAATTACTGTTCTTCCCTCTTCCCCCAGATGCAGGTCAGAGTCACACTCGATTTGGGAAGCGCTCTGTTTCTCCATTACAGCGTGCTCAGTGTTTCTGATGTGAGCCCAGTGAGTGATGGGAGAGCGAAGAATTGGGCTATTGTCTAGAGAGGTGGCACTCAGTGGCCAACAATGACATGATCAATGCTTGGGCCAGTGGTTACTGCCAAGAGAAGCCCTTTCCCTCCCTCAATCAGATTAGTCAGTTGTTGGGATAGTTGCAGGAAGCTCTAGCCTGGTCACATTTCCCTCCTGCCACGCGCAGATGCTGTCACAGCTTTCAGCTGGACTGGATGTTACATAGCTCCCAGTATATTGATTTACATTTCCCGATTGTCTTCCTTATATGTTGGTGGTATATTGTGTTGAACTGAGTTTTTTTATAGCATTCAATTACACATTATATTTATACAATGTTTTGAATGTCAAATTCTCCAGAAATATACAGCAATACCATTTTCTCCTTTCTAGTAGGAGAGAGGACAATGAGGTACACCTACCCACGCTGGTCTTTGATAAATCAGGGGATTCATTCAATTTCAGTGGTGACTCTGTTTTGTCTTCCATTTCAATACATATGAGCCCATGGGTATCTCTATTGCCTGTGGCACAAACTCTGAAAGGCTTCCCTGTTTTCCCCAGCACCCAACATGCTCCATGCTCTTGTCTCCCTGCACACTGAGGCCCAATAACTCCCTCTGGCTGTGCAACATGGCATTCATTCCTCTATATCCACCTTCATAACTCTGCTCCAAATCACTGGGGACCAGACTTATCTCCACGGGCTAAAAGCCTGCCTGTGATTCTGAAGCTCTGTCCCTATGGCTGCTGGTCTTTCCCTGGGCTCTGGAGCCAGCACAGCGAGACCGTGGTTCAGCTGCAGGGAGAATAGGGAGGAGACTGGCAGGGTAGTTATCCCCAGAAACCAAGTAGAAAACTATAGAACCAACCAACACACAGTTAAACTAATGCTCAGATAAAACAGTTATACCTGGTTTCGCAGTTCCTTTTAAGTATTTGATGTGATTTACTTTCTACCCAAATCTATGGGTGGAAAGTATGTGGGAGAAACAGCAACAGAAAGTTTGTTGGTGCTCTATATTAATGTGTCATAGCATTAACCGCCCAAGGTTTTAGATGTGGATTTTGGTCTTTCAGAGCAACGGAAGAGCTCGGTGTCTAAACCCGATGGGGAATCAATAAAACATGTTGCTGGTCTTGAGAGGGACAGGGTCAACAGTCATCCTATGGAGCTGAAGGTTTTACTGCATGCCCTCACTACCTTACCAAACATGTATGCCATGGAGATTTACCCATTCATAATTTGTATCCACCAGGTAAGTAGATTGAACAAAAAGAAAGAAAATTCAAATAAAAAAGATTGAAAAAATAGCATCTCATCCAAAATGTACACCTTTCAAAACATTGATCCACAGTTGTTGGCGGCCATGTTTCTCCCAGTCCCCGTAGAGGTTGATGAGATCTTGTGGTGACGTCTTGGTACTGGGGCTCAGCTCCACAAGAGGCCTTGTCCCGACCTCCAATAATGTGTCCTGAGTTGGCTCATCAAAGGCCTTAGTGACTCCAGTCTAGCACATCCATCACTGGAGGGATGGATTTTGTCCCACCGCATTTTGAAGATAGGTTAATTAACAGATTGATTTGAACATGGAAATCAAGTTATCCCAGCACTCTGGTTACGTCCCAAATGTGCTCTGGTCAAAAGTAGGGCACTATAGGGTTAGGGTTCAATTTGGAACACATCCATATACTCTCCTATTGGGTAGTTGACACCAGTTCATCTCCCAAACAAGTGTGTTCTACTTCAGTAGCCAGCATTGTGATGGAGATTACATACAGCACAGCATCCCAGGGGCAGATAGCCTCATATCAAACTCTGCCTGATCGCTTCACAGACATGCTCTTATCTGATCCTGTGTAGAACTGCGTTTGCATTTCTGACAGACCTCTTTGAGCAGGTACAGGGCAACGAGCATGTTGCCAGCAGAAAGTATGATATACATTATTATAAAACCATATTTTCCTGTTAATTGGAGCCCATATTTATTTCATGGATGTAACCACAATTCATGTTACCACAACTCATATTATAAAAGAGAGTTGCACAATCATATATATAAAATATATATATATATATCACTGTGCCTTCTTCGTGTTACCACAATTCATTTTACCACAATTAATTTGACCACAATTCATGTTACCACAACTCATAGTAATTTTCAACAGTGCCCATCTTATAGTGTCCTACTACTGCTCTCTCTCTCTCGCTCTCGTTTTCTCTCGCTCTCGTTTTCTCTCTCTCACACTCTCTTTCTCATTTTCTCTCTTTCTCTTTCTCTCTCTCTCTCTCTCTCTCTCTCTCTCTCTCTCCCTACCTCTCTCTCTCTACCTCTCTCTCTCTCTCTCTCTCTCTCTCTCTCTCTCTACCTCTCTCTCTATCCTCTATCTCACTACCTCTCTCTCTCTCTCTCTCTCTCTCTCTCTCTCTCTCTCTCTCTCTCTCTCTCTCTCTCTCTCTACCTCTCTCTCTACCTCTCTCTACCTCTCTCTCTCTCTCTCTCTCTCTCTCTCTCTCTCTACCTCTCTCTACCTCTCTCTCTCTCTCTCTCTCTCTCTCTCTCTCTCTCTCTCTCTCTCTCTCTCTCTACCTCTTGTGAGTGTACACCAGATGGGTGCAGTGAAATATATGGTTTTACATGGTCAGACATAGTAGTACGGCGCACCTGGAGCAAATTGGGGTTAAGTGTCTTGCTCAAGGTTTTTTCAACTTATCGTCTCTGGTATCCGTACTTAAATAAACATGTTGACACTAATGGGAGAGGGATAGAGCAGATTCCTATATTATTCATGTCTTCCTTTTCCCTTTCAATTACATTTAACACCACACTGAATGATGGTGCAAACTGGCAGAGAGGCAATGCTTTACATGACATTACGTCGTTGCCTCCCTGTTCATGGAGGTAATTGGCAACAGGAGTCACAGTGAGAGCAGGGTCCGTTTGAAGAGCGCCACTCAATGTTCCGTCAAATGGTGCTCTGTTTTGTGACCAAGAGTAACCAATATGGATGGGTCTGTCACATGTGTCCTCCCTAGGAATAGCAGTCAACGTGGCTTTTAAATGTGCCACTTTCTTCTGCTGGGCCCTCGCTCAGCCATGTCAGTTTGAGAGCAAAACACTTTTTTTGAAGCCGTCTACAAATCATGTTTCAGCTCTCTCACTGACATCAGGTTGAATATTGAGCTTTCTGAGAATTCTATACATGTAACGTAGCCTCAGAAGTTATACATTGTTCCCACAGTACAAATTCACAGTTGACAATTCATATAAAGATGACATTTCTACTCCAGCATTTTATCAACCTGGAAATGTCAGAACAGTTAACATAATATTGAATCAGAATCAATTCTTATAATTTCTCTCAGATAATTCTGTACAGATAGATTGTTTAAATTGATTTAAATGTGATACTTTTAGTATCAAACAGTTGAAAAGTGAATATGCTCCTCTCTCATCTCTCCTAATTGTGCAAGATGGGGTAAATCTGTTTGCCTGATGGATCTACAATCTCCTCAATATGCCAGTCATATCCGCCTGCAACCTTTTGTGTTGGAAAACAATCCCTAGTTTTGAGGGATATGAATAATTGTGGTGGAAAGTGGTCACGATTGCTGTTGCTTGTAAGCATGAAATTCTGCCTGCAGCCTGAATCTATTGAACACAATTACAAGCAGGAACAAACACACCATGTACTTGTGATTGGTCCACCCCCAGAATCTGAGCACACAGCTAAAAAATGCTCTGGGATGTCTCTGTGAATTAGGGACAGAAGAGAGGAAGAGATTGAAGACTGACTGACACACACAGTCTATCTGAAACAATATGCAGCGCTGCCATGATCATTGTGGGTGGAGGGAGGAGAGGGGACAAAAATGTGTTTTATGCTGTTTCAAACCTAGCTATCTCTGAACAGTGGGGATTGAGTTCAAAGATGGTTCTTCAGGGATTTCATTTTTCCCCGTGGATCATACATTATCCGTTGTTTACCCTTCAATCCTCTGAAATGTGGTAGATGTAAGTTATATTTTTGAATAATAGGTCTGCAACAGCATAGGCTAATTGGTAAAAAATACATACTGTAACCTCCAGTATACAGACAGCAATTCATCCTCCCATGCATCCTGCATCCTGATGGGTTTTTGTTTATGTTGGTTTGGTGGAATGAATGAATTTCTATATGCTGGTGTTGGTATTCATTCTGCATATAAAATAAGTCAATAAGTCACTCTCTTTAAATTGATGAATAAATGGAGCAGATGGGGACAAATATGGATTACAGGATACATTTTTGACCAATTATAGATCACTGACCACGTATTTCACTAGTTATAGATCACTGACCACATATTTCACTAGTTATAGATCACTGACCACATATTTCACTAGTTATAGATCACTGACCACATATTTCACTAGTTATAGATCACTGACCACGTATTTCACTAGTTATAGATCACTGACCACATATTTCACTAGTTATAGATCACTGACCACATATTTCACTAGTTATAGATCACTGACCACGTATTTCACTAGTTATAGATCACTGACCACATATTTCACTAGTTATAGATCACTGACCACATATTTCACTAGTTATAGATCACTGACCACATATTTCACTAGTTATAGATCACTGACCACATATTTCACTAGTTATAGATCACTGACCACATATTTCACTAGTTATAGATCACTGACCACGTATTTCACTAGTTATAGATCACTGACCACATATTTCACTAGTTATAGATCACTGACCACATATTTCACTAGTTATAGATCACTGACCACATATTTCACTAGTTATAGATCACTGACCACATATTTCACTAGTTATAGATCACTGACCACGTATTTCACTAGTTATAGATCACTGACTACATACTGTATACATGATGCCATGTCAAACAGTGAAATAGTGACCAATCGTTAGCCATCATTAACGTTGCATAGGTCAATAAGCACCACTGCAACCTAGAACTCCCAGTAAGTGTATGGACAGTGTATGGTGACTGCCATTAACACTTGACATTCTGTAGATCATCACAAATCACAAGTCAAGTTTCTACGGAAACCTTTGTTAATTAAGATTCTATTAAAATTTGTGCAGGCCAATCAATAGGCCTTATGCACATTCCATGATCGAACGTTCTTAACACACTTCCTATCGGTTTGGCCATTTCCGGTCAGTCTAGTTGTTATCGCCGATATAATGTTACCACCACTATGTCACAGTTTTTTACTAGGTGTCTTCAGGACTTGCCTCAAATTAATATTGTACATCGAATTGTTACATCAGCCTCCGAGACTCCAGCTAGCAAGAATGAAAAGGGGTATATAGGAAGCTACATAGACAACTATGAAGGTGATTACCAAGTCAGTGACAGATATAACGTTAGCTAGCTACAATCATTAGCTAGCTAATTTAACTATTAACTGTAGCTAGCTAGTTACTTGAGATCTCATGAGCTTCAGCTCTCCATTCTCTGTCTTCAGGTAAGGGCAGTCAACATAACTTGGAACATTTGGGCACTTGACCTCTAAGAGTCCAAAGTGTGGTCTCACACTGGGATCAAATATGATTCCATCTGGAGAGGATCCAAACCACGGAGCATCTTGGTGCACTACGAAGCCACACGGAAAGAAGTTAACATTCTTCAGTGTGCAGTACTCCTGTACAGCCACTGGCTCCATGACTAGCCCCCTTTTCATCTCCATGGTCTGTATACCAGATCCCTGTAGCCCCCCCTCTTCATCTCCAGCCAGCCCTCTTCTTCATGGTCTGTATACCATGCCGCTGGCTAGCCCCATGACTAGCCCCCTCTTCATCTCCATGGTCTGTATACCAGATCCCTGTACAGCCGCTGGCTCCATGACTAGCCCCCTCTTCATCTCCATGGTCTGTATACCAGATCCCTGTACAGCCGCTGGCTCCATGACTAGCCCCCTCTTCATCTCCATGGTCTGTATACCAGATCCCTGTACAGCCTCTGGCTCCATGACTAGCCCCCTCTTCATCTCCATGGTCTGTATACCAGCCGCCCTGCCCCTTCTTCATCTCCATGGCTCCATGACTAGCTGGCTCCCCTCTTCATCTCCATGGTCTGTATACCAGATCCCTGTACAGCCGCTGGCTCCATGACTAGCCCCTTCTTCATCTCCATGGTCTGTATACCAGATCCCTGTACAGCCGCTGGCTCCATGACTAGCCCCCTCTTCATCTCCATGGTCTGCATACACAGAACACTTCCTGCAACACAGGAGCAGTGGCTTTGGACCACTATCACTGGTACGGAGTGCTTTAACACCATCTGTGAAGATAAGTGTGATGGAAGACTGAAGTGAGAATGAATAACAATAAACATAGTAGTGTCTAGTCTTCTTAACTAGGGGCTCATTTAACTATACAGGAATACATTGTGTTTCAGTAACAAAACTACCAAACACTGCATCAACAGATCTTTACCAAATAACCTGTTAAGTGGGCAATTCTAAATTGGAATTGGGACCCATCCTTAATATCTATCTACTGATAAGATTAAACGTTAACACTGTCTCCAACACATTTTGACCATGATGACAGTGTCTCACAGGAGATGTTTAACAAGGTCCCTAGTAGCTATCTATAACCTTTCCCTACTCTCATGTGGTGTGGCTTTTCACTCTTCCTCATGGACCTGTGGCAGGCAGCCCTCACGGTGATCTTCCCTGTCAATGTATCTTTGTTAGATACTGTGTAGAAGACATGAATGACAATTATTTTTAGCTAGCAAATATAGCTAACAAGCATAACTTAACCAAGCTAACGAAAATACACACATTCTCAGGTAGATTCTGTCAAAGTTACGTCATTTTACGAAGTAACTAGCTAGCTACAGTTAATAGTTAAATTAGCTAGCTAATTTCGTCGATAACAACTAGACAGACCGGAATTTGCCAAACCGATAGGAAGTGTGTTTAGAACGTTTGATCATGGAATGTGCATAAGGCCTATAACATCATGACATTGGCCTTCTCATCTCCAGTTGTGGAGCAGGCTGACTTTTACATTGGGAATTGGGACATGGTAAAGGCATCCAGCTTTCAAGAACAGAGTCCAGCCATCTGGAAACGTTAGTGTTGTTTCCTGCCTGATACTGTTATAGTTGAAAGAGCATCTAATCCTAACCTAGAGCAGCTATGACTTTGCCTGGTCCACATCTAACCCTAATCTAGAGCAGCTATGACTTTGCCTGGTCCACATCTAACCCTAACCTAGAGCAGCGATGACTTTGCCTGGTCCACATCCAACCCTAACCTAGAGCAGCTATGACTTTGCCTGGTCCACATCTAACCCTAACCTAGAGCAGCTATGACTTTGCCTGGTCCACATCCAACCCTAACCTAGAGCAGCTATGATTTTGCCTGGTCCACATCTAACCCTAACCTAGAGCAGCTATGACTTTGCCTGGTCCACATCTAACCCTAACCTAGAGCAGCTACGACTTTGCCTGGTCCACATCTAACCCTAACCTAGAGCAGCTATGACTTTGCCTTGCCTGACTTTGCCTGGTCCACATCTAACCCTAACCTAGAGCAGCTATGACTTTGCCTGGTCCACATCTAACCCTAACCTAGAGCAGCTATGACTTTGCCTGGTCCACATCTAACCCTAACCTAGAGCAGCTATGACTTTGCCTGGTCCACATCTAACCCTAACCTAGAGCAGCTATGACTTTGCCTGGTCCACATCCAACCCTCCTAGAGCAGCTATGACTTGGCCTGGTCCACATCCAACCCTAACCTAGAGCAGCTATGACTTGGCCTGGTCGACATCCAACCCTAACCTAGAGCAGCTATGACTTGGCCTGTTCCACATCTAACCCTAACCTAGAGCAGCCATGACTTGGCCTGGTCCACATCTAACCCTAACCTAGAGCAGCCATGACTTGGCCTGGTCCACATCTAACCCTAACCTAGAGCAGCCATGACTTGACCTGGTCCATAACTAACCTTAACCTAGAGCAGCCATGACTTGGCATGGTCCACATCTAACCCTAACCTAGAGCAGCCATGACTTGGCCTGGTCCATAACTAACCTTAACCTAGAGCAGGCATGACTTGGCCTGGTCCACATCTAACCCTATGCCAGAGCAGCCATGACTTGGTATGGTCCACATCTAACCCTAACCTAGAGCAGCAATGACTTGGCCTGGTCCATAACTAACCTTAACCTAGAGCAGCCATGACTTGGCCTGGTCCATAACTAACCTTAACCTAGAGCAGGCATGACTTGGCCTGGTCCACATCTAACCCTATGCCAGAGCAGCCATGACTTGGTATGGTCCACATCTAACCCTAACCTAGAGCAGCAATGACTTGGCCTGGTCCATAACTAACCTTAACCTAGAGCAGGCATGACTTGGCCTGGTTCACTTGTCTCTGTGTACTGGATGTCTTCCTTAATTTAAAAAAAGTGCTTGTCTTTATTGTAGCTCCACTATTAGCCTAATGTAATGGCATTGTCTTTATTGTAGTGTCACTATGTTCGGTAGCATAACTTCCTGAAATAGAGACATTTTCCTGATGTTCACTTCCTGAAATAGACATTTTCCTGATGTTTGGTAGCTAATGTGAGTGAGTGACTGTCTAGCTGCTCACTGCCCGCTAACCAGCCAGGAACCCAGACAGGCTCTCAAACCTAGCTGTCCATCATCCAGCACAAATCAGGTACCTTCAGCAATAGGGAGATACAGTTGAAGTCGGTAGTTTACATACACCTTAGCCAAATACATTTAAAATCAGTTGTTCACAATTCCTGACATGTAATCCCAGTAGAAATTCCCTGTCTTAGGTCAGTTAGGATCACCACTTTATTTTAAGAATGTGAAATGTGAGAATAATAGAAGAGAAAATGATTTATTTCAGCTTTTATTTCTTTCATCACATTCCCGGTGGGTCAGAAGTCTACATACACTCAATTAGTATTTTGTAGCATTGCATTTAAATTGTTTAACTTGGGTCAAACGTTTCGGGTAGCCTTCCACAAGCTTCCCACAGTAAGTTGGGTGAATTTTGGCCCATTCCTCCTGACAGCGCTGGTGTAACTGAGTTAGGTTTGTAGGCCTCCTTGTACACACACGCTTTTTCAGTTCTGCCCACAAATTTTCTATAGGATTGAGGTCAGGGCTTTGTGAAGGCCTGACCTTTGTTGTTGTCCTTAAGCCATTTTGCCACAACTTTGGAAGTATGCTTGGGGTCATTGTCCATTTGGAAGACCAATTTGCGACAAAGTTGTAACTTCCTGACTGGTGTCTTGAGATGTTGCTTCAATATATCCACATAATTTTGCTATCTCATGATGCCATCTATTTTGTGAAGTGCATCAGACCCTCCTGCAGCAAAGCACCGCCACAACATGATGCTGCAACCCCCATGTTTCACGGTTGGGATGGTGTTCTTCGGTTTGCAAGCCTCCCCCTTTTTCCTCCAAACATAACGATGGTCATTATGACCAAACAGTTCTATTTTTGTTTCATTAGACTAGTGGACATTTCTCCAAAAAGTACGATCTTTGTTACCATGTGCAGTTGCAAACCATAGTTGGGCTTTTTATGGCGGTTTAACAGCAATGGTTTCTTCCTTGCTGAGCGGCCTTTCAGGTTATGTCGATATAGGACTTGTTTTACTGTGGATATTGATACTTTTGTACCTGTGACCTCCAGCATCTTCACAAGGTCCTTTGCTGTTGTTCTAAGATTTATTTGCACTTTTCGCACCAAAGTACGTTCATCTCTAGGAGACAGAACATGTCTCCTTCCTGAGCGTTATGATGGCTGCATGGTCCCATGGTGTTTATACTTGCATATTATTGTTTGTACAGATGAACGTGGTACCTTCAGGCATTTGGAAATTGCTCCCAAGGATGAACCAGACTTGTGGAGGTCTACAATCTTTCTTCTGAGGTCTTGGCTGATTTCCTTAGGTTTTTCCATGATGTCAAGCAAAGAGGCACTGATTTTGAAGGTAGGCCTTGAAATAGATCCACAGGTACACCTCCAATTGACTCAAATTATGTCAATTAGCCTATCAGAAGTTTCTAAAGCCATGACATCATTTTCTGGAATTTTCCAAGCTGTTTAAAGTCACAGTCAGCTTAGTGTATGTAAACTTCTGACCCACTGAAATTGTGATACAGTTATAAGTGAAATAATCTGTCTGTAAACAATTGTTGGAAAAATGACTTGCGCCATGCACAAAGTAGATGTCCTAATCGACTTGCCAAAACTATAGTTTGTTAACAAGGAATGTGTGGACTGGTTGAAAAACGAGTTTTAATGACTCCAACCTAAGTGTATGTAAACTTCCGACTTCAACTGTATACGACGTCAGTGAGAGATATACACTGAGTGTACAAAACATTAGGGACACCTGCTCTTTCAATGACATAGACTGACCAGGTGAATCCAGCTAAAAGCTATGACTCCTTATTGATGTCATTTATTAAATCCACTTCAATCAGTGTAGATGATGGGGAGGAGACAGGTTAGGATGTTTAAGCCTTGAGACAATTGAGACATGTATTGTGTGCAGTATGTGTGCCATTCAGAGGGTGAATGGGAAAAACAAAATATTTAAGTGCCTTTGAATGGTGCACCGGTTTAAATGTGTCAAGAACTGCACCTCTGCTGGGTTTTCCTCGCTCAACAGTATCCTGTGTGTATTAAGAATGGTCCACCACCCAAAGGACATCCAGCCAGCTTAACGCAACTGTGGGAAGCGTTTGAGTCCATTTGGGCCAGCATCCCTATGGAACACTTTCAACACCCTGAAGTCCATACCTTGACGAATTGAGGCTGTTCTGAGGGCAAAAGGAGGAGCCGGGGTGCAACTCAATATTAGGAAGGTGTTCCTAATGTTTTGTTCACTCAGTCGAACAGTACAGTAGGTTAACTGCTAGAAGATGATAATATGGGTGAAGAGGCAGCAAGGAGGAGGAAGAGGGGATATGCATAAACACACCAAAGGTCCATCACTGCTTGGACTGGGATAAATCCTTATCTGTGTGGTAATGTCATCATCATTGCCATAATACCAGCCATGCATAGTCTCCTAGGTATGGAGCCAATCATCTGATAATGAAACCTCCTGTGAAGCACTTCCTTTAAACTGCATCCTTTACTGAACTAGTTCAACGATTGTTTATTGACCTGGATAATGTGGTGATGCTGGGAACAGTCAGAGTTATGTGTATCTCTGTACTGTGAGTTGGGCTGAGTTTTTCAGCGTGATCATTTCCTCCATCTTAATTGGAATACAAATGAAAAAGGGCAGCACACAGGCCAGATGTGTAATAATGAGTGTATCCTTGTGTTTTTGAGGAAAACATCTGCCTTGTATACAGAGGGATATCTTATATCTTAACAATTAAAGCATGGAAGTCTGAGGAGTTGTCTGAGGTCTCCAGGGTACGCCGTTCCCCCTCAGAGTCCAAAATTAGACGTTTTATTTTGAATCACTCTGAAAACACTTCAGGGACTGCTCGCGTGTGTTTGTTCTGTTAAGTACACTTAAAATGTTGATGTGATCTGCAAGCAATTTCTGTTAGCGACCTCTTGCCATAACTCATTCCGCAAACGATGCAAGCTAATGTTTGACAAATGTGTTGCCACTAGGGATTTTGAAACACCGGTATAATTAACTTTTGTCTAAGCTTGATAAATTGATCCATACCAAAGACAGCAAAGTTTTCCTCTTAGTGAGTCTCTTTGGAAAAAGTCATCACAAGCTACAGGCTGACAGTGAGGGCACAACATCCTTATTGTATTTGAACAGAGCGAACCGGACAGATCAGACTCTCAACACTTTTAGGAACTACCATTCCAATGATGTGTTACACGACCTTGGCGACAGCCAGCCAGTACAATACTTTTGCCCTCCATGCTGAATAATTGCTTCAACGTAATAATGAACTTCAGAGCTCACTGTCAGGTAAAACGGCTGCCTGAAATCACAACTGGCTAGTAGGGAAGGAGATTACATTCTAGCCCATGTGAGGAGAAGACCTGCTGGGTTATCTGGGCTCAGATGTCCCCACACTGCCCTTCACTAAGGATTATGAGGAGCTCTTGTGCACATTTAAATTTGGCACAGGCTCTGACAATAGCAGGTGTCCTTAGCATCTGACCCACTCTAACCTCAGAATGGAAAGAATTGGAACAGTGGTCAGAAGTTGGAGGAAACCTGCTGTGTCTGCTTTTCACATTCAGCCAAATTTGATAGCACAGTAATGAGGGAGGGCAGGGATGCTTTGGGTTGGGTTTCAGATAAAAGGTGTGTTTAGCAGTAACTTTTTATTAAACAAATCATGCCGTGGTCTGTAAATGTCTCAAGGGTCTTAAATAAATAGCAAATAAGTCTTATAGCAACTTCTAACACTGATCTAACATATTGCAAATGGAATGCCAATGAAAAAAAACTATTGAAGGAAATTGCATATTTTCTGGTTGTTGGTAGAAATCGTAAGTTTTACCAGAATTTGTCAGCTACCTCCAAAGGGGTTGTTTTGATGTAGGATGACTCCCACTTCTAGATCCTTCATTAAATAGATTTCTTGGCATTGTCCAATTAATTAATTGAGACAAACACACAAGTTCTTGCCAGAGGACCTCATGTGTTTCTCATTCTAATTCTGAGCCACCCTTTTATCAGAAATAAATTGATGATATCTAATTATTGCTATTATAGTCAGGCAACAATCCATGAACTAGACATGTCCTAATTATTTCCTGTACAGTTACCAGAAACCTGCAGTGAAACAATGACAGAATATGATAGAATTGCAGTCAACAGATCACATTGGGGAGTATTACAGTGTTGAAGTAGACACTTGTTGTCACTTTTGAGAATAAACATATAAAACAATGCATATGCAAAATATATTATTAAGAAAAGTCATCCCTATTTAAAGCCACAGCCAAATATATTATTAAGAAAAGTCATCCCTATTTAAAGCCACAGCCAAATATATTATTAAGAAAAGTCATCCCTATTTAAAGCCACAGCCAAATATATTATTAAGAAAAAATATATTATTAAGAAAAGTCATCATCCCAAATATATTATTAAGAAAAGCCACAGCCAAATATATTATTAAGAAAAGTCATCCCTATTTAAAGCCACAGCCAAATATATTATTAAGAAAAGTCATCCCTATTTAAAGCCACAGCCAAATATATTATTAAGAAAAGTCATCCCTATTTAAAGCCACAGCCAAATATATTATTAAGAAAAGTCATCCCTATTTAAAGCCACAGCCAAATATATTCTGATTCAGGATTCTAGAGCATCATTAGATTCTACCTAAGTGAGTGGGGGTAATCCAGTACCTCCTCTGGTTGCATTGTCAACTCCAACACACATTCCCAGTAACAAGAGGCCACTTTAGTCCAGTGAGTCAACCTTCTCCCATCTGACCTTATCTGTGGGGGCACAGCCTGCCCTCCTAGACTCTGCCGGGGGCATAGCTTGGCCTGGTGCCAGTAGTCCTCTGGCTTAAGGGCAGCCTATCCATGGTGGAAGTAGACAGCTGCATAGGCCTCTATGTTTACTGTATGATGGTGTCATCTAACCCAGCCACCCCATGATGTTCGTTTGAATACATGCATACTGGCATTTCTCAGCCCTTCTCGAATGTTGGCAGAGGAGTTGTGCATTTCCTGAGGGGTTGGCCTGTGTGTTCTGGTTGAGAATGGCTTTTTAGCTATTTTTACGAAGCATACTGTATATCTATCCTTAAGCATGTCAAGAGCTGCCATGCATAATGAGTAATTATGAGCGCAAGGTACAGTAAATATAGAATGTTAATTATTCTTGCCTCGATCCAATTCGGAGCTCATTTCAGCAAGGTGCACTAACAAGCTTTTTATATTTAGCTGTATGCCCATGTCCCCCTCATTAGAATGTCAGTTCTGTTGATATTTTCCAAATGTTTGTTTGTGAGGATAGCTGTTCTGAAGTACTCTTCTCATAGCTGTGTAACCTCATTCAACTTATTTACTGCAAGGTAATGATCTAATGTCATTACCAGCTGACTTTATGGGATGAGAGAGGCGTTGTCTTGTGCTGTTAACTCAGCCAATATATTAAAGAATAAACATTAAAGAACATTGGCTTGGCTGCCATGACGATGATCTAACCGTTTAATCTCGTCAACAACCTTCAGGACTTCCTGAATCACTCTTTCAACCAGGAAATGATGGACCTCTAAAGTGCCTACATACTGCTTTACCTTGACTCTGGCTGATAGAGAACCCCATCAAATAATGCCAGCAAGGCTCCTCTGCTAAACATATTTTTTTTGCCTTGTCTGAAGTAAATGAACACAATCCTAACTTAACACAACCCTAAATTAATACAACCCTACCTGAACACAAGCCTAACTTAACACGACCCTACCTTTAAACAACCCGAACTTGACACAACCCTAACTTAAAACAACCTTAACTGAACACAAACCTAATTTAACACTACCCTAACTTGACACAACCCTAACTGAACACAACCCTAACTTAACATAACCCTAACTGAACACAACCCTAACTTAACATAACCCTAAATGAAAACAACCCTAAATTAACACAACTCTAACTGGACACAGCCCTAACTTAGCACAACCCTAAATGAATGTAACCCTAACTTAACACAAACACAGAACCTAACTTAACACAACCCTAAATAAATGTAACACAACCCTAACTTAACACAACCCTAACAGTAACCCTGAACACAACTCTAAATGAACACAAAACCTGAAACAACCCTGAACACAACCCTAAATGAACACAACTCTAACAGGACACAGCCCTAACTTAACACAACCCTAAATGAATGTAACCCTAACTTAACACAACCCTACAGTAAATGAACACAACCCTAACTTAACACAACCCTAAATGAACACAAGCCAAACTGAACACAACCCTAACTTAAGACAACCCTAACACAACCCTAACTGAACACAACCCTAAATGAACACAACCCTAACTGAACACAACCCTAAATTAACACAAGCCAACCCTAACTCAAACCCTAACACAACCCTAACTGAATACAAGCCTAAATGAACACAACCCTAAATGAACACAACCCTAACTTAGCACAACCCTAAATAAATGTAACCCTAACTTAACACAACCCTACAGTAAATGAGCACAACCGTAACTTAATTCAACCCTAACTGAACACAACCCAACTGAACACAACCCTCAATTAACACAACCCTCAATTAACACAACCCTAAATGAACACAACCCTAAATGAACACAACCCTAACTTAACACAACCCTAAATGAACACAACCCTAAATGAACACAACCCAAAATGAACACAACCCTAACTTAACACAACCCTAACTGAACACAACCCTAACTGAACACAACCCTAACTTAACACAACCCTAACTTAACATAACCCTAAATGAACACAACCCTAAATGAACACAACCCTAACTGAACACAACCCTAAATGAACACAACCCTAACTGAACACAACCCTCAACAACCTAACACAACCCTAAATGAACACAACCCTAAATGAACACAACCCTAAAATGAACACAACCCTAAATGAACACAACCCTAACTGAACACAACCCTAACTGAACACAACCCTAAATGAACAACAACTGAACCAAAATGAACACAACCCTAAATGAACACAACCCTAACTTAACACAACCCTAACTGAACACAACCCTGAACACTTAACCCTAACTGAACACAACCCTAAATGAACACAACCCTAAATGAACACAACCCTAACTGAACACAACCCTAACTGAACACAACCCTAACTGAACACAACCCTAACTAACACAACCCTAAATGAACACAACCCTAACTGAACACAACCCTAAATGAACACAACCCTAACTTAACACAACCCTTAACACAACCCTAAATGAACACAACCCTAACTGAACACAACCCTAAATGAACACAACCCTAACTGAACACAACCCTAACTGAACACAACCCTGAACAAATGAACACAACCCTAAATTAAACCCTAAATGAACACAACCCTAAATGAACACAACCCTAACTTAACACAACCCTAAATGAACACAACCCTAAATGAACACAACCCTAACTGAACACAACCCTAAATGAACACAACCCTAACTGAACACAACCCTAACTGAACACAACCCTAACTGAACACAACCCTAAATGAACACAACCCTAACTGAACACAACCCTAACTGAACACAACCCTAACTGAACACAACCTAACTGAACACAACCCTAAATGAACACAACCCTAAATGAACACAACCCTAACTGAACACAACCCTAACTGAACACAACCCTAACTGAACAACCCTAACACAACCCTAACTGAACACAACCCTAAATGAACACAACCCTAAATGAACACAACCCTAACTTAACACAACCCTAAATGAACACAACCTAAATGAACACAACACCCTAACTGAACACAACCCTAAATGAACACAACCCTAACTGAACACAACCCTAACTGAACAACCCTAACTGAACACAACCCTAAATGAACACAACCCTAAATGAACACAACACAACAACCCTAACTGAACACAACCCTAAATGAACACAACCCTAAATGAACACAACCCTAACTGAACACAACCCTAACTGAACACAACCCTAACTGAACACAACCCTAACTGAACACAACCCTAAATGAACACAACCCTAAATGAACACAAACCCTAAATGAACACAACCCTAAATGAACACAACCCTAAATGAACCACCCTAAATGAACACAACCCTAACTGAACACAACCCTAACTGAACACAACCCTAAATGAACACAACCCTAACTTAACACAACCCTGAACACAACTTAACACAACCCTAAATGAACACAACCAACCCTAAATGAACACAACCCTAACTGAACACAACCTAAATAAATAAATGAACACAACCCTAAATGAACACAACCCTAACTGAACACAACCCTAAATGAACACAACCCTAACTGAACACAACCCTAACTGAACACAACCCTAAATGAACACAACCCTAACTGAACACAACCCTAACTTAACACAACCCTAAATGAACACAACCATAACTGAACACAACCCTAACTGAACACAACCCTAAATGAACACAACCCTAACTGAACACAACCCTAACTGAACACAACCCTAACTGAACACAACCCTAAATGAACACAACCCTAACTGAACACAACCCTGAACACAACCCTAACTGAACACAACCCTAACTGAACACAACCCTAACTGAACACAACCCTAAATGAACACAACCCTAACTGAACACAACCCTAACTGAACACAACCCTAACTGAACACAACCCTAACTGAACACAACCCTAACTCTAAGTAATGTTCTCTACATTCTCTGTGCTCTTTGTAATCTCAGTATGATTTTTTTGTACTGAAATCCAGTTTAATTTTTTTCACACTCTAAGAAGATGTCAGTTTTCCCCGTATTCCGGTTATTGTGTCCTGCAGTTTATACTTGTTCCTGTCAGTGCAATGTATAATGTTTTGATATTGCGTTCTAATAATGAATTTTCTGGATCAAAGATAGGAAGCAATCCATATGTGGACTTCAGATAAGGTCATAGGTTTATTCTGGATTATTAAAGGCTTATGATGCCCTCTGTATTACAATGTATTTTCTGTTAAAGTAATACTCTGCGAAAGCCTGTCTATTCCATTTTTCACCCCTGATGAAAAAAAATAGGGAGAAATAGAGAGAAAATGCAAAATTACATATTTGTGGAGTTTCTTTTCAAGTGTGTGATTCTGGCCATCTGTTGTGGCTCTGAGACATACACCTCGAGGTAGATGGCAGCCAACAGTTTTGCGTCAGGCAGCCTGTTTACACTTCTTAATGATGATTCAAACATGTATCAGATACAATCCTCCTCTTAGCAGGACTGAAGGGTTAACTCCTCTTCTCCTCAGTAAGGATGTGACTTCATCACACTCGTATGGAACATCTCTAGTGAAGGCCTCCACAGCAGGGAAGCCAAGGTTCTCTTTAGAAATCAAAGCACAACATCAAGACTGACTCATACATGCCATTATTCTCTTACGGAGAAAATGAAACAGGCTCTTTAAATGATATGTTTCTGTGTCCGTGTTTGAGACATTTATCTTGGAGACACATAATGAAAGCTATATGTGTTTTATCCTATTGTTGTCTCATTGATGTGGGAATATGTCTTGATGTTGTATTTTTCAGACCGGCTTTCTGGGTTCGCTTTTTTACCTGCTCTCCTTTCCTTCAAAATCACTTTTGTTCTTGAAATGCGTAGACTATCACATTTTAATTTATTTATCAGTTAAATATTCAATCAATTTTTGTATTATTATTTCATCAAAAGGCATGGAAGACTCTTGTAGAGGAGATGTACTTTAACCCTACTCTATGTAGTCCTATGGCACCTGCCTTTCATGACAGACAAAATCTATGGCACCTGCCTTTCATGACAAACAAAATCTATGACACCTGGTATATAATGAAGGACAAAATCTATGACACCTGGTATATAATGAAGGACAAAATCTATGACACCTGGTATATAATGAAGGACAAAATCTATGACACCTGGTATTTAATGAAGGACAAAATCTATGACACCTGGTATATAATGAAGGACAAAATCTATGACACCTGGTATATAATGAAGGACAAAATCTATGACACCTGGTATTTAATGAAGGACAAAATCTATGACACCTGGTATATAATGAAGGACAAATTCTATGACACCTGGTATATAATGAAGGACAAAATCTATGACACCTGTGTCACAGATCCCCCCCCCCGGTACTGCTGCTCATTCTGTTCACCAGTTCCGGAGGTCTACTTCACCGGCTTTCTAGGCTTCACTGAACGCTTTCTAGGCTTCACTGAACGGGATTCATTATCCCAGACCCCAGACTGTCTTGTCTGATTACACACACCTGGTTCCCATTCCCCTAGATCAGTATGTTTTATATGTGCCCTCTGTTCCCTCTGTCTTTGTCGGTTATTGTTCCCATGTCCGTTGGTGGTGTGAGTACCTAGCCGTTGGTTCAGCTGTTATGCTGCGTGCTTTATATATTGTGTAAAGGTTCTCTTTATTACGGGTATCGCCCGTGGCATTCAACAAGGCTTACCAACGCTCTGTTGTATGGGTACAGCCCAGTGTTTTTGTAAACGTGTTTGTTTTGGGTGTATTAAAAACTCCTCTTGTGTTTTCCTGCGCCTGTCTCCAAATCCTTTATACCAGTGTCGCGTCTTTGGCTATGCCGGATTAAGTGATATGACTATTCTATAAAATCCTTTCTCTGTAATTAATATTAACTGATTGAGCTAATCATGTAAATGTAATTAACTAGAAAGTCGGGGCACCACAAAATAATATTTATAGAGCTGTTATCTTCCGAAGAAACTCTTAAAGACCAAGTAATATTTTACATTAATAGCAGTCAATATTAATTGTCACCTTTTTTCAGTCTCATCTGAAAGTTGTAAATTCTTGGTTATCTTCACGAACCCTGGCTAACAAGTTGAATCAGCAATACAAAATTGGGTTTAATTATTTATTTACTAAATACCTAACTAATCACACAGAATTACATCTACACAGAATGAATCATACCTTGATTACAAATTATATCATGAAGAAAAACGTCCCTGGCGGAGGGAATGGATATGACAGCTGTTTACACAAAGAAAAGGGAGGTTGGGTTTGAGTAAAAGAGCGGGAAGACTTGAGGAACAAAGGGAGAAGCCATGCTATCGTAAATGCAGTATCTTATGCATTCTAAATTACCGCCCATTTGGAAAAGGAAAATGCAATAAATATTTACGCTGAGCTGCGCTTCGGTAGGTTGGTGGTAGATGGAAGGCCGTGTTGCCCAACCGAGTCCTTGGAAGAATGTCTCTGCTGGTAAATTGGATACGTTGTAGTAACGTCATTGCGTGGTAGACGGGATACTTTGTCTGTTCTTTCCTAGCCCACGTTTGCAGCTGCTGTTGCTAACTCAACGGCTAGGAGGTATCACTCTGTAGTGAATAAGAGTTCAAAGTTCATACCATTCGCAACCAAAGCTCACGCTGAGGTTGGCTTAGTTCTTTAGCTGACATGTTAGTCCTTTTAACGTATGGACCGTCGTCCTCACATCCTCAGAACAGGAGGTTACATTTTCGTCAAGGCTTTATATAGTGGAGCGAGAGGGTGTGTTTGAAAAGTTTTAAAACCCATGTCTCTTCACAGGGGCGGGCCACTGATTGTGCAGAAGCCCTAACCTTATGAAAACCCAAATCTCTCATTTGGAAGCTAAAATTACATTTAATCTCTTCACCAATAATTTTATATTCAAATATTTAAATTGAACAACAATTCAATGTGAATCCGATAACTACAATGTGCAGACTTTCCACTGTAGAGTTTATGTCACCGTATAATTGATGAGAATATCTCAGATGACAACCGGACTGACATCAATTTCATTAAGTACCACCGCATATGTTCAATTGGTCGGATTACCAGGATATAGTTAATTTCCCCCCACCTTCTGATGTTCCCAGAATCTCTATGTTAACCAAAGGATTTTCAAATGTCACATCAGTAGGGTAGAGAGAGGAAAAAGGGGGGGAGAGGTATTTATGGTTGTCATAAACCTACCCCCAGGCCAACTTCATGACACCAGTGTGACAACCTGGCCTTTAATGACAGACAAAATCTATGACACCTGCCTTTCATGATAAACAAAATCTATGGCACCTGCCTTTCATGACATACAAAATCTCTGACACCTGGCCTTTAATGACAGACCAAATCTATGGCACTTGGCCTTTAATGACAGATAAAATTACGTTCACTTGAATCTGAATTGCATAACACTTCTTTAGCAATTGATAATGATAAGCATGATTGTTTGGTACGACTAACTGAAAAGTTGCATGTGAATCAGTGCAGATATTTGAATGCACAATTTAGCATTTTCTTGCAAACATACACTGCTTAACCCTGTTCTTAAAACTTGGAATCTCTGCAAGAGGAAACAAGTGCACATGAATGAATGTCAGATATATGGCTCAGTGGCTGTGTGGCAATATGCAGTATATTTAGGCAAGTGAGTGAGATATACACTTGTCAACTTTCCAGTTGTTGCTGTGGACTCCAGAAACCCAGTGGCATTATTTCACAGTACCACCTTTCCTGCTCCTGTCGTTGGTCATCTATCAATTCAGCCTCTTTGATTTCTGCCAGGCACTGCAAACCTGCTGACGAGCACAAAAGATTCAATAGATGTCCCACATCAGCAAAGTTATACATTTAGTTGCATGTTTTTAGGGAGGTTGGTAAGGGAGAAATAAGACAGGCATTTATCATGTAGAGGGGCTTTGGGGAGCTGCTGAATAGTTTGGTCTAATGAAGAGAGTGAAAGACCTCTTCCTTTAGCAACCATTGAGTCTATATGTTTTGACCATGACAACTTGCTATTTAGGATTACACCCAGCAGTTTAGTCTCCTCACCTTGCTCAATTGCCACATTATTCAATAATATAGTGAACAAAATATAAATACAACATGCAACAATTTCAAAGATTTTACTGAGTTACCGTTCATATAAGGAAATCAGTCAATTTAAATAAATGAATTAGGCCCTAATGTATGGTCAGGGGTGCAGCCATGGGTGGACCTTGTAGGGTATAGGCCCACCCACTTGGCAGCCAGGCCCAGCCAATCAGAATTGGTTTTTCCCCACAAGAGGGCTTTATTACAGACATAAATACTACATATTTTCTTCAGCTCATGAAACATGGGACCAACACTTTACAGACATATTTAAGCAGACACACAATTTTTTTTTTTTTTTTTTTTTTTTTAACCTTTATTTAACCAGGCAAGTCAGTTAAGAACAAATTCTTATTTTCAATGACGGCCTGGGAACAGTGGGTTAACTGCCTGTTCAGGGGCAGAACGACAGGTTTGTACCTTGTCAGCTGGGGGGTTTGAACTCACAACCTTCCGGTTACTAGTCCAACGCTCTAACCACTAGGCTACCCTGCCGCCCCAGATTATGGTCACTGTAGTTAATTACCATGTTTTCTGCACTAAACTACAGTATGTAGAATATTAGCCTGTTGGAAACTACAACTCCCTACAACATTGCACAGCTCAAGCTTGATCTGAATTATCTCTATAGAAACTGCACACCTCACAACAAAACAAAAAAAGTACTAAATAAAATTCTAATACTTGAACTGATGTCGATCAATTAGTTGTTTAAAAAAGAAAATGTTGGTTAATCTCACAGCACCAAGAATTTGTAATCTAGTGTATGATAAAACACAAAGATCCCTAGCATATGATTGTCACCAAAATTACATCTATGTCAAATCACGGTGAACAGCAGGATTCTTTCTGAGCTGTCAATATTAATCCAGACATCAACATTGAAAAATACCCATTAGATCAGCCAGCCACCATTCAGCTTCATGAAAGGAGATGACGGGGAGTATATTTGTACTGTTTAGTGAAGTCCAGGTGATATACAGACAGGATAATTACCATGTTCTCACAATTGCCTTTCTCAAAGAATGTACATGATGGTGACTGAATGCAAAGTAGTCCATTTCCTATTCAACGTATCTGTCTGTCATTACTCTACAGTCTAAATGGTAGTTTGTTGTGGTAGCTTTACAACATAATCAGATTTAAATTAGTCATGGTTAATGCATGGTAAGGCACCTTCCTTATGCACAATACCATACAGTGCCTTTGGAAGTATTCAGACCCCTTGACTTTAAGCTCTAGAGCTTTAGAGTTCCTCTGTGGAGATGGGAGAACCTTCCAGAAAGACAACAATCTCTGCAGCACTCCACCAATCAGGCCTTTATGGCTAGACGGAAGCCCCTCCTCAGTAAAAGGCACATGACAGCCCGCTTGGAGTTTGCCAAAAGGCACCTAAAGACTGTCAGACCATGAGAAACATGATTCGCTGGTCTGATGAAACCAGGAACGAACTCTGAATGCCAAGTTTCACGTCTGGAAGAAACCTGACATCATCCCTACGGTGAAGCATGGGGGTGGAAGCATCTTTCTGTGGATATGATTTTCAGCGGCAGGGACTGGGAGACTATTCAGGATCGAGAGAAAGATGAACAGAGCAAAGTACAGAGAAATTCTTGATGAAAACCTGCTCCAGAGCTCTCAGGACCTCAAACTGGGACGACTGTTCACCTTCCAACACGACAATGGCCCTAAACACAGAGCCAAGACAACGCAGGAGCGGCTTCAGGACACGTTTCTGAATGTCCTTGTGTGGACCAGCCAGACTTGAACCTGATCAAACATTTCTGGAGAGACCTGAAAATAACTGTGAAGCAACACTCCCCATCCAACCTGACAGAGCTTGGGAGGATCTGCAGAGAAGAATGGGAGAAACTCCCCATCCAACCTGACAGAGCTTGAGAGGATCTGCAGAGAAGAATGGGAGAATCTCCCCATCCAACCTGACAGAGCTTGAGAGGATCTGCAGAGAAGAATGGGAGAAACTCCCCATCCAACCTGACAGAGCTTGGGAGGATCTGCAGAGAAGAATGGGAGAAACTCCCCATCCAACCTGACAGAGCTTGGGAGGATCTGCAGAGAAGAATGGGAGAAACGCCCCAAATACAGGTGTCCCAAGCTTGTAGCGTCATACCCAAGAAGACTCGAGGCTGTAATCGCTGCCAAAGGTACTTCAACAACGTACTGAGTAAAAACCTGTTTTTGCTTTGTCATTATGGGTATTGTGTGTAGATTGATGAGGGAGAAAAACAATTGAATCAATTTTAGAATAAGGCTGTAACGTAACAAAATGTGAAAAAAGTCAAGGGGTCTGAATACTTTCCGAAGGCACTGTATCTAACCTATTGATTCTTGATTGTTTCGAGAATGGACAGGTCCCCCTGTTCTTGTTGAATTGTAACCCACACATCAAAGGCTTTTGGCTGGTATCTTTCAATGGCACAGGGATTTAGCCTAAAGCACTGCAGCAGTACACAGGCCCTTGAGTTCATGTATGCTAATAGTCAGGTGAAAAGGGTCTTTGTTCCCTTTGTAGCGTCTGCTCATTGTTTCTGAGGGGGAAAAAGGGCTCTGCTCTGCAGCATTGATATGGGGCACAGACTCCCGTGGTGCCCCTAAAAGCCATCCACACAGGCCTATGAACAGGTGTTGAATGAAATCCAGACAAATGCTGAAGAGACCTGTGTTTGACACCTATCCATCAGCAGCGGAGCGAGTGGCCGGTTCAACAATCCGCCCACTGGAAACACCTGTGTCGCCCGCGGCCCCCGCGTCTCTTAATGATCTGCCAGTCATATCACAGAGCCATGTGTGCCCATCATAGGGGGGAAATGATGAACAACAATGTTGTCCGTCCTTAATTATCCTCCTCCGTGCTTTATTAAAATGTCATTTGGTCCTAATCAAAGTAATATCCTGTAGGTCAAACAATAAAGGAGATCACCTGATAGCAGCCCTGTTTCCAGGGGAGCGTGATCCTAGTCTCTGCTGACGACAAACTCATTACGGACTATAATGAATCAAGTACACAGCAGGACACAATTGCATTTGTATAGTGCTATTTGATCATAATGATGTGTGACCAAACCAAGTCAAATGAAATAGTTGATTTGATTTTAGCCTAGCTAGCTGTATGATGTTTCAAAGTTATGCTAGTGTTTGATGCCTTGTTGATTCATCTAAATGAGTCATCTAAGACAGGTGATATATTTTCCCTTCATGCTTATAGTAGCCTATGTGCTGTCCAGTTTATGCGACCACGTTAACCCTATATTTATACACTGAATGTACAAAACATTAAAAATGCCTTCCTAATATTGAGTTGCATACCCCCACCCAAAGGACACTCTACAAGGTGTGGACAGCGTTCCACAGGGATGGTGGCCAATGCTGACTCCAATGCTTCCGACTGTTTTATCAAGTTGGCTTGATGTCCTTTGGGTGGTGGACCATTCTCAATGCACACTGTTGAATGTGAAAAACCCAGCAACGCTGCAGTTCTTGGCACAAACCGGTGGGCTTTGCACCTACTACCATACCACATTCAAAGGCACTTAAATATTTTGTCTTGCCCATTCACCCTTTGAATGGCACACATACACAATCCATGTCTCAATTGTCTCAAGACTTGAAAATCTGTCTCCCCCTTCATCTACATTGATTGAAGTCAATTTAACAAGTGACATCAATGAGGGAACATAGCTTTTGCCTGGATTCACCTGGTCAGTCTATGTCATGGAAAGAGAAGGTGTTCATAATGCTTTGTACATTAAGTACATGCCTTCAGTCCATGGCCACTGTCCCCATGGTCTTGTATTGCCAGACATCACACCATATTTGTCACGTTCTGACCTTTATTTCCTTTGTTTTGTCTTTATTTAGTCTGGTCAGGGCGTGAGTTGGGGTGGGCAGTCTATGTTTGTTTTTCTATGTTTGGTTTCTGTTTCGGCCTAGTATGGTTCTCAATCAGAGGCAGGTGTCGTTAGTTGTCTCTGATTGAGAATCATACTTAGGTAGCCTGTGTTTCACTGTTGGTTTGTGGGTGTTTGTTTCCGTGTGTGTGTTTGTCGCCACACGGTACTGTTTCGGTTTTTGTAGATTTCACGTTATCGTTTATTGTTTTTGTTCAAGTGTTCATTTGTCTTTATTAAAAACATCATGGACACTTATATCGCTGCATCTTGGTCCGATCCTTACTCCTCTTCAGACGAAGAGGAGATCTGCCGTTACAATATTGTTATGAAGACATTACACTATATAGTTATGAAGACATTACACCATATAGATATGAAGACATTACACTATAGTTATGAAGACATTACACCATATAGTTATGAAGACATTACACCATATAGTTATGAAGACATTACACTATAGTTATGAAGACATTACACCATATAGATATGAAGACATTACACTATATAGTTATGAAGACATTACACCATATAGATATGAAGACATTACACCATATAGATATGAAGACATTACACTATAGTTATGAAGACATTACACCATATAGTTATGAAGACATTACACCATATAGTTATGAAGACATTACACTATAGTTATGAAGACATTACACCATATAGTTATGAAGACATTACACTATATAGTTATGAAGACATTACACCATATAGTTATGAAGACATTACACCATATAGTTATGAAGACATTACACTATATAGTTATGAAGACATTACACCATATAGTTATGAAGACATTACACCATATAGTTATGAAGACATTACACTATATAGTTATGAAGACATTACACCATATAGATATGAAGACATTACACCATATAGATATGAAGACATTACACCATATAGTTATGAAGACATTACACCATATAGATATGAAGACATTACACTATAGTTATGAAGACATTACACCATATAGTTATGAAGACATTACACTATAGTTATGAAGACATTACACCATATAGTTATGAAGACATTACACTATATAGTTATGAAGACATTACACCATATAGTTATGAAGACATTACACCATATTGTTATCAATATATTACACCATATTGTTATCAATATATTACACCATATTGTTATCAATATATTACACCATATTGTTATCAATATATTACACCATATTGTTATCAATATATTACACTATATTGTTATCAATATATTACACCATATTGTTAGCAATATATTACACCATATTGTTATCAATATATTACACCATATTGTTATCAATATATTACACTATATTGTTATCAAGACATTACACTATATTGTTATCAATATATTACACTATATTGTTATCAATATATTACACTATATTGTTATCAATATATTACACCATATTGTTATCAAGACATTACACCATATTGTTATCAATATATTACACCATATTGTTATCAATATATTACACTATATTGTTATCAATATATTACATCATATTGTTATCAATATATTACACCATATTGTTATCAATATATTACACCATATTGTTATCAATATATTACACCATATTGTTATCAATATATTACACTATATTGTTATCAATATATTACACCATATTGTTAGCAATATATTACACCATATTGTTATCAATATATTACACCATATTGTTATCAATATATTACACTATATTGTTATCAAGACATTACACTATATTGTTATCAATATATTACACTATATTGTTATCAATATATTACACCATATTGTTATCAATATATTACACTATATTGTTATCAAGACATTACACTATATTGTCATCAATATATTACACCATATTGTTATCAATATATTACACCATATTGTTATAAATATATTACACCATATTGTTAGCAATATATTACACCATATTGTTATCAATATATTACACTATATTGTTATCAAGACATTACACCATATTGTTATCAAGACATTACACTATATTGTTATCAATATATTACACCATATTGTTATCAATATTTTACACTATATTGTTATCAAGACATTACACCATATTGTTATCAAGACATTACACTATATTGTTATCAATATATTACACTGGGTTGGGTTGGTAATGTCTCTCAGCTCCTCTCCACTAGGCTGGGTTGGTAATGTCTCTCGGCTCCTCTCCAATGGGTTGGGTTGGTGATGTCTCTCAGCTCCTCTCCACTAGGCTGGGATGGTAATGTCTCTCAGCTCCTCTCCACTGGGTTGGGTTGGTAATGTCTCTTGGGCTCCTTTCTGCTGGGTTGGGTTGGTAAGGTCTCTCAGTTCCTCTCCACTGGGTTGGGTTGGTAATGTCTCTCAGCTCCTCTCCACTGGGTTGGGTTGGTAATGTCTCTCAGTTCCTCTCCACTGGGTTGGGTTGGTAATGTCTCTCAGCTCCTCTCCACTGGGTTGGGTTGGTAATGTCTCTCAGTTCCTCTCCAATAGGCTGGGTTGGTAATGTCTCTCAGTTCCTCTCCACTGGGTTGGGTTGGTAATGTCTCTCAGCTCCTCTCCACTGGGCTGGGTTGGTAATGTCTCTCAGTTCCTCTCCGCTGGGTTGGGTTGGTAATGTCTCTCAGTTCCTCTCCACTGGGTTGGGTTGGTAATGTCTCTCAGTTCCTCTCCGCTGGGTTGGGTTGGTAATGTCTCTCAGTTCCTCTCCACTGGGTTGGGTTGGTAATGTCTCTCTGTTCCTCTCCACTGGGTTGGGTTGGTAATGTCTCTCAGCTCCTCTCCACTGGGTTGGGTTGGTAATGTCTCTCAGCTCCTCTCCACTGGGCTGGGTTGGTAATGTCTCTCAGTTCCTCTCCACTGGGTTTGGTTGGTAATGTCTCTTGGGCTCCTCTCCACTGGTTTGGGTTGGTAATGTCTCTTGTGCTCCTCTCCACTGGGTTGGGTTGCTAATGTCTCTCAGTTCCTCTCCACTGGGTTGGGTTGGTAATGTCTCTCAGCTCCTCTCCACTGGGCTGGGTTGGTGCTGACTGTGCCTGGATGTTAATCTCCATCTACAGTAATCCATGTGTGGACTGGAGGGTAACCAATACACAGCAGATACAGCAACAGCTAACTCCTCCAGTGAAGGGGAGGAAGAAGAACCACAGATTGGATACAGGTGTGAGGCAATGTGATGCTCCATCAAAACACATTTTGTCCTCATCTCTCCAGATTTTTTTCCCCCCAGATTTATGACCAATCGTCCTCTTCAACAATATGGACTATGCCGACTCTACTTTGAACATAGTCATTGGATTGGCTATGGAATAATTTGTATTTATATTTTCCTATTGTCGAGGGATTGCAATACACGTAACTAAGCAGCTAGAGGTGAAGGTATTCAGGCAGCTTGTTTATTGGAATGACAGAATGACAGTGCCATCTTTTGACAAAGATTTAGAGGTTTGCGGTCGGGGGCTTCGCCTAACACTCCTCTGTCCATCCATTTTATCCTTCACTGCTCCTTAGTGGCCTGCACAATGGTAAAGGTGTCCTGGCTGCCACATGTCATGGAGGCACGTCACAGGGTGACACAGAGGCAGCCACAGCAAACAGGACTGAGATTATTTTTAGCCCTGCCTTTGTCTGGGTTGGTGCACAGAGCCTGAGGTTAGCTGACAGGGCAAACTTAACTCTACAACTCCTTTATGAGATATTATTTTATATGAATTCATTTAGTTTTTGTTAGTGTAGGCCGTAGCCGCTAACCTACAATGGATCATTCTGGTATTATATCCATGTATCTCTTTTCTTGAATTGAAATTTGCATTAATTTATTCATTTTTTTGTTGTCATTTTAATTCTGATGCTGATATTTCCCATTTAAATGACAGGTGCTGAACAGAAACTTTGAGCCACATTTACATTCAGTAAAGCCTGGCTGTACAGTCTTAATATTGTTCCAATTCCCTCTTTTATTCTTCATGGTTTTATAGTACTTATCCAGCTACCTCATATTTCAAGAATGCTTACACACACCGGAGAGAATTTAATGCTGAATGAAATGCTACATGAAATATGCAAGAAGTGTGAAAAGTCCCTTTTAGAATATGTGCAATTTAAATGGCTGCTTGGCTAGAGTCAGTTGGGAGACAGACAGAGCATGAGTCCTATCTCCATCTCTACCAGGTGGGACAGAGAGCATGAGCCCTATCTCCAGCTCTACCAGGTGGACAGAGAGCACGAGTCCTATCTCCATCTCTACCAGGTGGGACAGAGAGCATGAGTCCTATCTCCATCTCTACCAGGTGGGACAGAGAGCACGAGTCCTATCTCCAGCTCTACCAGGTGGGACAGAGAGCATGAGTCCTATCTCCATCTCTACCAGGTGGGACAGAGAGCACGAGTCCTATCTCCAGCTCTAGCAGGTGGGACAGAGAGCATAAGTCCTATCTCCAGCTCTACCAGGTGGAACAGAGAGCATGAGTCCTATCTCCATCTCTACCAGGTGGGACAGAGAGCATGAGTCCTATCTCCATCTCTACCAGGTGGGACAGAGAGCATGAGTCCTATCTCCAGCTCTACCAGGTGGGACAGAGAGCATGAGTCCTATCTCCATCTCTACCAGGTGGGACAGAGAGCACGAGTCCTATCTCCAGCTCTACCAGGTGGGACAGAGAGCATGAGCCCTATCTCCATCTCTACCAGGTGGGACAGAGAGCATGAGTCCTATCTCCATCTCTACCAGGTGGGACAGAGAGCATGAGTCCTATCTCCATCTCTACCAGGTGGGACAGAGAGCACGAGTCCTATCTCCAGCTCTACCAGGTGGGACAGAGAGCATGGGCCCTATCTCCATCTCTACCAGGTGGGACAGAGAGCATGAGTCCTATCTCCAGCTCTAGCAGGTGGGACAGAGAGCATAAGTCCTATCTCCAGCTCTACCAGGTGGAACAGAGAGCATGAGTCCTATCTCCATCTCTACCAGGTGGGACAGAGAGCATGAGTCCTATCTCCATCTCTACCAGGTGGGACAGAGAGCATGAGTCCTATCTCCAGCTCTACCAGGTGGGACAGAGAGCATGAGTGCTATCTCCATCTCTACCAGTTGGGACAGAGAGCATGAGTGCTATCTCCAGCTCTACCAGGTGGGACAGAGAGCATGAGTGCTATCTCCAGCTCTACCAGGTGGGACAGAGAGCATGAGTGCTATCTCCATCTCTACCAGGTGGGTTGGCTCTGAGAATAACTTTTCACTGGTGGAGGATATAACAGAAGCAGACCATTGGAAAGTCACAATGAACTAATGATTTGGGGAGGCTGAGAGGAACACAAGAAATATTTGGAATATTGGAAAAGCTTGGCCAAATTGTAGCCTCCAGGACATGTATCCGGAATGACCTTGACAGCGTGGGACAGTGTCTCATCCAGACGGAGGGGGGCCAAGCCGCATTCCAATCACATCGATGAGAATAGCAGAGGGGTTCAACATTCTGCTAGTTCCCCCTCATCCACAATGACACACTCCTATAAAAACATAGCTGAGCAAGTAATTGAGTTGTGAATTGTTCTTTCTCCATCTATATGGTACATATTACCTCAATTACCTCGACACTGGTACCCCGCACATTGACTCTGTACTGGTACCCCCTGTATATAGCCTTGCCATTGTTATTTACTGCTCTCTTTGTTTTTCTTATCTCTTACTTTTTGAGGGGTATTTTCTTAAAACTGCATTGTTGGTTAAGGGCTTGTAAATTAAGCATTTCACTGTAAGATCTACACCTATTGTATTAGGCGCATGTGACAAATAACATTTGATTGGATTTGATCAGGTAAATGGGTCAAGACCCATAGGCAAAGTAATAACTGTACCACAGAAGCAAAGAAGAAATGGTGAGCTCCAAAGGTATTGAGACAGTGACATTCTTTGTTGTTGCTTTGGCTCTGTACTCCAGCACATTGGATTAGAAATTATACAATGACTATGAGGTTAAAGTGCAGACTATCAGCTTTAATTTGAGGGTATTTTCATCCAAATCGGGTGAATCATGTAGAAATATTGTACATAGTCCCTCCATTTTAAGGGACCAAAAGTATTGGGACAAATGGCTCAGATGGAAGTATCCAAGCAAATAATACAGCTCCTTTAAATATTAAATATGACTTTTGTAATACAGTAAATAGCTCAACGTTAAGCCTATCTTACAAACTAATGTAACATTCAACCTTAACATGAGTAACACATCCATGGCCACATTTAGAGTTTACTGTAACTATAAATGTCTTCTTCTGTAATCATAGGAAGCGTGCAGGACAGCATGCAAAGGTCGCAGGTCTGTGGAGAGCTTCACAATTGCTTTAATAATCTGCACAGGATCTCCAACTGCATTGATCAATTGCACCTTGTACTTTTAATGTCATCTGAACAGCAGTCCATGTCATTTGGTTCTGCTATTAATTGAAGCACAGTGATAACACATTTCTCTGTTATATAAATAAACAGAATATGTGACATTGTATTCCCATTTTAACTTTTTCTGTGCTTTTAAATGATTGAAAGCATAGCGATAACACATTGGAAATTCAACTAACTTTTGTCTTTTTGAGCGGGCAAATATAGGTTGTAATCTCATTGATCAATGTCTCACCCAGATATTAGCCAATGAACCAGGTTGAAATGACGTGGTGTGCCCAGAGGGGAAGATGCAGTTACGCAGCCAGAGTATTAGTATCATTACAATCCCACAGCGAGACACATGCCTAACAAACAAATATATGTTAAATGATGATTTTCCACATCCGCTTGTGCAGATATACAGTAGGCTTTGGGAGGATGGTGTATTAAAGAGTAACCATGCAGTATCACTGTCCTGGTGTTTTCACCGTGGTGTCGGCTCCCTATTCCCCAGTTCCCTGTGCTATTTCCTGCCGGCTCACAGCCCACAGACCATTACCGGCCTGGCCTCTCTGTCTGTGTGGCAGGCCACTCTCCCTGTGACCAGGTGCCACTCAAGATTGATGTTCTTGTTGGGCCAGGCTCCCATGTGGCCGATGCGTCCAGCGCCAGTCCGTGTGTGCCAGTCCCACTGGGCGTGCCACAGAGCAAAGCGCCGCTCCGAGCCACTCCACACTACTGCTGCTTCCACGGCTGCAGAGAGACCGGGGTCCAGCCAGTCTGCTCATAGTTCAACAGGAATACTAAAACCATTGTGTTTCCATGTACCTCCTCCGTTCATCCATCCTGATTGTTTGACTAGCCAACTGTTTTCCTAATCAAACAGCGATTCCATGCTCAATACTTCTTCAAATATTGTTTGAGAATGATTGGACACAAGAAGCACAGTCTCCAGTATTAAGAATAAATGTGTCAATTCGCTGAAACTTCTGTTGCAAAGTTTATTTCATGGAATACTGAAAATAAGCCGGTCTCTCCCATGTGGGCTGTGATGTACAGTACCAGTCAAAAGTTTGGACACACCTACTCATTCAAGGGTTTTTCCTTATTTTACTATTTTCTACATTGTAGAATAATAATGAAGACATCAAAACTATGAAATAACACATAAGGAATCATGTAGTAACCAAAAAAGTGTTAAACAAATCAAAATATTTAATATTTGAAAATCTTCAAAGTATCCACAATTTGCCTTCATGACAGCTTTGCACACTCTTGGCATTCTCTCAACCAGCTTCATGAGGTATTCACCTGGAATGCATTTCAATTAACAGGTGTGCCTTGTTAAAATTTGCGGAATTTCTTTCCTTCTTAATGTGTTTGAGCCGATCAGTTGTGTTGTGACAAGGTAGGGGTGGTATACAGAGGATAGCCCTATTTGGTAAAAGACCAAGTCCATATTGTGGCAATAATGTCTCAAATAAGCAAAGAGAAACAACAGTCCATCGTTACTTTAAGGCATGAAGGTCAGTCAATCTGGAAAATTTCAAGAACTTTGAAAATTTCTTCAAGTGCAGTCGCAAAAAACATCAATTGCTATGATGAAACTGGCTCTCATGAGGACAGCCACAGGAAAGGAAGACCCAGAGTTACCTCTAGGGCAGAGGATAAGTTCATTAGAGTTACCAGCCTCAGATTACAGCCCAAATAAATGGTTTACAGAGTTCAAGTAACAGACACAGCTCAACATCAACTGTTCAGAGGAGACTGTGTGAATCAGGCCTTCATGGTCGAATTGCTGCAAACAAACCACTACTAAAGGACATCAATAAGAAGACTTGCTTGGGCCAAGAAACACGAGCAATTGACATTAGACCGGTAGAAATCTCTCCTTCGGTCTGATGAGTCCAAATTTGAGATTTTTGGTTCCAACCGCCGTGTCTTTGTGAGATGCAGAGTAGGTGAACGGATGATCTCCGCATGTGTGGTTTCCACCGTGAAACATGGAGGAGGAGGTGTGATGGTGTGGGGGTGCTTTGCTAGTGACACTGTTTGTGATTTATTTAGAATTCAATGCACACTTAACCAGCATGGCTGCCACAGCATTCTGCAGCGTTACGCCATCCCATCTGGTTAGCGCTTAGTGGGACTATCATTTGTTTCTCAACAGGACAATGACCCAACATACATTCAGGCTGTGTAAGGGCTATTTGACCAAGAAGGAGAGTGATGGAGTGCTGCATCAGATGACCTGGCCTCCACAATCACCTGACCTCAACCCAATTGAGATGGTTTGGGATGAGTTGGACCGCAGAGTGAAGGAATAGCAGCCAACAAGTATTCAGCATATGTGGGAACTACGTCAAGACTGTTGGAAAAGCATTCTAGGTGAAGCTGGTTGACAGAATGTCAGGAGTGTACAAAGCTCTCATCAAGGCAAAGTTTGGCTACTTTGAAGAATCACAAATATGTTTTGATTTGTTTAACACCTCTTTGTTTACTACATGATCCCATATGTGTTATTTCATAGTTTTGATGTCTTCAATATTATTCTACAATGTAGAAAATAGTAAAAATAAAGAAAAACCCTTGAATGTGTAGGTGTGTCCAAACGTTTGACTGGTACTGTATTTCTTTGTCTTGGTACATGTCTATAGAGCATATGTAGAACATTACCGCTGCTGACCTCCTTCCCATATTGCTTGGCTGTCAACATGCATATTGACGCCCATGGCCTTGTCCTATGTAGACTTTACGGTCCACCGTGTCTTCCGCTGTCTGTCTGACTGAGCCATGGCTACATGTTACTGTAGGTCACCTTACTGTTACTGTAGGTCACCTTACTGTTACTGTAGGTCACCTTACTGTTACTGTAGGTCACCTTACTGTTACTGTTACTGTAGGTCACCTTACTGTTACTGTAGGCTACCTTAGTGTTACTGTAGGTCACCTTACTGTTAGTGTAAGTCACCTTACTGTTACTGTAGGTCACCTTACTGTTACTGTAGGTCACCTTACTGTTACTGTAGGTCACCTTACTGTTACTGTAGGTCACCTTACTGTTACTGTAGGCTACCTTAGTGTTACTGTAGGTCACCTTACTGTTACTGTAGGTCACCTTACTGTTAGTGTAAGTCACCTTACTGTTACTGTACGTCACCTTACTGTTACTGTAGGTCACCTTACTGTTACTGTAGGTCACCTTACTGTTACTGTAGGTCACCTTACTGTTACTGTAGGCTACCTTAGTGTTACTGTAGGTCACCTTACTGTTACTGTAGGTCACCTTACTGTTACTGTAGGTCACCTTACTGTTACTGTAGGTCACCTTAGTGTTACTGTAGGCTACCTTAGTGTTACTGTAGGTCACCTTACTGTTAGTGTAAGTCACCTTACTGTTACTGTAGGCTACCTTGGTGTTACTGTAGGTCACCTTACTGTTAGTGTAAGTCACCTTACTGTTACTGTAGGCTACCTTACTGTTAGTGTAGGTCACCTTACTGTTACTGTAGGCTACCTTAGTGTTACTGTAGGCTACCTTACTGTTCCTGTAGGTCTGTTCTGTTTCTATTGGGTGACTCCGATGACGAGCATAACATGAGCCAAGGCACTGACCCACCTGGGCAGACAAATAAAACCCCTGCCCAACCCAACGCTGGGTTCCTTTATGAACCTGGGTTTCTGTGGCAACATCCCCGGTCCCTGGGTCTGGAGGCTGCTGGATGGGGAAGTGAATATTGCATTGCTGATGAATGACAATCTGGCTCCAGCCTTATCTGATAGCTGACAAAACCTTTCACCCACCCATGCTCTCCTCTCCAGAAAAGCCTGATGACGGACAGTTTCCAGCTGAGAGAGTAGAAAATCTGATCCTAACTGCATCGTATGCAACTCTCCCAGTCACTCAGATCCCATTGGAAATGAAGAGGCTGTTTCCCCCCTCTATAGCGCTTAAGCTGCTGTTGGCTGAACAGTGTGTGCTACTGTCGTTACATCAAATGTGGATGTTATCAGATAAACCCGATTTTCCAACCGTAAACCAATGCTTGCCTCATATTGCAACACTGTCTCAACAAGCAGATGGAGGTGAATGTCATCCACATAGACAGTTAGCTGAAACACACTGATGTCACAGCCAGGTGGCACTATATGTGTCCGGTTTCCAGGTGCTTCTCATTGTGACTGAGTTGTGTGCAGTGTGTTCTGTCCAACCATAGAGCTGTAATGCGGAGCTATTCTCCTCTGGAGGCTGCCTGGACTGGCTGCTCTCCCCATACTGTCTGTGCTGTCAGAACCACAGTAAATTCTAGCTTCATAGAGAGACCTATGGCTGCAGGCTTGAGGGGTCAGCTGTAGAGGTTTGGGGAGAGTGCCACAGAGGCCTGATGCTGATGAGGAGGTCAAACCAGTCCATCTGTTCCCACTCAGAGATGTCCCCTGAGACTCCCAATCTCCTCTCCTCTCATCCCTTCCTCCCTCGCTCCCCTTCTCTGGCCGGCCTCTCAGACATCACTATCACTCGGTCTCTCTCTCCCTCTTCCTTCATCCCTTCTCCTTTTGTCAAGTCTTTCCTCCCTTGGTCCATCTCCTTGTCTATTGGTCTCCCTCCTCCCCTTCTTTATGTCTTTCCCTCTCCATCTCCCTCTCTCACTCCACCCCCGCTCTCTTTTCTCTCCCCCCTCTCATTCTCTTGCTCTCTCTCATCATCATGACATGTGCTGTCCTCCTGGTATAACCAGTGCTCCCTAACAGCCCAGAGCCGTCAGCCCTCCACATCCCCAACACCTTTGTTAATTGCCACAGTCAATGCATTCTAACTCCCATTTTATTTAATGCTACACAGTTTATTACCTGTATTCACTTAGCAACACAGGCTCTTTGTGGTTCTAGAGTTATAAGGCCCTTGCTTCATAGCAGACAACAGAGTTGATGTTCGAATTAGAGAGAACACATGCAACTAAATAGATGCACTGAGCAAGCTTATGTTGGAAGACTTTTAGGACTGCCACATCTGGTGTACAACAGGTCCCCAGAAGGCCAATTTAGGTTTGATTTCTGGATCAAATTCTCATCATGCAGTTGTCTATTGGTGTATTTAGGTTGACTGATTTATTTCCCAAGAACAACATAGCCTATCATTGGTCAAAGTGAGAGCTGTGGTTGGGTTTCTTAAAGCCCTGAGTGATCCGGAGAGAGAACAGAACAGGAGAGTGTTATTTGTATTGATCAGTGTAAACTGGAGAGCATCCGCAGGGAGATTTAGTCATTAGGCCAACTCGTTTCCTCATTAACTTGTAAAGGAAGAGAAACAGGTGGAGACAGTCACATAGTGGACATTACTTCTAAATAGATACATTATATTACTACTACTTAGAGAGACAGAAGAGAGAGGCTTCCGTCTAGTCTTAATTGCCTACAGACATTCGATCGGGAAAGGTACTGGACATTGAAGCATATTTAATCATTAAAACAAAACATGTCAGTCATTAAATAATGAACATAGTCTAACCTGATAAGATCTGAGCTGTGCTCTGGATGGAGTGACCGAAATGATTGATCGGGATCCATAGCTCAATTACCTGGAGCGTTAAAGTTTTTCTCGAAGCGTATGGTGGTCAAGGTTAGCTGGTTAATGGTCAAAAACGGCAGAAGTTTTTCTGCAGGACATGTTGGTGGGAGTTGTGACTATGCCTGCGGGGCAATGTTAAATTGTCCTTGAATTATGAGGTCTGGCGACATATGAAAGGTATTTTTCGGAGTTCCTCTGGCACCAACACCGGCTCCAACTGAAAATCAGACGTCTCAGGAGAAGCTGCTGGCTAATGAGGACATTGAAGCATGGCACCATGGAACCACACATACGACACGTGACAGTAGCAGCCAAAACAAATGCTCACAGTACCAGGATATATTCTGCTCAGAAATTCAACACATCCTGAAGCTGAATGTCTCTGTATTATTTCACATTTTTATCCATTTTGTGTATTTGGTATCCATCCCTGAGTGTTCACTATAAATCCATCCCTGAGTGTTCACTATAAATCCATCCCTGAGTGTTCACTATAAATCCATCCCTGAGTGTTCACTATAAATCCATCCCTGAGTGTTCACTATGAATCCATCCCTGAGTGTTCACTATGAATCCATCCCTGAATGTTCACTATGAATCCATCCCTGAGTGTTCACTATGAATCCATCCCTGAGTGTTCACTATGAATCCATCCCTGAGTGTTCACTATGAATCCATCCCTGAGTGTTCACTATGAATACATCCCTGAGTGTTCACTATGAATCCATCCCTGAGTGTTCACTATGAATCCATCCCTGAGTGTTCACTATGAATCCTTCCCTGAGTGTTCACTATGAATCCTTCCCTGAGTCTTCACTATGAATCTATCCCTGAGTGTTCACTATGAATCCATCCCTGAGTCTTCACTATGAATCCATCCCTGAGTGTTCACTATGAATCCATCCCTGAGTGTTCACTATAAATCCATCCCTGAGTGTTCACTATGAATCCATCCCTGAGTGTTCACTATGAATCTATCCCTGAGTGTTCACTATGAATCCATCCCTGAGTGTTCACTATGAATCCATCCCTGAGTGTTCACTATGAATCCATCCCTGAGTCTTCACTATGAATCCATCCCTGAGTCTTCACTATGAATCCTTGATAGATGCTTTTCTCATCTTGATTTGATAATTTGACAATTTTAGTAATATAATTCCATTTTAGAGGTTAGGCTCTATATTTCAAAGATGTATTGTTGGGGTTTAATGCAGAATGAAATAAACTGATGTTTTGAGATCAAAGATGCATACTTTTAATAAAGTGATGAATCATTCTGTGCCATTACCTGGCTGGGTTGGCAGGTTGGCATCTCAGAGAGAGAACGCTGCAGCCCAGACTAGCAGCATGTAGCAACACAACTAGTTGTGCCAGCGCTGCCAACTGGTGATATTATTGCTCTCTGCCTCCCTACCTCTGGGATTCCCTCTGCAAAACTATGGCATTGACAAACACACACACACACACACACACACACACACACACACACAGACCCCTGTATTTAGATTAAGTTTAGAGCAGTGTAACAAATTATGTGCGCTTGGAAGACCTTGATGTGTACTCCATAGACTAAAAGGTATTGGTTGACTAGCTTGAATGTTCTTGCCAAGTTCCCAGTACATATATTTGTCAGACAGCCTTCTCTTCAAGATCATTGGCCTCTTCAGTGTTCAGCATCTGAGACTTTTATTTAATTTCATTAAATATTTGAAGAATTTATTTTATTAATCTACTACAGTCCATCTTTACAGTGGTGAGCTTTGTGAAGATCTTTGATCTTTCCAAGAACCAGGAACATTTCATTATTCAATCGTTAATAGACAGCAGAATTATGTAGGTTATCCTAACTACTGTAGATGGCATAAATAAGTAAGCCTGAGACAGAATGATAGGGGAGCCTATCCCTGTTTCTGTAGTGCGAGGCAGCTTGATGAAATTGGCATAACTGGCATGACTCGCTCTTCTCTCCAAATGGCTTCTTTAAGTCCAATGTTAGCCATGTAAAGTGTAGGTGATGTCAAAATTGGTGAGGTGGGGAGAGGGAGGGGGAGAGAGGGGTGAGGGTAGGGGGGAGAAGGAACACACATTAATCCCTTGTTATCGTTCAAATGGTTAGTTTATTGACAAAGTGTCAGGGGGATTTTAGATGGATTAAAATGTGGACATAGGCCTAATGTATGCTATGGATTCTGGGAGAGGTTTTCGCTTGTGTTAAGCATTTTCAAAGTGAGGTTATAGAGTTTACTTCCAGTCCTGCTGTTTATGTTACTTACAGTAGAGAGAGTGGTGGTAGGAAGGAAGTCTGCAGCTGTTTTGATAATTGTACAGCAGCCCTACTTCCTGGGTTAGTTTTCCAGCCAATTCTAAGTGAGACCAAAACCCCCATTACCTGTGTAGTAAATGAACGTTCTGTAAATTAGAACAGGTAGTGTAAGTGATGAATATTTCCATCTTCCCAGCTAAACTGAATGACTGTATGGGAGATTATGGGGTCCTCAGTGACCTCTCATCCTTCGGTCTCCCTCCTCACTGCTACAAATCAAATCACATGTTATTAGTCACATGTGCCGAATACAGCAGGTGTAGACCTTACAGTGAAATGTGTACTTACAAGCCCCTAACCAACAATGGAGTTTAAAAAATATGAATAAGAATAAGAAATAAAAGGAAAAAGTAATTAAAGAGCAACAGTAAAATAACAACAGCGAGACTGTATACAGGGGGTACCTGTACAGAGTCAATGTGCGGGGACACTGGTTAGTCAAGATAATTGAGGTAATATGTACATGTAGGTAGAGTTACAGTAGGGCTCCCTCCATTAGATGTGATTGCCTGTCAGAGGCAAATGTCACTCTAACAGTGATGCACAGCAAGAAGAGGAACCATCAGTAACCAAGGAGGTACAGTAAGTGGTAGCTGACAATGTGGTTTGAACTAGTTCATTAAGCAGCCCAGTGTATTCAGAACACTCCCTCTCTCTGTCTCTCTGTCTCTCTTTCTCTCTCTCTCTCTCTCTCTCTCTCTCTCTCTCTCTCGCTCACTCTGTCTATCTCTGTCTCTTTCTCTGTCTCTCTGCATCTCTCTCTGTCTCTCGGTCTCTCTCTCTGTCTCGCTCTGTCTCACTGTCTCTGTCTCGCTGTCTCTCTCTGTCTGTCTCACTGTCTCTCTCTCGCACTCTCTTTTTGTCTCTCAATTCAGTCTCTCTCGCTCTGTCTCGCTTTGTCTCTCTCTCGCTGTCTGTCTCTCTCTGTCTCTCAATTCAATCTATCTCTCTGTCTCTCCCCCTCTCTCTCTGTCTCTCTCTCTCAGGCTTCGGTCTCTGTGGGGCCCTGGTGCAGGAATGTGCAGGACCACTTCTCTTTATTAATGACAAGCAGAGTAAAGCAACCTGCACGAGTAGCTACACTGGCTCCCAGCCAGCTTTACACATTTGGGACAGAAAGGGAGGAGTAGGAAGGCAGAGGGAGGGGGAGGGAATGCGGTGGAACACAGCCACACACCTTAAAACGACTCCACCACACTAGAGCCACTGTGACAAATAGGGTTAGAACACACGACACACAGGATGGACTGAGTTCTTCAGAGTCACTATGACAAATAGGGTTAGAACACACAACACACTCAATAGATTGAGTTCCTCAGTCACTGTGCCAAATACGGGTAAAACACATAACTCACAGGATGGATTGAGTTCCTTAGAAGGCAATTGTTTCAGAAAGGGTTGTGAAAGATAGGGCTCCCTGTTTGTGAACATTGGTTGTTTTATTGTCTCAGGACATTTTGAGTCAAGTACATCACAGGATGAATGTACATATGGCCTCAAATAAACAGTTGAACCACTGTATTGAAGCTATTTATAAAGCCTATCAATTCTGAATAACAAAAAACATCATAGTCATATCTTTATCAAGGAATGTTAATGAAGAGCTACACTAAGTGGACAAATCATTAAGAGCAGCTTCCTGATATTGAGTTGCACCATTCAAATATGTTGTCTTGCCCATTCACCCTCTGAATAGCACACCTACGCAATCCATGTCTCTGTTGTCTCAAGGCTTAAAAATCCTTCTTTAACCTGTCTCCTCCCCTTCATCTACACTGATTGAAGTGGATTTAACAAGCGATATTAATAATGGATCCTAGCTTTCACCTGGATTCACCTGGTCAGTCAGACTAAGTCATGGAAATAGCAGGTGTTCCTAATCTTTTGTACACTCAAGAGTACTGTGCATTTGAAAAGTAGACCCCTAAGGTTTTTCCACATTTTGTTACGTTACAGCCTTATTCTAAAATTGATATTTTTTAAAATCCTCAATCTACGCGCAATACCCCATAATGACAATGCGAAAACAGGTTTTTAGAAGATTTTTTTATTTTTTATTATTAAAAATTAAAAACATGAATAATGTATTTCCATAACTATTCAGACCCTGAGCTCAGGTGCATCTGCAGAGAGCTTGAGAAGATCTGCAGAGAAGAATGTGCCAAGCTTGTAGCGTCATACCCAAGAATACTTGAGGCTGTAATCGCTCCCAAAGGTGCTTCAACAAAGTACTGAGTAAAGGGTCTGAATAATTATGTAAATATATTTCACATTTTTAAAAACCTGTTTTTGCTTTGTCATTATGGGATATTGTGTGTAGATTGATGAGGGGGAAAAAAACGAATTAATCCATTTTAGAATAAGGCTGTAACATAACATAATGTGGAAAAAGTAAAGGGGTCTGAATAATTTCTGAATGTACTGTATGGGCATCTGGATTTCAACATGTCCTCTGTCGCATGATGACAATGGGTTATATTATGTAGACTTCTTGTGTAATTTTACACATCCTACTCTCTGAAAGCAGAACAGAGTGACGCTAAGGAAAAAAGCTGGAGTCTGTGTCTGTGAGGGTTCTCTTAGAACAGCCGAGCCCAGCACAATGATTAACAGCATGTTGGGTGAACACAATGCAAATCTATTTCTGTCAACAGAAATCAACTCCAGGCAATTACTGTCCTTTGTGTGCATTTGATTACTACAGCACTTTGAATGAAGCAGTCTTAAGCTGCCAGTTATAGAGACATTCATCAGTTGTCTTGCAGGGTGATTTAAATATCTTGTTGTTTTCCCATCCTTGTATCTCTCTCCGCCCTCACTCTGTCTGCTGGCTCTGGAGCTGTTATGTATTGATGCTCTGGTAATGGCCTGCAGGATTCACTCAAATAAACAAGACGAACAGGGGAAAGAAATGTTTGGTTTTTCTTCCATCCATGTTTTATTTCCATCTATTATTCCCGGATTATTGATATAAATGAATGGGGTCATTTGTTTCCGACCACAACTCAAATGAAACTCATTCTTTCTCATTATGGACCTCTTCAGAATGTTATTTATTCCTGTGACACAGTTGCCTTATTTCAATCATCATCATCTGATTGTGTTATATTGTCTTCTGTTGGAGACCTCCTCTGTTGGAGACCTCTTATGTTCTAGATCTCCTCTGTTGGAGACCTCCTCTGTTGGATACCTCTTCTGTTCTAGACCTCTTATGTTCTAGACCTCTTTTGTTCTAGACCTCTTCTTTTGGAGACCTCTTCTGTTCTAGACCTCTTTTGTTCTAGACCTCTTCTGTTCTAGACCTCTTCTGTTCGAGACCTCTTATGTTCTAGACCTATTCTGTTCGAGACCTCTTCTGTTCTAGACCTCTTCTGTTCGAGACCTCTTCTGTTCTAGACCTCTTCTGTTCGAGACCTCTTCTGTTCGAGACCTCTTCTGTTCAAGACCTCTTCTGTTCTAGACCGCTTCTGTTCGAGACCTCTTCTGTTCGAGACCTCTTTAGTTCGAGAACTCTTCTGTTCGAGGCCTCTTCTGTTCGAGGCCTCTTTAGTTCGAGACCTCTTCTGTTGGTGAGCTCAAATGAAAACGCTTTTGGGCATGTACAAAGAGGGTTAGTATCAACATAGAAATCACAATTGGAATGGCTTTCGATTTTCCTATTGACCGTAACATAGCAAATAATTTAACATCGTTGTACACAGTGTAATACAGTGTAAAATCTGTTTCTATGGACATAATTCTGTTATGTTTGCTAGTAGGCCAATACATAACCTGCCAATATGTTATGTTCAGTCAGACAAAGCTCACATTCATGCCTGACTCCCAGATGTTGAAAGAGCATCAGGGCTCTCAAGCCACTCCATCCAGTGGTTGTAGCAGGATTGGATCGTCATAGTGTTGTGTTGAGTAAACAAAGACTCTCTTTCTGCCAGATGCTCCCCTCGTCGACTGACCCTTGACGTACTGCTGTCTCTCTGACGTCTTTCTGTCTCTCTCCCTTGACTTCCTACTAACTCCCCGGGGCTCCTTGTCTCTCTGACATCTTTCTGTCTCTCTCCCTTGACTTCCTACTAACTCCCTGGGGCTCCTTGTCTCCTGCTCAGCTAGCACCCTGATCAAGATACACCGTGTCATTATTTCTTCACATACTAAGGTTGTAGGTTAATCATGTATTGTACTACAATACTATTTTATATGTATAAGGATCAAAGCGTCTTTCATAGTATGCATCTATTTGAGAAATGTATACCGCACATACAGAGCCGTCAGAAAGTATTCAGACCCCTTGACTTTTTCAACATTTTGTTACGTTACAGTCTTATTCTAAACTGGATTAAATAAATAAAAATCCTCAGCAATCTACACACAATACCATATAATGACGAAGCCAAAACAGGTTTTTAGATTTTTTTGCAAAAAAACCCCATAAATACCTTATTTACATACGTTTTCAGAAACTTTGCTATGAGACTCGAAACTGTGCTGAGGTGCATGCTGTTTCTGTTGATCATCCTAGGGATGAGTCCACCTTGGAGTCCACCTGTGGTAAATTCAATTGATTGGACATGATTTGGAAAGGCAGACACCTGTCTATATAAGGTCCCACAGTTGACAGCAATAACCAAGCCTTGAGGTCGAAGGAATTGTCCATAGAGCTCCGAGACAGAATTATATCAAAGCACAGATCTGGGGAAGGGTATCAAAACATTGAAGGTTTGAAGGTCCCCAAGAACACAGTGGCCTCCATCATTCTTAAATGGAAGATGTTTGGAATCACCAAGACCCTTCCTAGAGCAGGCCGCCTAGCCAAACTGAGCAATTGGGGGAGAAGGGCGGTGGTCAAGAACCCAATGGTCACTCTGACAGAGCTCCAGAGTTCCTCTGTGGAGATGGGAGAACCTTCCAGAAGGACTACAATCTCTGCAGCACTCCACCAATCAGGCCTTTATGGTAGAGTGGCGCAGACGGAAGCTACTCCTCAGTAAAAGGCACATGACAGCCCGCTTGGAGTTTGCCAAAAGGCACATAAAGACTCTCAGACCATGAGAAACAAGATTCTCTAGTCTGATGAAACCAAGAATGTCAAGCGTCACGTCTGGAGGAAACCTAGCACCATCCCTACAGGGAAGCATGGTGGTGGCAGCATCATGCTGTGAGGATGTTTTTCAGCGGCAGGGATTGGGAGACTAGTCAGGATCGAGGCAAAGATGAACAGAGCAAAGTACAGAGAGATCCTTTATGAAAACCTGCTCAAGAGCGCTCAGGACCTCAGACTGGGGCGACAGTTCAACGTTCCAACTAGACAACGACCCTAAGCACTCCAAGAAAACGCAGGAGTGGCTTCGGGACAAGTCTCTGAAAGTCTTGAGCTTCCCAGCCAGAGACTGCCATAACCCTCCCCACTTCTCCAGCTCCATAACAAGAGGGGCCATAACCCTCCCCACTTCTCCAGCTCCATAACAGGAGGGGGCCATAACCCTCCCCACTTCTCCAGCTCCATAACAGGAGGGGCCATAACCCTCCCCACTTCTCCAGCTCCATAACAGGAGGGGCTATAACCCTCCCCACTTCTCCAGCTCCATAACAGGAGGGGCCATAACCCTCCCCACTTCTCCAGCTCCATAACAGGAGGGGCCATAACCCTCCCCACTTCTCCAGCTCCATAACAGGAGGGGCTATAACCCTCCCCACTTCTCCAGCTCCATAACAGGAGGGGCATAACAGGAGGGGCCATAACCCTCCCCACTTCTCCAGCTCCATAACAGGAGGGGCCATAACCCTCCCCACTTCTCCAGCTCCATAACAGGAGGGGCCATAACCCTCCCCACTTCTCCAGCTCCATAACAGGAGGGGCCATAACCCTCCCCACTTCTCCAGCTCCATAACAGGAGGGGCCATAACCCTCCCCACTTCTCCAGCTCCATAACAGGAGGGGCCATAACCCTCCCCACTCTCCAGCTCCATAACAGGAGGGGCCATAACCCTCCCACTTCTCCAGCTCCATAACAGGAGGGGCTATAACCCTCCCCACTTCTCCAGCTCCATAACAGGAGGGGACCATAACCCCCCCCCCCCACTTCTCCTGCTCCATAACAGGAGGGGACCATAACCCCCCCCACTCTCTAGCTCCATAACAGGAGGGGACCATAACCCCCCCCAATTCTCCTGCTCCATAACAGGAGGGGCCATAACCCTCTCCACTTCTCTAGCTCCATAACAGGAGGGGCCATAACCCTCCCCACTTCTCCAGCCCATAACATATTTATTTTCCTCTGATAAGATTGTTTTTTTCTGCGCCGGAGTGTAACTCATTTCTAGATTTATATCAAAATGGCTGTAACCCCTGCTCCCCCGTTTTATACCTCTGTAAAGCTACATGTCCACTAAAAGCTATTCATTCACATTTCTCAAGAAAATCCTAAACAAACTATCAAATGCAAGGACTGAAATTGCACCTCAGCACAAAATATTTGGTGGGCTATAGCTCTGACGTTGACTTTTTTCCTCCTCTCAGCTGTCATTGCTGAAATTGCTATACTGCTTCATGATAAACTTGGCCAGTGTGCAGCAGCCAGGTCAAGCTATTATTATTAAAGCAGGTGCTGAGATCTACACAGGATTTTACAATGGATTGTGATTCTCTGTTGGGCTTAGTAGCTGTGAGGGCTGACGACCAGCAGCTAGAGACCTCAGTACTGGTTTATACAGCCCCTTTGTACCGACACACTGTGTCTGTGTGTATTTCATGGTGATGCCTTTATGTACCATTGTAGCAGACTATATTTCCATTTTTCAGTGGCTTTTCTTGAAAAGGTAAGAGAGTTAATGGACAGTTTCTTGACATTGGGTTGTTATATTACATATGTTCAGTCCGTCCCACCAGTGGCTTTATGACACATCCTGGTTACTACTTTATTCTAACTTATTTTCAGACTTAAATATTATAGGTGGCGTTGTGCAAATGGGGATCTGTTGCAGCAGCTGACTGGAATTATACATCTGGCCTGTTAGGCCTCATGGTCACAATGAATAGCTCCCTCCTCAACCCTGCCACAGTGGTAAACACCAGGGAGGCAACGATGAATGAATCATTCAGAAAAGTGCATTGCGGCTGTGACTTCAGACAACATATGGTTGCTTCTCCTGCGCCCGTTTATTTCATCTGTAACCTGAGCACTCAGCGTTGGTTGGCTGTGCCTTTTGTCTAAAAGACAGTACATTAACCCAGCAGATTGAACTAATGCGTGCCGCTTCTGCTTTCCTTGCATCTCATCTCCCACATTTTTGAGCTCTCACAAATAAACTCAGGGAACATCACCTACCATCGTAACCCCTCCCCTTGGCTCCAGCCTGCAGTTCGGAGCCATCTCCTCCTCCTCCTCCTCCTCCTCCTCCTCCTCAGGCTCACTTGATGGATGTAATTTCCCCTGGTCAATTTTTACTTCCTGTCTATGTCAGGAATTCATTTTCCAACCTGGCAAGACAAATAATTACCCGAAATAATAGAATCTATACTGTAAATCGTCTTGGTGGCAGACCTCTTCACATTACAATGGACAGTTTTTCAATGTAAAACATATTTATAGGACACAGAGAGCAGGGACATGTACCTGGAGTCTGTAATTCCACTGATGTGCAACTGTTTTTTCTGTAGGCAATTGGGGCTGTCAGCTTTTCTCTTCAAGTTGACATCCGTATTTATGTTCCTCTGACTCAATGTCTATTATGACAGATGACAAAAAGACTGTCTACATGTCGTCAATGAGTTGTCCATCCATGTAGCTGGCTGACCTGGCATTTGGGGTTTGTAACGTGAAAGCATCCTACTGTACTGTAGTCACACAACGAGAAGAGTAGCAGTCCATTTTAGGCAATTCACTGGTTATTTTTGGCCATAGACATACAGTACATCTTCAAGTAGTTATTATTTGAAAATTAACTGTGTTCATGGTAGAGTAAATTATTTTCTTTGCCTCTCTACAACAGCAGTGCCTTAGCTGCTAACTGGTTTATCTTAAATAACCCTGCATTAGTCTGATTGTGACTATGACCTTCTCTGCCTCTCCCTGTCATACGCTATTGTTTCACCATGTGTCACGGGTTCAAAGCTCACCAGCATTAAGGCAATCTTGACTGGCTCATCATTACTGGCTCCTGTGGCTTTTCCCCCACTACTCACCTATGGATGACAATGGAGAGAGAGTAGAGCGGCAGCTAATTACCGAGTACAACTTGAAATGTCTTTGAAGCCTAGCTAGAGAGCTCCCATTTAGGATGCAAATGAAAATCCAAATGGAGAAGATGAATATGAGATGAGATTTTCTTCCTACTGCAAGGTACTAGTGTGAATACTTTAGGAGTCATTTGAATTTGACGCCCACAGTATAGGCTTAGTAGCTTCCAATTTCTGTAGCTCTATTATCAAATCAAATCAAACTTTGTTTGTCACATGCACCGAATACAACAAGTGTAGACCTTACTGTAAAATGCTTACTTACAAGCCCTTAACCAACAGTATAGTTCACAATAAAATAACAATAACGAGGCTATATATAGGGGGTACCAGTACCGAGTCAGTTTGTGGGGGTACAGGTTAGTTGAGGTAATTTGTACATGTAGGTAGGGGTGAAGTGACTATGCATAAATTATAAACAGTGTGTAGCATCAGTGTACAAAACAAATTGAGGTAGGTGTCAATGTAAATAGTCCGGTGGCCATGTGATTAATTGTTCAGCCGTCTTATGGCTTGGGGGTAGAAGCTGTTAAGGAGCCTTTTCGTCCGGTACCGCTTGCCGTGCAGTAGCAGACAAAACAGTCTATGACTTGGGTGACTGGAGTCTCTGACAATTTTATGGGCTTTTTTCTGACACCGCCTATTATATAACCCCTGGATGGCAGGAAGCTTGGCCCCAGTGATGTACTGGGCCGTACGCACTACCCACTGTAGCTCCTTACGGTAAGATGCCGAGCAGTTGCCATACCAGGCAGTGATGCAACCAGTCAGAATGCTCTCGATGGTGCAGCTGTAGAACCTTTTGAGGATCTGGGGACCCATGCCAAACCTTTTCAGTCTCCTGAGGGGGAAAAGGTTTTGTCGTGCCCTCTTCAAGACTGTCTTGGTGTGTTTGGACCATGATAGTTTGTTGGTGATGTGGACACCAAGGATCTTCAAACTCTCGCTACACTACAGCCCCATTGATGTTAATGGGGGCCTGTTCAGCCCGCTTTTTCTGGTAGTCCACAATCAGCTCCTTTGTCTTGCTTACATTGAGGGAGAGGTTGTTGTCCTAGCACCACACTGCCAGTTCTCTGACCTCCTCCCTATAGGCTGCCTCATCGTTGTCGGTGAACAGGCCTACCACTGTTGTGTCGTCAGCAAACTTAATGATGGTTTTGGAGTCGTGTTTGGCCACGCAGTCGTGGGTGAACAGGGAGTACAGAAGGGGACTAAGTACACACCCCTGAGGAGCCCCAGTGTTGAGGATCAGCGTGGCAGACGTGTTGTTGCCTACCCTTACCACCTGGGGGCTGCCCGTCAGGAAGTCCATGATCCAGTTGCAGAGGGAGGTGTTTAGTCCCAGGGTCCTTAGCTTACTGATGAGCTTTGTGGGCACTATGGTGTTGAACGCTGAGCTGTAGTCAATGAATAGTATTCTCACATAGGTGTTCCTTTTGTCCAGGTGGGAAAGGGCAGTGTGGAGTGATATTGAGATTGCGTCATCTGTGGATCTGTTGGGGCGGTATGTGAATTGGAGTGGGTCTAGGGTAACCAGGAGGATGCTGTTGATGTGAGCCATGACCAGCCTTTCAAAGCACTTCATGGCTACCGACGTGAGTGCTACGGGGCAGTAATCATTTAGGCAGGTTACCTTCGCTTCCTTGGGCAAAGGGACTATGGTGGATTTGGGTTTTCATTGCTCCATGCATTGTAGGATGAGGTTTAGGCTCTTAGTTCCTAGTTTTAGCAAGCATAGTATTCCATGACACCAACAACCACTCTGTTTGCACCAGTCCCCTAACCATATGTACTACTTTCTCCTCCACAGTGGACGGCTGCATCGATTGGTCGGTAGACCTGAAGAGGTACCGGGTCCTAGCAGGGGAACCAGTGAGGGTGAAGTGCGCCCTGTTCTACAGCTACATCAGGACCAACTACTCCATGACTCAGAGCGCCAAGCTCCGGCTCATCTGGTACAAAAACAAAGGGGACTCTGAGGAGCCTATCATCTTCTCCGGCCATCGGCTCAGCAAGGAGGATGACTCCATCTGGTTCCGCTCAGCTGAGCTGGAGGACAACGGCTTCTACACCTGTGTCCTGAGGTGGGTTTATTTAGTTCCTGTGCCTCTGAGGAATGAAACAGTTGAGCTTTTCTTACAGTAACCCCCAACCAAGCACCATGTTTATTTTAGTCATCCACAGCCCATTGAAAGCCCACATTTTCAGGAAGTGAGTGTTCATTGGATAACAGTTCATGACTGATCTTGGCTAGTGGTCACATATTGTACAGTAGTTTGAGAGACCCTAATTTATCCATTTAGTTTACATCTACTTTCCAAAGCTACTGTGGTGAGTCAGTGTGTCTATTGGGATGCTGAACAGCCTCCTTGTTGCACGCCCACCGCGCCAGCCAAGCAAGCCCTGCGATTGCACACAGCATAAGGAGGAGGGAGAGATCCACATCGCATGCCATGTTTCGTTTCCTCGCGGAGGAATGCATGACTGGCCTTGCGAGGTTAGTTCACCCCTGACACTGAACTGTGGTTGACTCGTGTTGTGGAACATGTAACTGACATTCCACAAAAGAATAGGCTTTGCCAAAATCATTAATATTAAATCCATGATGTTCCTGTCAGTTCTATGCGAGAAGGATTGTGCTAGAATTTCCTCCTCGGATTATGACATCAAACAACCTGCGAATCATTTGATGAATAAAAAGGTGTTTTTATAACATCTAGTAAAAATATTTTCACTGTTCCTAGCTACTTTACCGTAAGAGTCAATGGTGAATGGAAAATAGAGACAACCTGACAGAGGCTTCAGCAAAACTCTCCTCAGATGAAGATCTAGCCCCTCTCTAACAAAGCTGATGCTTCTCCCTGGCCAATAATAAGTGTTTTCTCCCTCCTCTGCACTCCCCTCATGCTACGCTAACAGTCTATTTAGGAGAAGGTCCTGTCACTTTCACCTCGCTTCTTATTTGACTTACTTTCCCACCGAGTTGGTCATAGCAACAGCCACAGCTCAGACAGCCCGGCGCATTGCATTCCAATGTATTAGCTAGCTGGAGAGTCATCAAGCTGAGCCTTATTCTTTTGCCTGGGGAAAGACAGATCGTTTGGAAGGAGAAGAAAAAACAATACTGGAAATTGAAGTGGCAATTTGCCCTGTGAAATGTGTTATTGAAAATAAGATACTGTATACAGTGATGTATCTCTATGAAGTAATCTCAATATCCTCCAAATTCAATTAATTGTCTGTCAAAGACGTTCAAGGTGAAAAGAAGAGAGAAGTCCTCTTTTCACGCTTTAGTTTCCATTAATGGTGATTCTTGATCCCTGAATCCAAAGGAGCAGAAATCCAGATAAGTGGTGTTTTGGGTTTCTGGAGATCCCCAAGCAGCTTCTTTAATTAACCCCCAGAATACTGAAACTCCCATTAATGATACAAAACTACATCAGCACAGAGGAAGAAAGGCTGGCAGCACCCAGTTCTGAATCTAAAGGTAGGAATGTACAGTCTTCTCAGAGACAATTGCTGTAAAATGACATTGGCAGTTGCTGCTGTGTCTGAAATGACAGGTTGGCTCTGGAATGACAGGGTGGCTCTGGAATGGAGGAATGTATTTTCTCAGAGGGTCTGCTGACCGCAGGAGGGGTAATATTCTGTGTCTGTCTCAGGCCCCCTACGCAGACCACTTGGAATAAAACAGACATCTTCAAACACACACACACACACATACACAGATACACACACACAAACACACACTAGCCCTGCCATCGAGGCCTTCATGGCAGTTATATGGGGTACCAGGCGATGTCCTGTTTTATTGCAACATGAACAGTGACTAATCATGCCTGAATGCCAGAGAATCTCACAGCACCAGCATGACATGTTAAGCTGTAGCCAACGAGTCGATGCAATCTGCCCGGCTAATGCGCCTCGAGAGACAGATTCACCACACCTTTATTTCTCATTCTCTCCAGTGAGGCTAGACGAACCTCCCACATCACAGCACTGATGGAGGGAGAGGCATTTCACACCTTCCCCCAAACAATGGACACACGCTTAGCTTTGTTCAATAACTTTATGCCGAGGAGAGATACAACACATGTTCCCAATGTCTGAGGGATGCCTCTTATAGAACACATACACAGTACATTATCTGAGCTAGGCTATCCCCCTGAGGCCTGTAGGGTAATATGTGCCACCTGTCTTTTTCTCCCCTCATAAGATAATTGTTCTTTCTCCAATCGCCCGGATGTCACAGACCTTTTCTTTCAAAGCGGTCCAGGTTTTTAAACCTTTCTATTAATCTGTCCACGCAGGAGCCCATTAGAGAGAGAGAGCCAGAGAAGTGAGTCTGTTCTTTGGCACTGGCTGAATCTACGCTACCTCGCTTGCCAGTTCAATTCAAATATTACACGCTCAAGCTTCAGCTTTGACAAGAATCAACTTTTAAACTCTCAAAACCACATTTATATTTACTTGGGCAGAGACTATTGTTATAAATGTCTACAAAGAGGGGATGGAGAGTGATCTGTCTGGCTTTCATGGAATCACATCAAAGACAAATCTATGGGTATACAGTAACTCACCAACCAGTGATTAAAAATCTTTTCAGTAAATACATTACAATGGGTCTAGACTTAAACAATCATTGTTAAAATTCTGTTCTACTAGATAAGATGTAATCATTTTGTAATGTGAAGCTTCACCATATGAGGCTGTGTTCTACTAGATGAGATGTAATCATTTTGTTATGTGAAGCTTCACCATATGAGGCTGTTGTAATGGGGTGCGTGCTGGTGGCAGGGTAGTCAGGCGCAGGAGAACGAACTTGGTATAAACGTAGTATTTTAATAAATGCTCACAAACTATGGGTACAAGTGGGTACAAAACCTGTCGCACACCATAACATACATAACATACAAAGTACCAATACATTCAACAAACAATCACCGACAAGGACATGAGGGGAAACAGAGGGTTAAATACATGTAATTGATGGGATTTGAACCAGGTGTGATGGAAGACAAGACAAAACCAATGGAAAATGAAAAATGAATCAGTGATGGCTAGAAGACCGGTGACGTCGACCTCCGATCACCACTCGAACAAGGAGAGGGGCCGACTTCGGCGGAAGTCGTGGAGCCGCGCGTCGACACCGACCTCGGGGACGACCCAGAGGGCGAGGCACAGGGCGATCCGGATGGAGACGGTGGAAATCTCGCAGCATAGAAGGATCCAACACGTCCTCCACCGGAACCCAGCATCTCTCCTCCGGACCATACCCCTCCCAGTCCACCAGGTCCTGAAGGCCCCTCGCCCGACGTCTCGAATCCACTACGAACAGGGTACGCTGGGGCCCCCTCGACGTCCAGAGGGGGCGGAGGAACCTCCCGCACCTCAGACTCCTGGAGCGGGCCAGCCACCACCGGCCTGAGGAGAGACACATGGAACGAGGGGTTAATGCGGTAATCAGGGGGGAAGCTGTAACCTATAACATACCTCGTTCACTCTCCTCAGGACTTTAAATGGCCCCACAAACCGCGGACCCAGCTTCTGACAGGGCAGGCAGAGTGGCAGGTTTCGGGTCGAGAACCAGACCCGGTCCCCCGGGGCGAACATGGGGGCCTCACTGCGGTGACGGTCTGCACCAACTTTCTGGCGCAGCACGGTGCACTGAAGGTGGACAGTGTCCCATGTCCGTCCGCGCGCCGGAACTAGTCATCCACTGCAGGAGCCTCGGTCTGACTCTGCTGCCAAGGAGCCAGAACCGGCTGATACCCCAAAAAACACTGGAAGGGAGAGAGGTTAGTTGAGGAGTGACGGAGAGAGTTGTGGGCCATCTCTGCCCAGTGCACGAATGCTGCCCACTCTCCCGGCCGGTCCTGGAAATAAGACCTCAGAAACCTACCCACATCCTGGTTAACTCTCTCCACCTGCCCGTTACTCTCGGGGTGAAAACCTGAGGTAAGGCTGACTGAGACCCCCAGACGTTCCATGAACGCCCTCCAGACCCTCGACATGAACTGGAGACCCCAATCAGACACTATATCCTCAGGCACCCTGTAGTGCCAGAGGACGTGAGTAAACAGGGCCTCTGCAGTCTGTAGGGCCGTAGGGAGACCGGGCAAAGTGAGGAGACGACAGGACTTAGTCAAACGATCCAAAATGACCAGGATCGTGGTGTTACCCTGTGAAGGTGGAAGATCAATTATGAAATCCACCGACAGGTGCGACCACGGCCATTGTGGAACGGGTGAGGGTAGTAGCTTACTTTATTTATTTATTTATTTATCCATTGTTTTACCAGGTAAGTTAACTGAGAACACATTCTCATTTGCAGCAACGACCTGGGGAATAGTTACAGGGGAGAGGAGGGGGATGAATGAGCCAATTGTTAACTGGGGATTATTAGGTGACCGTGATGGTTTGAGGGCCAGATTGGGAATTTAGCCAGGACACCGGGGTTAACACCCCTACTCTTACGATAAGTGCCATGGGATCTTTAATGACCTCAGAGAGTCAGGACACCCACTCCATGTCCACGTCCAGCTCCCATACTACCGGCGCCACCAAGCAAGAGGCCAATTACGCACGGCTGCAATGCGATCACTCTCCATCTCCACCCCTGACGTGGAAATACGATACGGTACTGGTACGGCAACTGCTCCGCCCACAACCGTAAGGCTCTCCAGAGGGTAGTGAGGTCTGCACAACGCATCACCGGGGGCAAACTACCTGCCCTCCAGGACAACTACACCACCCGATGTTACAGGAAGGCCATAAAGATCATCAAGGACAACAACCACCCGAGCCACTGCCTGTTCACCCCGCTATCATCCAGAAGGCGAGGTCAGTACAGGTGCATCAAAGCTGGGACCGAGAGACTGAAAAACAGCTTCTATCTCAAGGCCATCAGACTGTTAAACAGCCACCACTAACATTGAGTGGCTGCTGCCAACACACTGACACTGACTCAACTCCAGCCACTTTAATAATGGGAATTGATGGGAAATGATGTAAAATATATCACTAGCCACTTTAAACAATGCTACCTAATATAATGTTTACATACCCTACATTATTAATCTCATATGCATACGTATATACTGTACTCTATATCATCTACTGCATCCTTACGTAATACATGTATCACTAGCCACTTTAACTATGCCACTTTGTTTACATACTCATCTCATATGTATATACTGTACTCGATACCATCTACTGTATCTTGCCTATGCTGCTCTGTACCATCACTCATTCATATATCTTTATGTACATATTCTTTATCCCCTTACACTGTGTATAAGACAGTAGTTTTGGAATTGTTAGTTAGATTACTTGTTGGTTATTACTGCATTGTCGGAACTAGAAGCACAAGCATTTCGCTACACTCGCATTAACATCTGCTAACCATGTGTATGTGACAAATAAAATTTGATTTGATTTGATCCTAATCAAAGATGAAACAAGCTATTCAGAGTAGAGATCCACTACCACCCAAATTGACACAACTGTGGGAAGCATTGTTGTCAACATGGGCCATCATGCCTGTGGAACGCTTCCGACACCTTGTAGAGTCTATGCCCCGACGACTTGAGGCTGTTCTGAGGGGAAAAGGGGGTGCAAACATATTCTTAATGCTTGCTATACTCAGTGTATTTTGAAACTGTGAAGTGATAGTTAAATCAGTTTTCAATTTCATTGTATTTCCATTGTGAATTCATGCAACATATCTTGACTGACATACTGTATCATTTGACCACTACAGTGCATTTGTTATGATAATAATCCATATAAAGTGCAGTAATTTGTTAAATTAGAGGTACGTGTGAAAGTGAAACCGTTGTTGAAATACTATAAAAGTCTGAGATAATGGGAAATCGAATGAGAGGCTAATATTGCTCTTTTGGAAGATTGGTAGGAGTTTTTTTTTCAGAAAGTACAGATTGGCTCATCAGATATAATTTCCCATGAGGATTTAAGACCTGCTTTAGAGAGGCAAACAAACACATGCCATTCCAGTGCTATCCGCTCTCAGGTTTTAGTCAACAGCAACTTTTCAGTGGGAGCTTGCTGACCTCACAGCCCTCGATGAGCCATCAATGGGCTCCCAGATACAAGCAGAGATGAGCATCATCATCAATGGGCTCCCAGATACAAGCAGAGCAGTAGAAGACAGCAACATCACCACATCAATGGGCTCCCAGATACAAGCAGAGCAGTAGAAGACAGCAACATCGCCATAAAAGCACAATCCCAAAACAAGTTATGTGAACAGAAAAGCTTTCCACTCTTAATGTGCAGGTGATAGGTTATGTGATGCGCAAAAGACGCTGCTGAATGTGGTGGCAGGTGGAATGCACGACTCACAGAACAGCAATGTTGGCCTATACTCCTACACGAGACAGCTGTTGAGGATAGATGTCTTATTGGTGAGTTGCCTACTAAAGCATATTTGCCATTGCTAAAGCAACTTGAATTGCCCTAATGGTCCGCTCTTTGTACCTATGTTTCTATTTTTACTGGTCAAGCCTGTATGTTGAGGCACAGATCTGGGGAAGGGTATCGAAAAATGTCTGCAGCATTGAAGGACCCCAAGAACACAGTGGCTCCATCATTTTTAAATGGAAGACCTTTGGAACTACTAAGACTCTTCCTAGAGCTGGCCGCCCGGCCAAACTGAACAATCGGGGGAAAAGGGCCATGGTCAGGAGGTTACCAAGAACCTGATGGTCACTCTGACAGCGTTCTTGAGATCCTCTGTGGAGATGGGAGAATCTTCCAGAAGGACAACCATCTCAATCAGGCCTTTATGGTATAGTGGCCACACGGAAGCTACTCCTCAGTAAGAGGCACATGACAGCCCGCTTGGAGTTGCCAAGACTCTCAGATCATGAGAAACAAGATTCTCTGGTCGGATGAAACCAAGATTTAACTCTTTGGCCTGAACGCTAAGCGCCACATCTGGAGGAAACCTGGCACCATCCCTACGGTGAAGCATGGTGCTGGCAGCATCATGCTGTGGGATGTTTTTCAACAGCAGGGACTGGGAGACTAGTCAGGATCGAGGCAAACATGAACGGAGCCAAGTACAGAGAGTTCTTTGATGAAAACCTGCTCAAGAGTGCTCAGGACCTCAGACTGGGGCGAAGGTTCACTTTCCAACAGGACAATGACCCTAAGCACACAGCCAAGACAACGCAGGAGTGCCTTCGGGACAAGTTTTTGAAAATAGCTGTACAGCAACGCTCCCCATCCAACCTGACAGAGCTTCGGAGGATCTTCAGAGAACACATGTGTGCCAAGCTTGTAGAGTCATACCCAATTAGATTCGAGGCTGTAGGCGCTGCCAAAGGTGCTTCAACAAAGTACTGAGGTAAGGGTCTGAATACTTATGTATATGTGATATTTCAGTTTATTTTTTGTAAAATATTGGAAAACATGTCTGAAACCCTGTTTTTGTAATCAATTTTAGAATAAGGCTGTAATGTAACAATATGTGGAAAAAGTCAAGGGGTCTGAAGGCACTGTACATTCCCAGCGGGCTTTAAAGGGATGATTTTGACCATACAGTGTATGGTTAATTAGGGAGTGTTTCAAATGTTTCGAATAGTTTACACGCAATATTGATAAATGAGGCCCCAGGAACTGGATTCCCAGAATAAGGAGTAAGGAGGTTTGATGCTGGAGAAAACCTGGCTGTATCGTTGATATGCTGCTCTGCGTAGCAGCCCCATAGGGACCACTCTCGCGCCCATTTAACCTTGAACATCACACAATCCCATTGATCCAGGTTGAACCAACTCCTGCAGATTAGTGATGTGGAGAGTTTCATCAATGGCCCATGAGTCAACAGAAACCCCATTATCCTGTGTAGTGATGAGGTACTCAGATTCTTTCACATATTGACATGTTTCTTGCCATTGCTTTTCAACACCTTTTTTCAAATGTGATTTCCTTGTACATTCTGTCTGTTTGATCTTCTCTTGGTGTGTGTAGTGGGAGAGAGAGAGAGAGCGAGTGAGAGTGTGCGTCTGTTAGTTTTTTTCTCCAAAGATCATTTACACTGGGGCGGCAGGGTAGCCTAGTGGTTAGAGCATTGGACTAGTAACCGGAATGTTGCAAGTTCAAACCCCCGAGCTGACAAGGTACAGATCTGTCGTTCTGCCCCTAAACAGGCAGTTAACCCACTGTTCCTAGGGTGTCATTGAAAATAAGAATTTGTTCTTAACTGACTTGCCTAGTTAAATAAAACTGGAGGTTTAATTGCTCCAGAAGTAGGGTCTTCATGGTTCATTCCCAGTTAGAGTGGTTACAATTTAAATGAAATTGGGGGCTCATATTCTCTTAAATATTTTGCATTCCTCTTTAAAAACTTGACTACATTTTCCTCTTTCTCCCTCTTACAGAGAAATGGTGGAAATGATTTCTCCCCCCCATTTGAATCAATTTAGATTTAAACTGTTGCAAGTAAAATTCTCTCTCTCTCTTGCTGAAATCCATCTTTAGTAAGGTGCTTTATTAAGTTCAATGAGTTTGATGTAATTTTTCAGACAGCAGAGCAATTGAGGCAGGGAGATTGTGTAGGAAATTCTGCCCACAGAGATTTTGAAGAACTTGCAAAAGCATCTGGGGACCTGATAAATCCATTCATAAGCTCATAAAGCTTTTGCATTGCATCACAATTAATGCCAATAACATCAACAACCATTTCAAACTAACCTACATAAATTGCTTTCATTCCTTATTGGCAAACAGATTGTAATGAATACTCAGGGAGAAAAAGGTGTAGATTCACACGCAGAGCACAGCAGGTGTTTATTTCACCTTCGCAGAAGGCAGGAATCGTGGTCACAGGCAGGCAATGGTCATACACAGGTAGGCAAACAGGCAGGTGAATCAAAACTAGGACTGAAGGCTATAATTGGTTCTGACAAACGAGCCAGGAAAAGGCTTAGTAGAGTCAAAACAAACAATACCTCACAAAGGCACAAACAGAATGAACTGAACTAAATAAGGAGCTGATGAGACCAGGTGAGTAACTCACACAGGTGAAATCAATGAACAAAAATGAAAGACAGGGCTACGTTCAAGAATACAAAGAAACAGGGCTACGTTCAAGAACACAACAAAAAAGAACACAAGGTTGACTAAGAAAATAAATACATAACCTTACACAGATGGACAAGTGCCTTCTCATTAGGGAGTGGACATTATTTTTTTAAAGGCTTACCTGGAGAAAATTGGACCTCTCTGAAATAAAAATGGTTGGCCCTACCCTATATTTTAACGAAACCCTCCCTGAATGCTTGAAAAAAACCAAGTGACCCTCCCCTATACCCAACATAATCATGAGAACATAGTAGATAGCAGAGAACATGTCTACCATTTACCCTCACTTCTTGGACAGACCAGAGCCTTAGAAATGCAGTTTTAGAAACTGTTCTTCATCCTGTAAGCATTTACATGGCAATGTAGAAATGATGATAGTGCACAGGGCTGCGGGCCAGAAGGTTGTGGGTGGAAAGATCTCCTTTATAGGAAAAGCATTGCATGTATCTACCATCGTATTTGCGGGTACGAGAAAAATGTGCCTTCTATAAATGCATTTCATGCAGTTCTATGTCATTCTACATGACCGGAGACAGCAGAATCTTTTTTAATAGCACACAAATGACTAAAGTTTCAAGAATGGACAGAGAGATAGCCTTATAATAAGGTGAACACAGGCCTATGTCTTATTTCTAATGAAACTGTCCATTTGTAAATAATTCAATCTGAGATGTCATTATGAATCTGAACATGGTACTTTCAGAAGTTAGACCTACTTTTCCACCAGACAGAGTAGTCCTACCGACGCGGAAAAAAATGTAAGCTTAACCCAATAAAATGATGTTGAACCAACGTGGAATAGACATTGAAATGAAATCTGTGCCCAGTGGGTCACAAATGTTTCCCTAAAAGCTGTCTGGGTTTAAAACATCTTCCGTATCACAGAAATGATAGCGACAAAATTAGATTAAGTCCATTTTTTGTCTCCTCGGGTATTGAAGGTTGTAGCCTCTAAACGTTAAAGGACCGAAGACCGAATTTAAAGAGTTCATTGTGGGTGAATTGGCCAACAAATCTATGGATAGCAGCCTATAGCCTAATTTGGTCTGTCAGACTGGTAGGTCTACCTCTTATTTCTTAAATAGGAAGAAATAGGCTCCAACACTCAGCCCTCTGGTTGTTAGTAAAGTCAAATTAAAATAGGTATGGTCTACCTAACTATGTCTACTTGAATTTGCCTTCTTTCAGAACCATGAGCTGTCCATTTCTGATTGATTGTGCTTCAAGTTTCAGCACCACAATGGAAGTTACTCGAATCTGGCTAATATTGTGAGGTCAATAACTCTGATAAATAGCTTCTTCATGGTCAAGAAACATATTGTTTTTATTGAAATAAATGATGGATCATTCGATTGAGACCACACTAATAGCCTATAGCGATGATCACCAATCCAAGACATTCCTCGTCAATCCCCAAACATTTCTTTAAAAGAACGATAAAGCCTTTTTCTTTGTTTCACGCTGGTGTTTCAGCAGTCCTAGTGCCTGGAATGCAAAGTGTTCCTATTTTGAACCATTTCATCTGTCTGAAGGTAGAACTCCAACTACCCGGCAGGCCCAGAGAGCAAAGTAAGTGCACCCATAGGCCTACAGCTTGCCAATCAGATAGCTCAGATCACCGTGTCTGCACAGTTTCCCCTCGTTTCCTTGAGCCATAGACTGTAAAAAGAAGCTTTGAACACACAGCAGTTAAAACCATGACTAGAGAGACACTCAACGAATACAGCAAAGAGCTACTGTTTTTATGAGGAAGTTATGACACAAGGCGAGACCCAGATGCAGACACAGGAGGCAGATGGTTGGAGTCTAAGATGTTTAATAATCCAAAAAGGAGTAGGCAAGAGAATGGTCATGGACAGGCAAAAAGGTCAAAACCAGATCAGAGTCCAGGAGGTACAGAGTGGCAGACAGGCTCGTGGTCAAGGCAGGCAGAAATGGTCAGGCAGGCGGGTACAGAAACAGGCAAGGGTCAAAACCGGGAGGACTGGAAAAAGAAGAATAGCAAAGGCAGGAGAACGGGAAAAACCACTGGTTGACTTGGAACATACAAGACAAACTGGCACAGAGAGAGAGGAAACACAGGGATAAATACACTGGGGGGAAACAAGCGATGCCTGGAAGGGGGTGGAGACAATAACAAGGACAGGTGAAACATATCGGTGTGACAAAGTTCATGATTAAGTTGTTATTCAGCATTGTCAACACTTTGTTCAACACTTTTATCAACCATAAAATGCACGTTCTCCCTACTTCCACTCACCCTACAACCAGCACTGCAGCTGTAATGAATGACTATTGCAAAGTGTTCCAATAAGCTTCCATTGTTATTATTAGCTGAATGTATTTTTTAATAGAGGAATATTTCACTTTTTCTGGTCATGGATTGGTGCATGAGGCAGAAATAATGCAGTGTGACTTGAGTTTTGCCATCAGCTGGAAGGAAGACTGTGTTCTCCTAGATATTTAAAAAACAATCTGAATGGTGGCTTGCATTTTGACTCAGAAAGTGATCTTGACTCAGAAAAGGTTGGTGACCACTGACATATAGGCACACTTGATATTGCACTCCCAGCGAAGATTAAGAGATGAGGGATGGCATTGGGCACACATCCATACATTGGTTCTTCCTTTAAAAGTCGTGGCATACTGCAGCACAGCTTGCGGGGTTCCGCAGAATTCTATGGCACGTTATTTAAGTGTCAGCCATTGTTGCCAGAATGATGTGATTTACCAATCTGCAACCATCTACCACAAACGGTTGTGTCATAAACTCAAAACTTTTAAAGGAAGAACCCCTGTATAATACCTAATTTGCAAATATTTTTTAGACACTGAGAAACATAGAAATGTAATTAATTGCAAATTACATGACCCTCCCCTGGACTGAAGAAATACTTAACCCCCGCCTGACTGAAATTGAAAAGGCATGACCCTCCCCCATTTTCCTCCATGTCGAACCATCCCTTATGTATAATGAAAAGGGAGTGTTAGTATTAGACAAGAGTGCCAAGATGCTGCTCTCTGTGGTATAGGCCATCTCAGCGGATGATCCAACATGAAAACAGGTCAAATCATAGTGGCAGACAGTGCTAATTTCTATGAAGCTCATAGAGCAACACTTTGTCAGTCAGTATAATTGGCCCAGGGGTCCTCCTATGCCCATCTTCCACAGAGAGAGTTATATGAGCGCTAAGGGCTGTGGAAGAAGGAAGGAGAATGAGGTTCATTACCAGTGAATTAATCATATGGTTTAATCTCCAACTTCCTCCTTATCCTCTCTCTGTGTGAGAGGAGGGCAGTTGGCAGGGTGCCCCAGAGAGCAGTACTGTGTACTCTATGTCTCCTCTGCCAGGACTGGGAGCTACGGTGTCACTGCTCTCCCCAGACAAGCCTCTTCTAGATGTTCTCAGGCTATTTACTTTCTCAGGTGGTTCTTAGGACAAACAGGAAATGCAGCAAAACAGAACAACATGATTGACCTACTTGCAGTGGAGCCTCAGTCGCTCTCTGTCTCTCTGTCTGTCTGTGGATGTTTACCCCACAGAGTTCCAAAGTCAGGTCACTGCAATGAAAGGCTTCTGCATTGACCTCCATGGCTGCGGTGTCAGAGCGGTCCCCCAACGATATAGGAAACTACTTAGCACCGTTCATGTGTTACAGTCATCTACTGAGATCTACAGTGGAAAGAGCCTGATGCACGGTTGACCTCTGCCAAGAGGGCATTTACACAGTTTGGCTCTCTGTACTATGGCTCACACGGAAACCTGTGTAGGGGAAATTACATGGAAGGAAGTCATTCAGGCGTATGGGTGTTCAGAATGCTTATTCAATGTCTCAAGAAAGCTAAGAGCCCGGGCACCATGACCCATGAAACACTGACCCACCTGGGTGGGCCACATCTTGAAGGTTGTCGTGTGTTAGATTCATTGAAGATCACATTAACAGGTGTAATCAGGAACCACGAGCACACAGAAATCCCTTTTTTATTAAGCATATCATTCAACTGGTGAGGTGTAGCCAAGGCTACTTGAGAGTAATGGCAGGAGTGAGAGATTCATTATTCATGAAGTGGAAGCAGTCTTATCAGGATAGAACAATAGTTATGCAGCCTGATTAACTGGGCTAATTGTCAGTAACAGATCCTCATTTGTCCTGAGTGACTTCACACATCTGTCCCCTGTTTGTCTGTTGTTGTTTGGCTTTTTATTCGTCACAATATGAGACCGTTGTCACCAGACACAGCAAGTGCCCTGTGAACAATTTTTTAGTCATAGATCATAAATAAAATAGCCCAGAACAGCTATACTCTCTATCTCTGTTGCCTGAGACTAGGGATTCTACACACGCACGCACACACACACACACACACACACACACACACACACACACACACACACAGTCACATACACGACCTGCCTGATGTCCAAGTCTAAAACCAGCTAAATGTTTCATGCTGAAAAGTAAAATCTTGGCATTAAACAGGCTGAACTTGCTAGCGGAAGTTCAGGGGGACTTAGCGTTTGAGAGGCTGACACACAATGCCACTGGAGGGCAATCCCATGCCTGAAAGCCCTCATGCATTTTCAATGGGAACCTAGTGTAGTAGCCATGGTAGTAGCTATGTGTTGAGCTAGGGGTCATGTGCCCTGACACAGACTTGTACTTCTCACTGGTGCCTGCCTAGTGCAATGATATGCACATTCATTCCCCATACAGTATGTGCTCCTGCCACTTCAGGGGGAGCCGCATCTCTTTACTAATTGAAGCATTTTGAAATATTCCATTCCGATACCCTCCATGTTCAAACTGCCTGTTGTTCTTGATGTTGTTGGCAAAAAAAAGTTAAAAGAGGCCCCACTTTACATCATCACAGGCAGGCAGGGAGGCATTGATGAAATGAATGGCAGTGTTTAAGAGCTCTGCTAGTTCACAGATGAAACCCTGTGGAGAAATCGATGAGTGCTTTTGTGTGTTTGTGATGATTGTTGGCTAGAGGTGAACTTGGGGAAACATAAAGCCTCCTGTGTTGTGTTCCCTGCCTGCAGAAACTCCACCTACTGCATGAAGGTGTCCATGTCCTTGGCGGTAGAGGAGAACGACGAGGGCCTGTGCTTCAACAGTAAAATACGTCACCTGGAGAAAGCCGAGATCACTAAGAGCAAGATGATCAACTGCCCCGACATCGAGGATTACCTCGCCCCTTACAAGCAGCCCCAGATGACCTGGTATAAGGTAACGAATCACTCTTATTCTCAGAAGCGTTGTATAGTCTTTGTGTATGAACCCAAGAAGATTAGCCCTGATCCACTAATGGGTATCTAAATAAACGTAATTAAACGTAGCATAGTGAATCGGTAGTTAATGACTGTGAGTTGGATATGAAAAAGATATGGAACAAGATGAAACTGACGCGGTATAACACTGTGTGATGGTGTGATGTTAATGTGACCTGTCTGTCTAGGAGTGTGAGAAGAGGACGTGGCGGAGCTCCATCATGGTGAACATCACCAACATCTGGTTTCCTGAGGTGCAGGAGGACGACGGGGGGAACTACACCTGTGAGCTCAAGTATGGCAGCCGGGTGGTGAGGAGGACCACGGAACTCAAAGTCACAGGTAAGCCCCCCATGCCTTGTGTGTGCGTGAGTGTGTGTTTGGGTGTGTGTGCATAATGCGTGTGTGTGTGTGCGTGAGTGTGTGTTTGGGTGTGTGTGTGTGTGTGCATAATGCGTGTGTGTGCGTGCGTTTGGGTGTGTTTGTGTGCGTGCGTTTTTGGGTGTGTCTGGTTACAATGTGAATGTGTTGTATATTGTTATGTGCATGTGTGTATTGTATGTGCACAGTTCCAAAAACAGTTTGACAGCTGGCCACGATTTGCATCTGAAATCAGCTGCAGTGAGCGGAAAGGTTTAACTTTTGCACTCTTACATTTAATATTCTGAAGTCCCTTCCTCTCAAGGTTTGGTAGTTCAGTGATAAAACACTCAGCCGGATGCACTGCGAAGACACACCATTTATCACCGTAGCATAGTGGGGTATCACTGTGTATCTGTGATGCATCAGCCCTCAGTGTAAACGCTGGCATCCACTGTGACGTGAGATGGATTTATTTATTCACATTCTGGGCTTGTGCCTCCTCCGCTGCCTCCTTCATGCAGCAGGCAGTCAGGCAGGCTGGGATTCCAGGCCAGTGAGTCTGACCCTTGGGGTGTGTGCTGGGTCCCGACTGCAGGAAAAGCAGCTGCCAACTGCAGTGTGAAATCAACCCCCGAGCTCATTCACCCTGCCTGCCTGCCTAGCCCCACTCTGAAACAGAGCCAATCCGCTGGAGCCTCAGGACGGCAGTAGGCAGGCAGCTCTCTCTGAGTCTGACTCTAGCTACTCTATAAACAGGACATAAACACCTGGAAACTACACACAACAGTTCCAGAAATGGAACTAAAACCGATAGTAGCCCATACTAGACCATATAGAATGATCGACAGCTCTATCACCATTTATTTAAGATACGCTTTGAAGAGGTAGGGTTTCAGGTGCTTTTGGAAGATGGGCAGGGACTCTGTCCTAGCTTTTAGGGGGAAGCTGGTTCCACCAGGACAGAGAAGAGCTTGGACTGGGCTGAGCGGGATCTGCCCTCCCAAAGGGATGGAAGGGCCAAGAGACCACAAGTTGCAGAACAGAGTGCTCAGGTTGGGGTGTAGGGTTTGAGCATAACCTGAAAGTAGGGAGGGGAAGTTCCTCTTGCTGTTCCGTAGGTAAGCACCATGGTCTTGTAGTGGATTCGAGTTTAGACTGGAAGGCAGTGGAGTGTGTGGAGGAGCAGGGTGACATGGGAGAATTTGGGAAGGTTGAAAACCAGGCGGGCTGTAGCATTCTGGATAAGTTGCAGGGGTTTAATGGCACAAGCGTGGAGCCCAGCCAACAGCGAGTTGCAGTAGTCCAGACAGGAGATGCCTCTATTAGGACTTAGGTAGGGTCATACGTTACGGATGTTGTCGAGCATAAACCTGCAGGAGTGAGTCACTGCTTTGCTGTTTACTGAGAACAACAGGGTGTTGTCCAGGGTCACGCCAAGGTTCTTTACACTCTGGGACGACGACACTGTGGAGTTGTCAATCGTGATGGAGAGGTCTTTGAGCGGGCAGGCCTTCCCAGGGAGGAAGAGCAGCTCTTTCTTGTCGAGCATGTTACTTGAGGTGGTGGGTCGACATCCAAGCTATGATATCTGCCAGGCACGCAGAGATGCATGTCGCCACCTGGTTGTCAGAAGGGGGGAAGGAGAGAAGTAGTTGAGGTCATCTACATAGCAATGGTAGGAGAGATCATGTGAGGATATGACAGAGTTGAGTGACTTGGTATATAGAGAGAAAAGGAGAGAGCCTAGAATCGAGCCCTGGGGGACACCAGTAGTGAGAGTATGTGGTGTAGACACAGATCCTCTCCACGTCACCTGGTAGGAATGGCCTGCCAGGTAGGATGAAATCCAAAACGCCCAGCCCTGAGAGGGTGAAGAGGAAGAGCTGATTGTTCACAGTGTCGAAGGCAGCGGATCGATCTAGGAGGATGAGAACAGAGGAGAGAGAGTCAGCTTTGGCAGTGCTGAGGGCCTCTGTGATACAGAGAAGAACAGTCTCGGTTGAGTGACCCCTTTTGAAGCCTGACTGGTTAGGGTGAAGAAGATCTTTCTTTGAGAGATAACGAAAGAGTTAATCAGAGACAGCACACTCAAGTGTTTTTGAAGGAAAAGAAAGATGGGATACAGGTCTACAGTTTCTGATGTCAGATGAGTCGAGTGTTGGTTTCTTGAGGTGGGGAGCGACCGTTTTGAAGTCAGAGGGAACACAGCCGATGGTCAGAGATTAGTTGATGAGGGAAGTGAGGAATGGGAGAAGGTTTCCAGAGATGGTCTGGGAGGAGGGGATGGGGTCAAGCCGGCAGACTGTTGGGCGGCCAGACCTCAATAGTCACAGGATTTCATCTGGAGAGAGAGGGGAGAACGAGGTCAAGGTGTAGGGTAGTTCTGTTTGACTGGGACCAGTGGATTCAATAGGCTGAGTGATTGAGGAGTGGATGTCGTCAACCATCTTTTCAAAGTGGTTGACAAAGTTGTCCACAGAGAGGGAGGGGGTGGAGGATTAAGGAGGGAAGGGAAGGTGAAAAAGAGTTTCCTAGGGTTAGAGGCAGAAGCTTAACATTGTGAGTGGTAGAAAGTGGCTTTAACAGTGGATACAGAGGAAGAAAAGGTAGAGAGGATCGAGTGAAAGGATGATAGATCCTCTGGAAGTTTAGTTTTCCTCCATTTCCACTCAGCTACCTGCAGCCCTGTTCTGTAAGCTCTCAATTGGTCACTCAGCCACGGAGCAGGAGGGGAGGGCCGAGCCGGCCGGGAGGAAAGGGGACAGTGCAAGTCATAGGATGCGGAAAGGAAGGAGAGTAGGGTTGAAGAGGCAGAATCAGGAGACAGGAGGGAGAAGGATTTAGCAGCAGGGAGAGATGGTAGGATAGAAGAGTAGTAGTGGAAGAGAGAGAGCGAAAATTGCGACGCTGCATAACCATCTGGATAGGGGCTGAGTGGTTAGGGTTGGAGGAAAGGGAGGCAGAAAAGGAAATAAAGTAGTGATCTGGAGGGGGGTTGCAGTGAGATTAGTAGGTGAGCAACCTCTAGTAATTATGAGGTCAAGCATATTGCCTGTCTTGTGAGTTGGAGGGGATTGGGAAAGGCTGAGGTCAAAAGAGGTAAGGAGGGGAAAAAGAGAGTTTGAAAGAAATTAAACAAATGCAGACGTCGGGAGGTTGAAGTCGCCAAGTACGAAGAGCAGTGAGCAGACATTTTTTGAATGACCTGTTAAACACCCCCCATTGTCTTTCTGTAGCATCTATAAGAACGCTAAAGCGTCGTCTGCGATTTAACGCATCGACACTTACATCCAAAGAAAGAGGTGAAAGATTTTATGTGGAACGGAAAAAGTAATAATTTAATACAGATTAAATGTTTACAATTTAGATGAGCTGAAATGAAAGCACCTTCTGAACATTAACACTCAGATCATAGTGTCTGATCTTGCAAACAATGTAAAGTATGTTCATTTGAAGTCAAAGTTTACATACACTTGGAGTCATTAAAACTGGTTTTTCAACCACTCCACAAATGATTTGTTAACAAACTATAGTTTGGGCAAGTCGGTTAGGACATCTACTTTGTGCATGACACAAGTAGTTTTTCCAACAGTTGTTTACAGACAGATTATTTCACTTATAATTCACTGTATCACAATTCCAGTGGGTCAGAAGTTTACATACACTAAGTTGACTGTGCCTTTAAACATTCCAGAAAATGCAGCTTTGCTGCAGGAGGGACTGGGGCACTTCACAAAATAGATGGCATCATGAGGCGGGAATATTATGTGGATATATTGAAGCAACATCTCAAGACATCAGTCAGGAAGTTAAAGCTTGGTCGCAAATGGATCTTCCAAATGGACGATGATCCCAAGCATACTTCCAAAGTTGTGTCAACATGGCTTAAGGACAACAAAGTCAAGGTATTGTAGTAGCCATCACAACACCCTGTCCTCAATCCTATACAAAGTTTGTGGGCAGAACTGATAAAGCGTGTGCGAGCAAGGAGGCCTATGAACCTGACTCAGTTACTCCAGCTCTGTCAGGAAGAATAGGACAAAATTCACCAACTTATCATGGGAAGGTTGTGGAAGGCTACCCGAAACATTTGACCCAAGTTAAACAATTTGAAGGCAATGCTACCAAATGCTAATAGAGTGTATGTAAACTTTTGATCCACTGGGAATGTGATGAAAGAAATAAAAGCTTAAATAAATAATTCTCTCTACTATTCTGACATTTCATATTCTTAAAATAAAGTGGTGATCCTAACTGACCTAAGACAGGGAATTTTTACTAGGATTAAATGTCAGGAATTGTGAAGAACTGAGTTTAAATGTATTTGGCTAAGGTGTATGTAAACTTCCGACTTCAACTGTATTTACAGTGCTTCATTTGAGCTGGATCCTGCCGGAACGTGATCCGGCACCTCTCCGTTTTGGACTGTTTTGTTCCGGAACCTATTTGGCCAGATCCGGTACCTCTCGTGGCACGAACAATAATTTTCACTTTTCACAGAATATATCAAAGTTCATTCAAATAACCTCTTTGTTAATTCCCCTGCCCCCACAAAAACGTAATTGATGGTTTGCGCAACATTGTAACCTATGTTTGAGACTAACACGTTGCCGTGGCTGTGTGAGAAGTGCGCCAGTATCTCTCACATAACTAGAATGATCCCTCTCTGTTCTGATAGACATGAGCCTGCAACCCTCATCTCTAAATTATTGTAATCCATAAAATATTTCCTTATAGAAGGGTTCTGAAGGAACTGCAGGACACCTGATTAATTAAAATATATTTGCCAAATTTATAGAATCACTGCTGTCTGTTCAGAAATAAATGAAATAATTCAGAATAGCCTACTACACCATGAGAATGTCTATAATTTACCCAGGATCAATAGCTTATTTTTTAAAAATAACCTAGCTATGGATTCTAGCCCAATAACAGGGAATAGCCTGTAGTCGGGAACGCGCGGCAAGTCTGTCAGTAAAAAAACAGCATGCAGACAAAACAGGAATATTTCAAATACAATTGAGGGAAAACATAGGTTGGAAAGCAAATGGCTCCTTCTGAAAAGAGAAGACTCTATGCTTTAGGCTACCAAATATTTGATCAACTTCCAAAGAGAGAAAGAGAAAGAGAGATAGGCTTTTGGCATGAGCGCATCGGCTATCACCAGCAAGTGAGCTGTGCATCATTGGTCAGTCAGTGAAACTGTAAAGCATTTTTAGGAATATAATGTCCTCCTCATATTGTGGCCTGCAATATGTATCCACACACATAGTCCTAGGTTATTGATGGATTCAAGACGAGGTCATTTGAATTTTCCTCTGATTTTCAGTTTGTTAGTGCCTGCCATTTCGATCATTTGTGCGGTATTAAAAACAATATTCTGCCAAAGTCTCCAGTCATGTAAAAATGAAGAAGAATTGCATTTATAGAAGGCAACATTTTTCACAGACCCTAGGCTACTAAAAATGTTCTCCACGTGTGCAACTTCTGTAAGTGCCTCTGGTGTACTGCTCTATGCCACTAGCAAATGTGACGATAAAGCATGCAATGTTTTATCATAAATGTGATTTTTTGAATGTGTTCCTGTACCTCAGAACTCCCCAGGTCACCTCACTCTAGCGCTCACTTTTTGTTCTGGCACCTCCTGATTTACAAATTCAGCACTGTGTATACATAGGTGTAATCTAGAGCCAAGTGGTTGTTTTTTCATCTCAGGGTATCCTGATACACTTGTTGAGTTTGGCAACTGAGCATGAAAACAACAGTAATTTATGAGGCAGTCTAGACAGCGGAGGTGAGTTCAGGTAAGCCTAGACAGAGCTGTTTTTTTGTGTTTGCGGCCATGTTCCTCCTCTTTATGTTAATCTATTCAGATTTGCAAATCCACCCTGTGGTTTTATGAAAATGGGGCACATATCATTTTCTTTATTTTAACACAAAATATATATATTTTTATATGTATTTATGAGTGCATTCTAAGAAAACACATTCAATTTGACAACAAATGTAATACCTGAATTCCCACCAAAATCCCTGAACTTCCATTCATTATTTGTCTGTGCCAGTAACATGTGTCATGTGCTATAAATCAGTCAATATATGATGGATTGTAAAATTCTTAAAGTTTGAGGTGTCTTCATCCATTGTACAACTATTGCATATATTAGAACCTTAACACTTTTGATAACCGTTGCTACACACACACAAGTTATTTTACATGCAATTCAAAGACCAAAACAGCACTGTGCTTCACTAAACAACAGTATTCAACGAACTAGCATTACAAAGCCACAATAGAGTCAGTAGCAGCAAGCTAACGTGATCTGCTAAGCTGAAAGACATCTGCTTCAGTGAGATGTGAATTGGCAGGGAGAATATGATGCTTGTCTTGTCAGTTAACTGAGCCATTGTTTGTTCACTCACTCACATGCCCTTCTGCTAAGCTAAGCACTAGGCGTGCATGAGTGGTGTAATGTTGGAGCTGGATTCCACATGGTTTACAAGCTGCCTGGGGTGCTGACCTGTTGGATCAAATGCCATGTAGGGTGCTGCTGGTTGGGTGGTGAGCCGAGTCAGGGTCAGACAAGGCCTGCGTTAGTTAGCTTCAAGCACACAGAGATGTCACTCAAAACACTTAGGCATCCAGGGGGCAGGGGGCTTGTCATTGTTCTCAATTCCACTGCCCCTCCACCCTTAAAGAGCATTGCCCCTGTAGAGAAGAAATATAAATGGTGTTGCTAGCCATTTATAGCAGAGGAGGGAACATGCCCCGATCCACATCAGCGGGACTGCAGTAGCGAGAATTAGCAGTTGTAAGTTTCTCGACGTCCACATCACGGAGGACTTGACATAGACCAACAACACCACGACTCTTGTCAAGAGGGCGCAACAGCGTTGCTACTTCCTAAGGCGGCCGAAGACATTTGGTTTTCTCCAAATACTGCCGCTGCACCATCGAGAGCATCCTGACCGGTTGCATCGTGACCTGGTACGGGAATTGCGCTGTCCACGACCGCAAGGCCCTCCAGCGAGTGATGAAGACAGGCCAGTGCATCACTGGGACCGTGCTCCCACCCATCCAGGACATCTACTCGAAACTGTGCCTGAGGAAGGCCCGCAGCATCATCAAGGACCCCACACACCCCAGCCTCGAATTCTTCACTCCCTTACCGTCGGGAAGATGGTATTGGAGCATGATGTCTGATACCAACAGGCTCATAGACAGTTTCTATCTACAAGCCATCAGACTGCTCAAAAAATATTCCAAAACATAATTGAACTGGACTGATCACCTGCACTGACTCTCTGCACCTTTGCACACATGCACTCACTCACGCACACACCCACACTCATACACAATCATCCACACACCCACACACACATACACACGTGCGCACACACGCACACATACACACACATATACACACATATACAAATAAACTTGCCCCCCATCCCCTCCTTCCCCAAAACACGTCTAAATATTGGACTATAAATTGTGCCTTCCTGTATTATACTTATTCTAAAATGTTTTTTCTATTCTACTGAGCCATTTACTTTATGTTCGTATTCTTATCTTTTATTATTTATTATTGTTGTTGCATTGTCGAGAAGGAACCTGTAGCAAGCATTTCATTGGACGGTGTATACCATGTGTATCCCATACATGCGACTAATAAAACTAACTTAAAACTTGAAATGAGGCAACAACAAGGCCTTGAAAGAGCCTGTAGGGCCAATCTGCTCCTGAATAGCCTGCAGTATAGTAGTGGTACAGTACAATAATAAATCAGAATGGAGGGGAGGCTAAGCCTTGGCAAAGGCTCAGATTTGTGCCCAAAAACCACCATGACCAAAAAAAGCCTCTTCTCTCCCTCCACAGCCAGCAACCTGGTCATAAATATTTTAAAATGCATTTCAAAGTAAAATGCCTCTCATGAAAGAACATTGCGTTCAGGCTAAATTTAACAGTCATTGCTGTCACTGTGAGAGGCGAGTTACTACGGTCATGCATCTCCGAACCTCATTGGAATATTGTAACACTTTCCACAGCCAGTTAAGTCAACATTGAGAAAGATGATGGGCCATGCACATCCTGACCCACTCTCCCCCTCTCTTCTTCTCTCTCTCCCTCTCCTCCTCACTCACTACCTCTCTCGCTCTCTCCCCCTCCCTCTCTCTCTCTCTCTCCCTCTCTTCCTCTCTCTCCCCCTCACCTCCTCTCCTCCTCACTCACTCCCTCTCTCTCTCCCCCTCACTCACTCCCTCTCTCTCTCTCTCTCTCTCTCCTGCCTTATCAGCTAGGCCTGTCAGTTCTGCCTCCATACTCCAGCCTCTCAGTTACCTTCTTACCCATGTGGAAACCCCATGACCTGTTTATTTTATTCTCATAACTCATCATGAAATTGGATGTGTTCACATGGGCTTTGTCCTGCTATTTCCCCAGATCAGTGTGACCAATTTCTCTTTTCTTAGGTGGAGAGAAACTGTGAAAAATAAAACGTATATTTGTGTTCTTTTGGGGGCGAAATATGAGTGCACTCATTCAGGAAACATGGTAAAGAGCCGTTTAGTCCAGCAGATAGAATTGCTACTTCTCAAAACATAGGCCAGGAGTGTAATACTAGGTGGTTTTCTGACAACAGAAAACTATGTGCATCAGAGAGAGTATGATTTCTGACCAATGTTTCATGTTTCAAGTTTTAATGTCACGTGCACAAGTACAGTACAACAATGCAGTACATATCAATGTAGCACACAAAAAAATAAGGTAGAACAAACACAAAATAAATTAAAAGAAGAACACAGGAAAGTAAGAAGCTACTGTATATACAGGGTCAGTTCCAATACAATATTTACAATATTTACAATGTGCAGGAATACTGAAGTAATAGATGTACTGTTGAAGTTTACATACACTAAGTTCACTGTGCCTTTAAACAGCTTGGAAACTTCCAGAAAATGATGTCATGGCTTTAGAAGCTTCTGATAGGCTAATTGACATCATTTGAGTCAATTGGAGGTGTACCTGCGGATCTATTTCAAGGCCTACCTTCAAACTCAATGCACCTTTGACATCATGCGCAAATCAAAAGAAATCAGCCAAGACCTCAGACAAAAAATGGTGTGTCCTCCACAAGTCTGGTTCATCCTTGGGAGCAATTTCCAAACGCCTGAAGGTACCACGTTCATCTGTACAAACTATAGTATGCAAGTATAAACACCATGGGACCACGCAGCCGTCATACCACTCAGGAAGGAGATGCGTTCTGTCTCCGAGAGATGAACGTACTTTGCGAAAAGTGCAAATCAATCCCAGAACAACAGCAAAGGACCTTGTGAAGATGCTGGAGGAAACAGGTATATCGACATAACCTGAAAAGCCGCTCAGCAAGGAAGAAGCCACTGCTCCAAAACCGCGATAAAAAAGCCAGACTACGGTTTGCAACTGCACATGGGGACATATATCATACTTTTTGGAGAAATGACCTCTGCTCTGATGAAACAGAAATATAACTGTTTGGCCATAATGACCATCGTTATGTTTGGAGGAAAAGGGGGAGGCTTGCAAGCCCGAAGAACATCATCCCAACCGTGAAGCACGGGGGTGGCAGCATCATGTTGTGGGGGTGCTTTGCTGCAGGAGGGACTTGTGGACTTCACAAAATAGATGGCATCATGAGGCGGGAATATTATGTGGATATATTGAAGCAACATCTCAAGACATCAGTCAGGAAGTTAAAGCTTGGTCGCAAATGGGTCTTCAAAACGGACAATGACCCCAAGCAGTCTTCCAACAAAGTCAAGGTATTGGAGTAGCCATCACAAAGCCCTGACCTCAATCCTATAGAAAATTTGTAGGCAGAACTGAAAAAGCGTGTGCGAGCAAGGAGGCCTACAAACCTGACTCAGTTACACCAGCTCTGTCAGGAGGAATGGGCCAAATTTCACCCAACTTATTGTGGGAAGCTTGTGGAAGGCTACCCACAACGTTTGACCCAAGTTAAACATTTTTTGTTGTTGTTGAATTTTTAACCCCTTTTCTCCCCAATTTCGCGGTATCCAATTGTTAGTAGTTACTATCTTGTCTCATCGCTACAACTCCCGTACGGGCTCGGGAGAGACGAAGGTCGAAAGCCATGTGTCCCCCAACTGCTTCTTAACAGCCGCACTGCTTCTTAACACAGCGCACATCCAACCCGGAAGCCAGCCTCACCAGTGTGTCAGAGGAAACACCGTGCACTGCGCCTGGCCCACCACAGGAGTAACTAGTGCGCGATGAGACAAGGATATCCCTACCGGCCAAACCCTCCCTAACCCGGACGTCGCTAGGCCAATTGTGCGTCGCCCCACGGACCTCACGAACCCAGAGTCTTTGGTGGCACAGCTAGCACTGCGATGCAGTGCCCTAGACCTCTGCGCCACCCGGGAAGCCCAAGTTAAACAATTTAAAGGCAATGCTACCAAATACTAATTGAGTGTATGTAAACTTCTGACCCACTGAGAATGTAATGAAAGAAACAAAATCTCTACTATTCTGACATTTCACATTCTTAAAATAAAGTAATCCTAACTGACCTAAGACAGGTAATTTTTACTAGGATTAAATGTCGGGAATCGTGAAAAACTGAGATTAATGTATTTGGCTAAGGTGTATGTAAACTACCGACTTCAACTGTATCTTAGAGGTTTACATAGGGGAGGGGATAGGAGGGGGAGAAGGAGGCGAGAGGAAAGGGGAGAGGGTGGGAGGAGAGGGAGGGGAGGGGAGGGACAGGAGGAGGAGAGGGCAGAGACAGGAGGGAAACAGGAGGAAGAGAGGGACAGGAAGAGGAGAGGGACAGGTGGAGGAGAGGACAGGAGAAGGAGGAGGAGGAGGAGGAGGAGAAGAACAGAAGGAGGAGAGGACAGGAGGAGAAGGAGGAAAGGGACAGGAGGAGGAGAGAAGGACAGGAGGAGGAGAGAAGGACAGGAGGAGGAGGCTAAAGTTACAGAAGCAGGAGAGGAAAACGAGGGAGGAGAGGAGGAGGAGAGAGACAGGAAGAGGATAGGCTGAGGCATGGAAGCCCGAAGATCTGGTGGAGTGTGACGTGGGATAGGAAGCCGTCAAGCCAACTGAGGCAAGGAAACCTCTCGAGCCAACCAGGGCCGGTTCCATTGGCGGCGGAATCCACCCCGACGTCACCACAAAAAAAAAAAAAAACTCCTGGACCGGCTGGGTGAACCAGAACTGACGATCCGGCTAAGGTCCGACGTGGGATGGGCGCCATCCAAGCCAACAGGGGCAAGGAAACCTCACGAGCCAGCTAGGGCGTGGAAGCCCGACGAGCCGGCTAGGGCGTGGAAGCCCGACGAGCCGGCTAGGGCGTGGAAGCCCGACGAGCCTGCTAGGGCGTGGAAGCCCGACGAGCCGGCTAGGGCGTGGAACCCGACGAGCCGGCTAGGGCGTGGAAGCCCGACGAGCCGGCTAGGGCGTGGAAGCCCGACGAGCCGGCTAGGGCGTGGAAGCCCGACGAGCCGGCTAGGGCGTGGAAGCCCGACGAACCTGCTAGGGCGTGGAAGCCCGACGAGCTGGCTAGGGCGTGGAAGCCCGACGAGCCTGCTAGGGCGTGGAAGCCCGACGAGCCGGCTAGGGCGTGGAAGCCCGATGAGCCGGCTAGGGCGTGGAATCCCGGCGAGCTTGCTAGGGCGTGGAAGCCCGACGAGCCTGCTAGGGCGTGGAAGCCCGACGAGCCTGCTAGGGCGTGGAAGCCCGGCGAGCCTGCTGAGACAAGACATCTGTCGATCCCGCTGCAGAGAGGGAGCCCGAAGATCTGGTGGAGTGTGACGTGGGATGGGAAGCCGTCAAGCCAACTGAGGCAAGGAAACCTCTCGAGCCAACCAGAGCCGGTTCCATTGGCGGCGGAATCCACCCCGACGTCACCAAAAAAACAAACAAAAAAAAACTCCTGGACCGGCTGGGTGAACAAGAACTGACGATCCGGCTAAGGTCCGACGTGGGATGGGCGCCATCCAAGCCAACAGGGGCAAGGAAACCTCACGAGCCAGCTAGGGCGTGGAAGCCCGACGAGCCGGCTAGGGCGTGGAAGCCCGACGAGCCGGCTAGGGCGTGGAAGCCCGACGAGCCTGCTAGGGCGTGGAAGCCCGACGAGCCTGCTAGGGCGTGGAAGCCCGACGAGCCGGCTAGGGCGTGGAAGCCCGGCGAGCCTGCTAGGGCGTGGAAGCCCGACGAGCCTGCTAGGGCGTGGAAGCCCGGCGAGCCTGCTAGGGCTTGGAAGCCCGACGAGCCTGCTAGGGCGTGGAAGCCCGACGAGCCTGCTAGGGCGTGGAAGCCCGACGAGCCTGCTAGGGCGTGGAAGCCCGACGAGCCGGCTAGGGCGTGGAAGCCCGGCGAGCCTGCTAGGGCGTGGAAGCCCGACGAGCCTGCTAGGGCGTGGAAGCCCGGCGAGCCTGCTAGGGCTTGGAAGCCCGACGAGCCTGCAAGGGCGTGGAAGCCCGACGAGCCGGCTAGGGCGTGGAAGCCTGACGAGCCTGCTAGGGCGTGGAAGCCCGGGGAGCCTGCTAGGGCGTGGAAGCCCGACGAGCCTGCTAGGGCGTGGAAGCCCGGCGAGCCTGCTAGGGCGTGGAAGCCCGACGAGCCTGCTAGGGCGTGGAAGCCCGACGAGCCTGCTAGGGCGTGGAAGCCCGACGAGCCTGCTAGGGCGTGGAAGCCCGACGAGCCTGCAAGGGCGTGGAAGCCCGACGAGCCGGCTAGGGCGTGGAAGCCCGACGAGCCTGCTAGGGCGTGGAAGCCCGGCGAGCCTGCTAGGGCATGGAAGCCCGACGAGTCTGCTAGGGCGTGGAAGCCCGACGAGCCTGCTAGGGCGTGGAAGCCCGACGAGCTGGCTAGGCACCGCCGGTTCCATCGGTGGCGACCCAGAGCCGATGCCACCATACCAACCGGAACGCCAGTACTCCCTGATGCTTTGTGTGATGGCTTCTGCATTCTGTCACATGGGATGACGCTGGAGAGACGAAGCAGGTACGGAGAGTCAAACATTTAATAAGGAACAGACATGGAACGAGACAGGAACAGTGTCAGCAAACAAGTAACCCAAACAGAATACAATTAATGCAGAAGTGGGGAACAGAGCTGGAGAACTGACAAATATAGGGGAGGTAATAACAGGTGATGAGGGAGTCCAGGTGAGTCCAATATCGCTGATGCACGTGACGAGGGAAGGCAGGTGTGCGTAATAGATGATGGGAGTGCGTGATGCAGGGCAGCCTGGCGCCCTCAAGCGCCAGGGCCAGGGGAGGGGAGAGTGGGAGCAGATGTGACAGAGGGGGAGGATAGGGGGAGAGGAGAGTGACAGGAGGAGGAGAGGAGAGGGACAGAAGGAGGAGAGGAGAGAAGAGAAGAGGAGCGGGAGGACATGAAGAGGAGAGGACAGGAGGAGAGGAGTGTGTGATAATGAGCTAAAGGGAAAAAGCAGGATGTTTAGCCTGTCACTAGGCACCAGCATGTTTGCCTTTATATGCCATGTGACACCACCGGACAATAAACACATTTGTTTCAGTAGAGTCAAAATCTCTGGGAGACTTGGGCTTTGAGTCCACATCTTGTCAGGACACACACACAACGACAGGGCGTCTTCCCCACATGAGGCGTGGCAGGGCTGGCATCGAGAGGAAGCGATTGCCAGTCACTCTCTCTTACCTCTCAGGTGACAGAGAGGGTTACCTATCTCTCCTCTCACACACTGGGTAGTGACTTACCACTGTACTGAGGGCATGCCCCTAAACCTTATCCCCAAGCAACTGCCTTTGTGGTTGCCCTCTATGTTACACCTTTAGAGGATTTGACAGCAAGAGTTGTGTGAAATTCAGAATATATTACAAGCACTTCGGTTTGGCTGTTGCATAGACTCATATTGAGTCAATATTAACACTGTTGGCCAATACCTTATAGAACCTCAAGTTTACTTATAAATATACTGTAGTGCTATAAAAGCACTTCTATACTGGAGGCACCTCTTCTAAAAGATGTCTCATATGCATGAGTGTCGGCTGAGGTTAAAGTGAGCTCTCATTGCCTGTGTTAATGGCTCCAATGAACCTGGTATAGAAAGTTATCAGAGACCTCTATCCGTGTCAGGAGACATATTTTTTGGAGGTGAGTTGATACCCAGTGATTACTGATGGAAGCAGAACAGTGGGGACTCTTCGATTTGATTCACTCAGTGAGTTGGAAAATTAGAAGCATGAAAAGGCTCATTTGTTCATCGACAGGAAACACTGAGTCACTGGTCAAGCTAATTGCATTATATCACCTAGAGATGTTTCCTTCTGAGAATAGATTGTTTTTTTCCCACATTTACCCTCAAAAGATCATTTTAGGTGAGAAACAGAGCAGATATGTAAATCTGTTTACACATATCCATTCAGCAAACCAAATCAGTTCTGTGAAAGTTCACAGAACATTTGTTAGGTTTCGGGAAGTGTTCTGTAACACAACAACTGTCCACAACAACTGTCCAACAACTGTCCATACTGTAACACAACAACTGTCCAATTGTGCTGATGATTATACAATGGACACACTGCTGCCATGAAGGGGTGCACCTGATTGGCAATGCTGTTCAGAAATCCTGTGGCATTCAAACGCTGCTCCATTTTTATCAAGGGGCCCAATGTGTATCATGAAAACGCACCCCAATCCATCACACCACTACTACCAGCCTGCTATGTTGATGCGAGTCATGGCATGATGGATGCATGTACTCATATGGTTTTCTCCATACCCTAGTCCTTTCCAGTGTTTTCATTCCTTAGCCCACTGCAACCACATGTTCTTGTTTTTTTACTGAAAGAAGTGGAACTCGGTAAGGTTGTAAGGCTGCAATACCTCATTCGTGTCATGGTCTGACGAGCTTTGCATTTTTTTATGGGTCTTTGGGCACCAATGTTTTACTGGACTGTCAGTTGACTAACTGTCAGTCTGTTGCTCTGCACAATTCGTGTCAGCCTCCTTTCTCCTCTTTCATCAATTACCCATTTTCAACAACTGGCCTGCCGTTGGCTGGATGTCCTTTGGGTGGTGGACCATTCTTGATACACACAGGAAACTGTTGATCATGAAAAACCCAGCAGCGTTGCAGTTCTTGACACACTCAAACCGGTGCACTGGCACCACATACCCTTTCAAAACCACTTAAATACTTTGGCTTGCCCATTCACCCTCTGAATGGCACACATACACAATCAATGTGTCAAGTGTCTCAAGGCTTACAAATTCTTATTTAACCTGTCTCCTCCCCTTCATCTACTCTGATTGAATTGGATTTAACAAGTGACATCAATAAGGGATCATAGCTTTCACCTGGTCACTCTGTGTCCTGGAAAGAGCAGGTGTTCATAATGTGTTGTACACTCAGTGTATATAATAGTATGTGTGAATCTAATGTGGCGTTGTGACCTGAGGATGCACCATATTTAAAATAGAATTATATAAACCACCATAAACCGCTACTGTGTTTTGAATCCAGGAGCCATCATATTGTTTTTGAACACCAGGAAAGTGACTAGAATTTGGCATGGTGGAACCTCATCCTTGGACGCCTCCTGCTTCACGGTGGAGCCTCATCCTTGGGCCCCTCCTGCTTCACAGTGAAGCCTCAGCCTTGGACCGTTCCTGCTTCACGGTGGAGCCTCATCCTTACACCCCTCCTGCTTCACGGTGGAGCCTCATCCTTGGACCCCTCCTTCTTCACGGTGGAGCCTCATCTTTACACCCCTCCTGCTTCACAGTGAAGCCTCAGCCTTGGACCGTTCCTGCTTCATGGTGGAGCCTTAGCCGTGGACTCCTCCTGCTTCAGGGTGGAGCCTCAGCCGTTGGCCCTTCCTGCTTCACGATGGAGCCTCAGCCTTGGACCCCTCCTTCTTCACGGTGGAGCCTCATCTTTACACCCCTCCTGCTTCACAGTGAAGCCTCAGCCTTGGACCGTTCCTGCTTCATGGTGGAGCCTTAGCCGTGGACTCCTCCTGCTTCAGGGTGGAGCCTCAGCCGTTGGCCCTTCCTGCTTCACGATGGAGCCTCAGCCTTGGACCCCTCCTTCTTCACGGTGGAGCCTCATCTTTACACCCCTCCTGCTTCACAGTGAAGCCTCAGCCTTGGACCGTTCCTGCTTCATGGTGGAGCCTTAGCCGTGGACTCCTCCTGCTTCAGGGTGGAGCCTCAGCCGTTGGCCCCTCCTGCTTCACGATGGAGCCTCAGCCTTTGACCCCTCCTGCTTCACAGTGAAGCCTCAGCCTTGGACCCCTCCAGCTTCACGGTGGAGCCTCAGCCTTGGACTCCTCCTGCTTCACAGTGAAGCCTCAGCCTTGGACCCCTCCTGCTTCACAGTGAAGCCTTAGCCTTGAACCCCTCCTGCTTCACGGTGGAGCCTCAGCCTTGGATCATCCCTCCTGCTTCACGGTGGAGCCTCAGCCTTGGATTCCTCCTGCTTCACGGTGGCGCCTTAGCCGTGGACTCCTCCTGCTTCACGGTGGAGCCTCAGCCTTGGACCTCCCCTCCTTCATGGTGGAGCCTCAGCCTTGGATCCCTCCTGCTTCACAGTGGAACCTCCGGCTTGGACCCCTCCTGCTTCACGGTGGAGCCTCATCCTTGGACGCCTCCTGCTTCACGGTGGAGCCTCATCCTTGGGCCCCTCCTGCTTCACGGTGAAGCCTCAGCCTTGGACCGTTCCTGCTTCACGGTGGAGCCTCATCCTTACACCCCTCCTGCTTCACGGTGGAGCCTCATCCTTGGACCCCTCCTTCTTCACGGTGGAGCCTCATCTTTACACCCCTCCTGCTTCACAGTGAAGCCTCAGCCTTGGACCGTTCCTGCTTCATGGTGGAGCCTTAGCCGTGGACTCCTCCTGCTTCAGGGTGGAGCCTCAGCCGTTGGCCCCTCCTGCTTCACGATGGAGCCTCAGCCTTGGACCCCTCCTTCTTCACAGTGGAGCCTCATCTTTACACCCCTCCTGCTTCACAGTGAAGCCTCAGCCTTGGACCGTTCCTGCTTCATGGTGGAGCCTTAGCCGTGGACTCCTCCTGCTTCAGGGTGGAGCCTCAGCCGTTGGCCCCTCCTGCTTCACGATGGAGCCTCAGCCTTTGACCCCTCCTGCTTCACAGTGAAGCCTCAGCCTTGGACCCCCCCAGCTTCACGGTGGAGCCTCAGCCTTGGACTCCTCCTGCTTCACAGTGAAGCCTCAGCCTTGGACCCCTCCTGCTTCACAGTGAAGCCTTAGCCTTGAACCCCTCCTGCTTCACGGTGGAGCCTCAGCCTTGGATCATCCCTCCTGCTTCACGGTGGAGCCTCAGCCTTGGATTCCTCCTGCTTCACGGTGGCGCCTTAGCCGTGGACTCCTCCTGCTTCACGGTGGAGCCTCAGCCTTGGACCTCCCCTCCTTCATGGTGGAGCCTCAGCCTTGGATCCCTCCTGCTTCACAGTGGAACCTCCGGCTTGGACCCCTCCTGCTTCACGGTGGAGCCCTAGCCTTGGACCCCTCCTGCTTCACAGTGGAGCCTCAGGCTTGGACCCCCCCTGCTTCATGGCGGAGCCTCAGCCTTGGACCCCTCCTGCTTCGCAGTGGAGCCTCAGCCATGGACACCTCCTGCTTCACTGTGGAGCATCAGTCGCGTACCACTCCTGCTTCCCGGTGGAGCCTCAGCCTTGAACCCCGCCTGCTTCACTTTCTCCTCCTCTTTTAGTTTTCTTTTTCATTCAAATTCACAGTAAACAGAGGTATTCAAGGTAAACAGAAAGAAAGACCCAGTCACAGTTGATCTGCTGTCAATTCTAATAAAGACAGCATTATTAAAAAGGGGGCTCTTTAATATTATTGACTAATAGTTTAGTAATGAAATCGGTATTAATAGATCATTACCATTCATAGTGGTCCACTCAGGGATTATTGGTTAATCAATACAGCCTAATTGTAGCCTCAGTATTGCATGGCTGGTGTTGCCAGCGGTCTGGTGGTTGACTTCAAGCTTTTAAACAGCACATTGGCATTGATTTTAAGTCTATATTACTTAGCATGACAAGGTGGTGAATTAGAGCTCTGTCATCTTCAGCGCTGCTCTGCTCTCCTTACATTTTAGGTGTGTTGGATGAGCTTGCTGCCCTGAATATCATTATGGAAGCTTCACTTAAATGAACTTTGGCATCACTTGTTTTTGTATGGTGTGGTCTCTTTTACTTGAAAAGACGGTTTCCTTTGTAAATCTGCCGGATTCACTGTATTTTGCTTGATGTAAGCTATTTTACGGTTTGGTATTAGACATCTTGTTCAAATTGTGTTTTTGACGTTAAAATCCACTTCAGATGGCTCTTGATTTTTTACTGTGACTCAGTGAACAGTTAAATATTTTTTAAATAAAACCATTCCTCTGGTCGAAACTGTGGTAGACTAGTGCTTGTTTTATATCGATTAATTCCCTATCGATTGTCACAATTCACTGACCTGGTATTACCTTTGACTGTAACCACAGATCCCCCGAACAGGCACCATGGGAGCTGACTGTCTTTTCTCCCGTCCTATTGCTTCAGAGTGTAACAGAGCATAGCCTCCCTGCCTCCCTCCTTTCCTGCTTTCTGTACAGACAGACACAGAGACCTAGCTCTGACAGCTTGATTCCACACCCCCTTACTCAGTGGCGATCTTAGCATGTAAATCTTGGTGGGGCACCCAAATTGTTTTTTAGATGCATGCCAACAAAGCCACTACCAAACACTAAACAATACATTAATTGCACTATAACGGTGACATTTACTGCTTAAACAAATGTTGTTTCTACTGACAATTGAGATGTACAAACTATGGCAGAAGGGGACGACGAGCAGATAAGAGGCAATCTGTAATTTCAATTAAGACATTAACTTCTTGCGTCGAGCCAACCCGGATCCGGGATCATGACTACAGCCTCAAGCCCATTACCATAACGCAACGTTAACTATTCATGAAAATCGCAAATGAAATGAAATCAATATGCTAGCTCTCATGCTTAGCCTTTTGTTAACAACACTGTCATCTCAGACTTTCAAAAATATGCTTCTCTAACATAGCAAAACTAGCATTTAGCATTTAGCGTTAGCATTTAGCGTTAGCATTTAGCATTAGCATTTAGCGTTAGCATCACCAGGCAACATTTTCACAAAAACCAGCAAAAACATTCAATAAATCATTTACCTTTGAAGGACTTTGGATGTTTTCAATGAGGAGACTCTCAGTTAGATAGCAAATGTTCAGTTTTCCTGAAAGATTATTTGTGCAGGAGAAATCGGTCCGTTTTCTGCGTCATGTTTGGCTACCAAAAAAAAACGAAAATTCAGTTATAAAAACGCAGAACTTTTTCCATAATAACTCCATAATATCGACTGAAACATGGCAAACGTTGTTTAGAATCAATCCTCAAGGTGTTTTTCTACATATATCTTCAATGATGTATCGTTCCTGGAAGTGTGCTTCTCTGTCTGTATCGCATGGTAAAATGATTGCCACTGAGAATTACGCACCAATTTAGACAAAGGACACCGGACGAGACCCTGGCAAATGTAGTCTCTTATGGCCAATCTTCCAATGATATGCCTACAAATACGTCACAATGCTGCAGACATCTTGGACGAACGGCAGAGAGCATAAGCTCATTCACAGCACATTCACAGCCATATAAGGAGACGATAGTAAAACAGAGCTTCAAAAATTCAGCTCATTTCCTGTTTGAGGTTACATCTTGGTTTCGCCTGTAGCATCATTTCTGGGGCACTCACAGATAATATATTTGCAGTTTTGAAAACGTCCGAGTGTTTTCTTTCCAAAGCTTCCAAATATATGCATAGTCGAGCATCTTTTCGTGACAAAATATTGCGCTTAAAACGGGCACGTTTTTTAATCCAATAATGACATAGCGCCCCCATAGGTTGAAGAGGTTAATGAGCAATCTTGGACGGACAAAGTCAATATAACTATTAGTTCAGCACATTTGACATGTACAGCAACATAATTCAGAACATAGGCCGTTCTTACGGTGTTCTCCCTGTACACCAAGTCAGAACCATAGGATAAATAAAGGGGGCGTATAAGCAGACAATGAAAGCTATTACAGTATTCAATGATAACACTTATGAACAGCTTACAACACCACATACACTTAGTATAACTTTCTTAGCTACAGTATACATATCTCCCTGGCATATTACATCATTTATGCAGCAGCATACAAGACATGTTTGGACTCACCTTGTTGTGCTGTGGAAGGAGGCGCAGCGGTCCTTTGTGGGCAAATTATGTCATCAAACTTTGTCATCAAAGTCTGGCTTTCTCTGGATTTATAGTGCTTTCAAGACAACTGGGAGCTCTGAAAAAAACAAGGTTTAACCATGACGTCAGTGATCTTCAGGTCGGACCTCTAGAAAGATATTTTCCCAGTCGGAGCTCGTTTTTTTCGAGTTCCCAGTTGTCTTGAACTCACTGAAGTCTGAGATTTCCCAGTTCCGAGTTTCCAGTTATTTTGAACACGGCAGAAGTCATGATGGATTAACAGCATGGCCAATGTATTAAACCTTTTCTGGCCCATCGTGTTGAATGTTTATACTTTTTAGCTTGGAAAAGAGACCCTTAAACCCAGACTTGGACCACACACCCACTCCACTGAATAGCAGGCTAGTGATTGCTTTGCAACGCTTGCAGTTAGTCACTAATTCCTGCCAAACCACTCATTGTTGAATTTGCAATTTCTAACTTGTTGTGTAATGTTTATGTCCAATGGCCGATGAGCAGCGATAGATTTTATCTATGATTTGATTTGCCAGTAGATTTGCCAGTAGATTGTCAACTTGGTTCATGATGATGACTGCTACGTAGCTTGCCCCAACACCACAGAAAGCACTGAGGTAGGCTATAACACCTGCATTTTGGAGCTTCCTTACTCAATAAATAAAAAAAGCAGACCATGTTTGTTTGCGGCTTTATTAACACATTGTTTGCAAACTGATATGTGACACATATTAATGCCAAAATAACATGCAAAACAGGTGGGGAATGGCAGGTGGCCACTGCCCTTACTTCTCCTCCACACACTAAGAGAAGAAGACAAAGTTATCTTTCTCTGCAGAGAACAATAACCCCAAAATCATAGCTGCTTTTTAAAATTATTTCCAAGAGATACTGCATGGAATAGGAAATACACCATGGTTTGTTCAACTTTGTACATTTTCACACCGCAGATAAATTGTAAGCAGGGGTTGGAACCGAAATGATTTTCCAATCGTTTGTATCTGAACAGAGCCATTCTTTTTTTTCTTCCGTTACACTGTTTGACCTGCAAAATAAAGTTCTGAACCCGTTTGAAACAGAAGAAAGTACTAGTTCATATCGTTCCTTTCTATTCCTTTTTAAACCTCCGAAATCAAGACTAGCTTGACATTAAATGACTTCATCAATCAGTGCGGATAGAGCAGCTTGCTATGGAGAGGCCAAGCTATAGTTGTTTTAGCCTAGACAGATGATAGTACATGGGCGCTATCAGCTGCCTAGGCTGTAGTTGTTTACATGCACAATGGACAACCAAGTGTAGGACGAGATGCGACTTACATTTTGCAGGTGGGGAGAGAGCAAGAGAGGGTGGAGGCATGGCTTGAAGCGTTGGACATCTTGTTATGAAATGCATTATCTGAATTAGGCCCATAGAATTATACCTACCAAGGAGCAGCTTCTATGGAGGAACTTTGAATGTCTTTGAACCTCTGAGAGTTGGAGCAGCTAGCAGAGAGTCACCAGAATTAAAATCACATCGTACCTTTTTGCAGATAATACATCCAATGTGAAAGGTTTTAACTATAGTATCCGTAACTAGCATTGAAAAAGTTAACCCATTCATCTATAATTAAAATATCTCCCTAATTTCTGAATCACGCTTGTAACATCAGAAGGCTATTGTAGCATAAGCTTCAGAGGGGAGGGGCATGTTGCCTAGACACACACACACATAATGGGAAATATTTTCAGCTGGCAGGCAGACACTGGAATACGCTTCTGAGTGACAGAGTGAGGGCTTTGGCATAGGCACCTTGTTGCGTTTTTTTTGTGAAACTGAACATAATGCCCAGAACGTAAAATAATGTTATTAACCGGTTCTTATGTTTTTAAAATAATGTTTCTGTTCCGGAATAGTATAGATTACTTTTGTTCTGATTCTGTTCCTCAAAAAATGTTGTTATTTTCCCGTTTTTCTGTTCTGTGAACCGGTTCCAATCCCTGGTTGTAAGTATTGTAAAACGTAGCTTGGTTATTATCCAACAAAATCTGCAATTAACTTCTACTTCCTTTTAAGCATGGAAATGAATGTCAAGTTAAAGCCAGTCCATAGCCAAACAGGGCTATATTGGAAAACTCTGAAATCCCAGAGAGGATATTTTTTGGCTGTCGGAGTAAGTAGGAATCCAGCCACACCGACACTTTCCTGTGTTGTACTCATTTGTCACAGTGATGGAAGGCTAGTGCAGGCCCTGCTGCTGGTAGACTAATGTTCCGTGGTGCTGCTCTGAGAGACTCACTAGATGTAATGTGAAAATGTACATCCACCTGATCGCTCATTACCGACTGCATAACTGAGCGCCCAAACAGACTACGTTTCTGTACCCAAGCCAAGGGGGTCACCATTCCGGTTTGGTCCGGTTCCACTGGAAGATGTCGCATAGCAAGATTTGAGCCATCCTTGATTTCCTCCTTAACTACATGCAGGGCAGCATATCACTCACTGGATCAAACACAAACACGCAGAAAGTATACTGCAGAATATATGACTTTCTGTCCCTTATCATATTTAATGGGATCTGCAAAACACTTTTATACTAATAGAACAGTTACTGCAGAAAAAAATAAATAGTGAAGAAGATGACAACATTTAGGCTAAAGTTAACAGAATGTTCTGGTAATGCAGGGGTTTACCCCCATGCACACAAACAATATCCTGGGAGCCCATGTTGGGAATAACAAGGTAGGTCCCCTCCCAGAGGGCTCAGAAGAAAATGTCTCGGAATCTCCTGTTCAGGCTGCCGGACAGAAACAGCAGATGAACTGTTTCTGTGACATTGTGTTGGATTTGGACAAGGTATTGTTGGGGTGTAGAGTGGAGCGAGAGAATGAGGGAAAATAGTCCCATTATGCTGGAGTGTCATCCTCAATATCACTGCAGTAACACTTCAGCAATTCTGTCAATCGAGGAGTGTTGGAGCACAGATTGATATACACTGATGTGCAATGACTGTGATTTATCGCGGGGCCTGCCTCCTTCTCCCCACAAGCCGGGCCAGGCAGGTGGAGGAGTGGAGCAGGGCAGGTGGAGGAGTGGAGCAGGGCAGGTGGAGGAGTGGAGCAGGGCAGGTGGAGGAGGAGTGGAGCAGGGCAGGTGGAGGAGGAGTGGAGCAGGGCAGGTGGAGGAGTGGAGCAGGGCAGGCGGAGGAGAAGTGGAGCAGGGCAGGTGGAGGAGTGGAGCAGGGCAGGTGGAGGAGTGGAGCAGGGCAGGTGGAGGAGTGGAGCAGGGCAGGTGGAGGAGTGGAGCAGGGCAGGCGGAGGAGAAGTGGAGCAGGGCAGGTGGAGGAGTGGAGCAGGGCAGGTGGGAGGGAGGTGGAGTGGAGCAGGGCAGGTGGAGGAGAAGTGGAGCAGGGCAGGTGGAGGAGAAGTGGAGCAGGGCAGGTGGAGGAGGAGTGGAGCAGGGCAGGTGGAGGAGTGGAGCAGGGCAGGCGGAGGAGAAGTGGAGCAGGGCAGGTGGAGGAGTGGAGCAGGGCAGGTGGAGGAGTGGAGCAGGGCAGGTGGAGGAGTGGAGCAGGGCAGGTGGAGGAGGAGTGGAGCAGGGCAGGTGGAGAAGTGGAGCAGGGAAGGCGGAGGAGAAGTGGAGCAGGGCAGGTGGAGAAGTGGAGCAGGGCAGGCGGAGGAGAAGTGGAGCAGGGCAGGTGGAGAAGTGGAGCAGGGCAGGCGGAGGAGAAGTGGAGCAGGGCAGGTGGAGGAGGAGTGGAGCAGGGCAGGTGGAGTTGTGGAGCAGGGCAGGCGGAGGAGAAGTGGAGCAGGGCAGGTGGAGGAGTGGAGCAGGGCAGGTGGAGGAGTGGAGCAGGGCAGGTGGAGGAGTGGAGCAGGGCAGGTGGAGGAGTGGAGCAGGGCAGGTGGAGGAGTGGAGCAGGGCAGGCGGAGGAGAAGTGGAGCAGGGCAGGTGGAGGAGTGGAGCAGGGCAGGTGGAGGAGTGGAGCAGGGAAGGTGGAGGTGTGGAGCAGGGCAGGTGGAGAAGTGGAGCAGGGCAGGCGGAGGAGGAGTGGAGCAGGGCAGGTGGAGGAGGAGTGGAGCAGGGCAGGTGGAGGAGGAGTGGAGCAGGGCAGGCGGAGGAGTGGAGCAGGGCAGGCGGAGGAGGAGTGGAGCAGGGCAGGAGGAGGAGGAGTGGAGCAGGGCAGGCGGAGGAGGAGTGGAGCAGGGCAGGCGGAGGAGGAGTGGAGCAGGGCAGGATTGGAGCATGGCAGTTGGAGGAGTGGAACAGGGCAGGTGGAGGAGGAGTGGAGCAGGGCAGGTGGAGGAGGAGTGGAGCAGGGCAGGTGGAGGAGTGGAGCAGGGCAGGTGGAGGAGTGGAGCAGGGCAGGTGGAGGAGTGGAGCAGGGCAGGTGGAGGAGGAGTGGAGCAGGGCAGGTGGAGGAGGAGTGGAGCAGGGCAGGTGGAGGAGTGGAGCAGGGCAGGCGGAGGAGTGGAGTAGGGCAGGTGGAGGAGTGGAGCAGGGCAGGTGGAGGAGAGGGCAGGCGGAGGGGAGTGGAGCAGGGCAGGTGGAGGAGGAGTGGAGCAGGGCAGGTGGAGGAGTGGAGCAGGGCAGGCGGAGGAGAAGTGGAGCAGGGCAGGTGGAGGAGTGGAGCAGGGCAGGTGGAGGAGTGGAGCAGGGCAGGTGGAGGAGTGGAGCAGGGCAGGTGGAGGAGTGGAGCAGGGCAGGCGGAGGAGAAGTGGAGCAGGGCAGGTGGAGGAGTGGAGCAGGGCAGGTGGAGGAGAAGTGGAGCAGGGCAGGTGGAGGAGTGGAGCAGGGCAGGTGGAGGAGAAGTGGAGCAGGGCAGGTGGAGGAGGAGTGGAGCAGGGCAGGTGGAGGAGTGGAGCAGGGCAGGCGGAGGAGAAGTGGAGCAGGGCAGGTGGAGGAGTGGAGCAGGGCAGGTGGAGGAGTGGAGCAGGGCAGGTGGAGGAGTGGAGCAGGGCAGGTGGAGGAGTGGAGCAGGGCAGGTGGAGGAGGAGTGGAGCAGGGCAGGTGGAGAAGTGGAGCAGGGCAGGTGGGAGCAGGGCAGGTGGAGAAGTGGAGCAGGGCAGGTGGAGAAGTGGAGCAGGGCAGGCGGAGGAGAAGTGGAGCAGGGCAGGTGGAGGAGGAGTGGAGCAGGGCAGGTGGAGGAGTGGAGCAGGGCAGGTGGAGGGTAGAAGTGGAGCAGGGCAGGTGGAGGAGTGGAGCAGGGCAGGTGGAGGAGAAGTGGAGCAGGGCAGGTGGAGGAGGAGTGGAGCAGGGCAGGTGGAGGAGTGGAGCAGGGCAGGCGGAGGAGAAGTGGAGCAGGGCAGGTGGAGGAGTGGAGCAGGGCAGGTGGAGGAGTGGAGCAGGGCAGGCGGAGGAGAAGTGGAGCAGGGCAGGTGGAGGAGTGGAGCAGGGCAGGCGGAGGAGAAGTGGAGCAGGGCAGGTGGAGAAGTGGAGCAGGGCAGGCGGAGGAGAAGTGGAGCAGGGCAGGTGGAGGAGGAGTGGAGCAGGGCAGGTGGAGGAGTGGAGCAGGGCAGGCGGAGGAGAAGTGGAGCAGGGCAGGTGGAGGAGTGGAGCAGGGCAGGCGGAGGAGAAGTGGAGCAGGGCAGGTGGAGGAGTGGAGCAGGGCAGGTGGAGGAGTGGAGCAGGGAAGGTGGAGGTGTGGAGCAGGGCAGGTGGAGAAGTGGAGCAGGGCAGGCGGAGGAGGAGTGGAGCAGGGCAGGTGGAGGAGGAGTGGAGCAGGGCAGGTGGAGGAGGAGTGGAGCAGGGCAGGCGGAGGAGGAGTGGAGCAGGGCAGGCGGAGGAGGAGTGGAGCAGGGCAGGAGGAGGAGGAGTGGAGCAGGGCAGGCGGAGGAGGAGTGGAGCAGGGCAGGATTGGAGCATGGCAGTTGGAGGAGTGGAACAGGGCAGGTGGAGGAGGAGTGGAGCAGGGCAGGTGGAGGAGGAGTGGAGCAGGGCAGGCGGAGGAGGAGTGGAGCAGGGCAGGTGGAGGAGGAGTGGAGCAGGGCAGGTGGAGGAGGAGTGGAGCAGGGCAGGCGGAGGAGGAGTGGAGCAGGGCAGGCGGAGGAGGAGTGGAGCAGGGCAGGTGGAGGAGGAGTGGAGCGAGAGAATGAGGGAAAATAGTCCCATTATGCTGGAGTGTCATCCTCAATATCACTGCAGTAACACTTCAGCAATTCTCTCAATCGAGGAGTGTTGGAGCACAGATTGATATACACTGATGTGCAATGACTGTGATTTATCACGGGGCCTGCCTCCTTCTCCCCACAAGCCGGGCCAGGCAGGTGGAGGAGTGGAGCAGGGCAGGTGGAGGAGTGGAGCAGGGCAGGTGGAGGAGTGGAACAGGGCAGGTGGAGGAGTGGAGCAGGGCAGGTGGAGGAGGAGTGGAGCAGGGCAGGTGGAGGAGTGGAGCAGGGCAGGTGGAGGAGGAGTGGAGCAGGGCAGGTGGGAGGAGTGGAGCAGGGCAGGTGGAGGAGGAGTGGAGCAGGGCAGGTGGAGGAGTGGAGCAGGGCAGGTGGAGGAGTGGAGCAGGGCAGGTGGAGGAGTGGAACAGGGCAGGTGGAGGAGGAGTGGAGCAGGGCAGGTGGAGGAGTGGAACAGGGCAGGTGGAGGAGTGGAACAGGGCAGGTGGAGGAGGAGTGGAGCAGGGCAGGTGGAGGAGTGGAACAGGGCAGGTGGAGGAGAAGTGGAGCAGGGCAGGCGGAGGAGGAGTGGAGCAGGGCAGGTGGAGGAGTGGAGCAGGGCAGGCGGAGGAGGAGTGGAGCAGGGAAGGTGGAGGTGTGGAGCAGAGCAGGATGAGTCAACACATTCCGTTCTATCCTCCAGTCGGGAACAGACGACACTATACTGGAAATGAACCAGTTGTTATGCATCTTTCTCAATGCCTAAGATTGGGTTATTTCCATCCTGTACCACTCATAAATGTCTGTGGTAGGTCTATTGTATGGAATCCAGTACATTTGGATGCTACTGAATGATTATGTTGGGTCTGGCTAGTTTGCTTAGAAAACAGATATTGCTAAGGACGAAGAAGTAAAGAAACTAAAATGTTCCTAAATGGCCTTAGTGTTGTTTTCGACAAGACATCTTGAAATAACCTTTATCATAATAAGAGCCAAATGGACTAGATGGCCTTCAGCATGATGTTGTTTGACTGGGCATTATTTCCCATGTACAGCAACCCAAATACAATCAGTCAGCTGCGTCAAAACTTTAAGCTTATGTTCTTTAACCATTGTCACTAAAGTGACTGCTTATGAGAACATAATGAACAGCTGGCCAGTAGATGACCAATAAGCTTATTCAATTCATTCTGATGTAAAATACAATAAACCAACTTTCACCAAAATAACAACTATATCTGTCTCTCCATCTCTCAATGTGTTCTAAGTTGTGTCAGTCCAAACAGTTTGTCTGCTGATATCATGGCCAGGATTTGGCCTGACACTAGAGAGGAGGGGAGGACACGTGAGGAGTGGATAGGACAGGAGAGAAGAGGAGAGGCAGATTTGCTCAGAAACTTAGCTTCCCGTCTCTCCAGTTTTTGTTAAATTCCCCATTTCACTTGTCATCTCTACCTTTTAATAGTTCATTAGTGTGACATGCTTGTCACAGTCTCACAGCTGGTGAGCCTCAAAGTAGAGTTGTTTACACAACTAAACATATCAATACACACCCAGCTCAATGTGAAATATTCCGGTAGGAATCACAGAGGCTACTATGATTTCATATGTCTGATGGCATTTCAGTAATTATTCAGTTGGACTAGCTTGAGAAGATAATTACAGTACATGTTATTTCACCCTGTCATCATGATCCACATAGAACTGCCCACATGAAAAAATACTGCAGTATATAGAGTACTGCAGTATATTAATTATATAGAATGTTGTAGAATACTGTACTACACAATGTAGTGTCCCTCGATCATGTGTAGTACTTACTATAGAATGTCGTATTATACTCTAGAATACTAAAGTAAATACTACAGTAATGTCTGCAAAAACACTACATTAAATACTTCAATTTAGTACCGTCCGCAAAGCACACAAAAGTAAATACTACAGTATACTACAATCCATAAAAACACTGCATTAATTACTATAGTATATTTTACAGTTTCCTTTTACTACAGTATGTATACTACAGTTAATTGTAAATACAACAGTATACTACAATAAATAGTACAGTATATTAAAGTATCCTACAATAAATTCTATATTATAGACTATAGTATACTACAGTAAATACCATAGTAAATGCTACAGTATTCACTGTGGTGTTTTTGAAGACTTAAGTCCGTAAAAACACTATTGTGAATTCTACAGTAAAGTCAGCAAAAACTGTACAGTATAGTACAGTATATTTACAGTTGAAATCGAAAGTTTATATACAAGGTGTTTACATACAAGCCAAATACATTTAAACTCAGTTTTTCACAATTCCTGACATTTAATCGTAGTCAAGGGTAGGTAGCAACACATCTGCCACTCTGATCAGGGGTGCGTGCCCAGTCCCCTCTTGTCTATTTGGAAGACTCATTTGTGAACAAGCTTTAACTTCATGACTGATGTCTTGAGATATTGCTTCAATATATCCACATAATCTTCCTTCCACATGATGCCATCTATTTTGTGAAGTGCACCAGTCCCTCCTGCAGCAAAGCACACCCACAACATGATGCTGCCACCCCCGTGCTTCACGGTTGGGATGGTGTTCTTCGGCTTGCAAGCATTCCCCTTTTTCCTCTAAACATAATGATGATAATTTTGTTTCATCCAAAAAGTACGATCTTTGTCCCCGTGTGCAGTTGCAAACCATAGTCTGGCTTTTTTTTATGGCGGTTTTGGAGCAGTGGCTTCTTCCTTGCTGAGCGGCCTTTCAAGTTATGTCGATATAGGACTTGTTTTACTGTGGATATAGATACTTTTGAACCTGTTTCCTCCAGCATCTTCACAAGGTCCTTTTCTGTTGTTCTGGGATTGATTTGCACTTTTCGCACCAATGGTGTCCCATGGTCTTTATACTTGCATACTATAGTTTGCACGGATGAACGTGGTACCTTCAGGTGTTTGGAAATTGCTCCCAAGGATGAACCAGACTTGTGGAGGTCTACAATTTATTTTCTGACGCCTTGGCTGATTTCTTTTGATTTTCCCATGAATCCCCGAGCTGACAAGGTAAAAATCTGTCGTTCTGCCCCTGAACAAGGCAGTTAACATACCGTTCCTAGGCCGTCTTTGAAAATAAGAATGTGCTCTTAACTGACTTGCCCAGTTAAATAAAGTTTTAAAAAAAGAATCCGCCTCAATCGGTGTCCAAAAATGCTGATCACCGATTGTTATGAAAACTTGAAATCGGCCCTAATTAATAGGCCATTCCGATGAATCGGTCAACCTCTAGTCCAATGGACCAACTTGGAAAAAGACAGCTCCTGCTCTTCTTTCATCCCAAGTGAAGCACTGATTAAACCTGTCATGCATCTGTCTGGGTTTCGTGACTGTGGTCTTCCTGTATTATTCAGTAGCCCACAAATAATGTGTTGCATGGAAGCATCTGCTGTTCTGATAAAATCTTAGATTTGCATCACTTTACGCCCAGTAAGATTATAATATGTGTATATTGATTGCCTCTTTGTGTTTGCGGCAGTTTGTCAACAGTGTGAATCTCTTCATTAGTTTTTTGTCACTTTGCCTACTTGAGGTTCTTCAATAGGGCACCAGTCTCTGGGCTGGCCACTCACTCTGGCCAGCTGTGACTGTGAGTTTATCGTCAGATTCCCTCATTCTCTGCATGGAGGATGTTGCCAGGCACAGATAAATGGGTTGCTGGCCCTGAGCTGGGGTTGCAGAGGTGATGCCACAGGAGAACGAGGGCCCTGTTACTGGACCCCACTCTGTGGTGGTGGGAGGAGGGGAGTATTTAACCCCCCCCCTCATTTCCTCTACTGTCCTCTCTCTCCTGGCCCTGTGTGCTGTGGCTGCCGACCTCCAGAGAGGCCATAGGGATTTAGGCTCCACCCTGCAGAGCTCCAAAGAGGCTATATGGATTTAGGCCCCCCCACTCCACTCCAACCGAGCAACCCAGCCCCAGTCCTAGTGTCACTTCTCATCTCCAGCCCCTCACCCCAGCCCCAGGCCTAGTGTCCTTCCCCATCTCCAGCCCCAGCCTCCCACCCTAGCCCCAGCCACAGCTCTGGCCCCAGCCTCCCTCCTCAAATAATGGTAAACTAATTTGGAGCCCAGGCTTAATCACTGCACGGAGGATTTTATAAATAAGTGGATTATTAAAGCAGCAATCACCTGCTAATTCTGCATTGAAATGACTTTCATCATAAAGGGGTTGTTGTTTAGTTTTCTTTAACTTTCACCCTGGCATTACCAGGGCTGGTGGTGCCACGTCAGGCAATGGGCAGACTCTAAGTTAGAAATCAACTGTCAGGGGGCCTAACTAAAGAGGAACGTCTTAGAGGCAGAGTGAGAAAGTGACAGGCTGTCTAATGAAAGCAGGATGCTGGGAGAGGGAGAGGGGGACAGGAAGAGAGGAGAAGAGGCTCCATTTAATCTGCCCTGATGGTCTCCAGATAAATGATTTATTCTCACTTGGTAATGAGCTGGATAATTAATAACACTGAAATCCATTACATTCTCAACAAGCCCATTGTCTTGGAAATTGCTCCTTTAATCAATTTCAGCCAATGAAGCAGGTAGGGGAAATTAATGAGATGGGGGGATTAAGTAGGTATGGGAATGAAGCAGGTAGGATTAATGAAGCAGGTGGGGGAATTAAGCAGGTATGGGGAATGAAGCAGGTGTGGGAAATGAAGCTGTTAGGGGGAATTAAGCTGATAGGGGAATGAAGCAGGTAAGGGAATGAAGCTGGTAGAGGAATGAAGCAGATAGGTGTAATGACGTAGGTAGGTAATTAAGTAGGTAGGGGAATGAAGCAGGTATGGGGAATTAAATAGGTAGGGTGTAGAAGTATGTAGGGGGTTGAAGCAGGTAGGGAAATTAATCAAGTAGTGAAAGAAGCAGGTAGGGAATTACCATAGGTAGGGGACTGAAGCAGGCAGGGAATTACCATAGGTAGGGGACTGAAGCAGGTAGGGAATTACCATAGGTAGGGGACTGAAGCAGGTAGGGAATTACCATAGGTAGGGGAATGAAGCAGGTAGGGAATTACCATAGGTAGGGGACTGAAGCAGGTAGGGAATTACCATAGGTAGGGGAATGAAGCAGGTAGGGAATTACCATAGGTAGGGGACTGAAGCAGGTAGGGAATTACCATAGGTAGGGGAATGAAGCAGGTAGGGAATTACCATAGGTAGGGGAATGAAGCAGGTAGGGAATTACCATAGGCAGGGGAATGAAGCAGGTAGGGAATTACCATAGGTAGGGGAATGAAGCAGGTAGGGAATTACCATAGGTAGGGGACTGAAGCAGGTAGGTAATTACCATAGGTAGGGGAATGAAGCAGCTAGGGAATTACCATAGGTAGGGGAATGAAGCAGGTAGGGAATTACCATAGGTAGGGGAATGAAGCAGGTAGGGAATTACCATAGGTAGGGGACTGAAGCAGGTAGGGAATTACCATAGGTAGGGGACTGAAGCAGGTAGGGGATGATAAAGTAATGAAACGTGGGATTATTCAAGCACACTTTATTGAAAAAGGTAATTGTTTCTCTTCTGTTAATTTCGTAATAAAAGGAACAGGAAGTGTACATATTAATGATTAAACCTTATGATCTATGAATACATTACAGGCTGAGGGAGGCTGCCGCTAGACAGAGAGAGGTTTTGGGGAGCTGTTTCTCCGTGTGTTCACTGGTCAGTTGCTAATGTATTTTTGTATTTCACAAAGATCAGACCATATTGGGGCCGATGGGGTTGTCCTTAAAGTACACTGGGAAAACCCTTTGTTTCTCCCATTGAAACGGATACATAGATTCCCTCAGGTTGTCCAATTTGCAGAAACAATCATATGTGTCAATACCTCGGTGCGATTGTATTGCTACCTCCTTTTTCAGGCCAACTCCAACATTTTGTATGACTGTAACTTTGTCACCCTAACATTGCATTCACAGCCTGGTCTGCCTCTGACTCTCAACCCGCATGAGTGCATCCCTCCATCAGGCCCCCAGACGAGACGGCTGCCTACTTTACCAGAGGGCCAACTCATATCATGCTTCTGTATCAGGGGACGATGACACAGAGGCTAAGTCCTCCATGACAGACATACTTTCAGACAGCACACAGAGTTTAGATGAAGAAGAAAATATATTTCTTGACATCAAGGTAAACATCTCCTCTATGAGATTACTCATGTTTCAGAAAATGAGAAATGAAAATGCACTTTTAGAGAATATTTTTTGTTTTGGTTGGTTGGCGTTGCATAACTATGGGATGGATGGGAAAGGATTCACGAATGCTATTTTTACATGGTAGGTTTTTCAGCATGTAGTAAATAATTCATCCAATGAATGGAGGTGGTCTATGTTGAGTCACTCAACCAACCCTCCCTGTCTATAACAGCAGTCTAGACTGGCTCCATTCTCGACAAAGAGACTAGGGTGAGATACAGTAGAGAGAGGAACATGGAAGGAGAACAGGCCGTTTATTGCTTTTCCCTGAGCTGACCTCGGTACTGTTGGTCACTCTGTGATGCATGGTCTGGACCAGAAAGTCACAATAGAGGACAAGCCCAACAAAGGGAGGGAGCTGCCGGGTTGTACTAGGACATGGCACAAAGTCCCATTTTTGAGAGGAGAGAGGGAATTATTGAAATTTGTTCAAATGTGCAGTGCCATGTAGCAATCCCACAGGCATGTGTTGGAGTAGGTTAATGGGGCTCAGCTGACAAAAGGGATTTGCTCATTTACATGGTGCTGAAGGGCTCACAGACATTTCCTCTATAGCCTGGAGTTTGCTGTGTGCTCTGTGGTAATGGTACTGTACTGCAACCTAGCCCTGCGTAGATCAGACTATTGTGGTAATGTTTACTAGCGGCTTCTAAAATAGCAGCCTATTCCCTATATAGTGCACTACTTTTGACAGGTAACTGACTAAATAGGTTGCCATTTCAATCTAGCCTTGTGAGGATCACTCTAACGTAGAGGTCGACAGATTAATCGCAATGGGCGATTAATTAGGGCTGATTTCAAGTTTTCATAACAATCGGACATCTGTATATTTGGACACCAATTTGGCTGATTTTTATTTTATTTAAAAAATATATATATATTTTTTACACCTTTATTTAATCTTTATTTAACTAGGCAAGTCAGTTACGAAAACACATTGTTATTTTTGATGACGGACTAGGAACGTTGGGTTAACTGCCTCGTTCAGGGGCAGAACGACATATTTTTACCTTGTCAGCTCGCGGGATTCAATCTTGCAACCTTACAGTTAACTAGTCCAATGCTCTAACCACCTGATTACATTGCACTCCACGAGGAGACTGCCTGTTATGCAAATGCAGTAAGCCAAGGTAAGTTGCTAGCTAGCATTAAACTTATCTTATAAAAAACAGTCAATCAATCAATCATAATCACTAGTTAACTACACATGGTTGATGATATTACTAGTTTATCTAGCGTGTCCTGCGTTGCATATAATCGATGCGGTGCGTATCGTTGCTCCAATGTGTACCTAACCATAAACATCAATGCCTTTCTTAAAATCAATACACAGAAGTATATATTTTTAAACCTGCATATTTAGCTAAAAGATATCCAAGTTAGCAGGCAATATTAAACAGGTGAAATTGTGTCTCTTCTCTTGCGTTCATTGCACGCAGAGTCAGTGTATATGCAACAGTTTGGGCCGCCTAATTTGTCGAGAATTTTACGTAATTATGACACAACATTGAAGGTTGTGCAATGTAACAGGAATATTTAGACTTTTGGATGCCACCTGTTAGATAAAATACGGAACGGTTCCGTATTTCACTGAAAGAATAAACGTCTTGTTTTCGAGATGATAGTTTCCGGATTCGGCCATATTAATGACCTAAGGCTCGTATTTCTGTGTGTTATCATGTTATAACTAAGTCTATGATTTTATAGGGCAGTCTGACTGAGCGATGGTAGACAGCAGCAGGCTCGTAAGCATTCATTCAAACAGCACTTTCGTGCGTTTTCCAGCAGCTGTTTATGACTTCAAGCCTATCAACTCCCGAGATTAGGCTGGTGTAACGGATGTGAAATGGCTAGTTAGTTAGCGGGGTGCGCGCTAATAACGTTTCAAACATCACTCGCTCTGAGACTTGGAGTGGTTGTTCCCCTTGCTCTGCATGGGTAACGCTGCTTCGAGGGTGGCTGTTGTCGTTGTGTTCCTGGTTTGAGCCCAGGTAGGAGCGAGGAGAGGGACGGAAGCTATACTGTTACACTGGCAATACTAAAGTGCCTATAAGAACATAGTCCTGTAATTCCTATAATAAGTACAACCTAAAACTTCTTACCTGGGAATATTGAACACTCGTGTTAAAAGGAACCACCAGCTTTCATATGTCCTCATGTTCTGAGCAAGGAACTGAAACGTTAGCTTTCTTACATAGCACATATTGCACTTTTACTTTCTTCTCCAACACTTTGTTTTTGCATTATTTAAACCAAATTCAACATGTTTCATAATTTACTTGAGGCTAAATTGATTTTATTGATGTATTATATTAAGTTAAAATAAAAGTGTTCATTCAGTATTGTTGTAATTGTCATTATTACAAATAAATAAATAAAAATCGAACGATTAATTGGTATCAGCAGTTTTTGGGCCTCCAATAATCGGTATTGGTATCGGCGTTGAAAAATCATAATCGGTCAACCTCTACTCTAATGTGTTAGTGATGAGTGTGTCTTCGGCTGAAATGAGATATTCCCTATATGGTGCAATAATTTGTACAGGTCTATTTGACAAAAATTTCAATTACATACAATAAGGCATTGTTAACAGAATAGATGGATGCAGTTCAATGCATGATTAATTTAATTCATCAATACATTTCTTGTTTGTCCCCCCAAAGAATTGCTATTAAGTTGTAAAACACAGCTGCCCTGGTACATTGTTTGCTATCTCCACCCATTCTGGATGCACTGTTTCAGTTTACATGGCTCAATATTTTTTTTTACAAAAACAGACGACTAACTAAGGCTGGGAACGTCAATACAATCAAACTAGCAAGGGCAACGATCACAGGTCAGTCATAACATGGCTAATAGGCAAGTGCACGTTTCAAACACAAGGCCCGCGGTCTGAATAGGACACATTTCAGGTAAAATAACAACTCAATGTTTACATCCCAGGAAAAATTAGCTAGCAACAGCAAGCTAGCTAAATAGGACAAATTAGCTAGCAATTGCAAGCTAACTAGCTAAATTGGCATACATGTTTAATGCTTTTCGACCTGTCCCCAAATGAATGTCATTGGTTCAGAGTTTGTTTTGATATTTTAACCTGTGTGTCGTGATCGCGTTTGGTGTGGGGGAAAAAAATACATTTATGCCCGATAGCGCACGACGGCGCACGCGCGCAGCCGGTTTGGGTTCAGTGTGAAGCGCTAGTTTGGGTTCAGTGTGAATTCAACTTAAATTGCGCTGCTTTCGTGTGTCCCGTTTTTAGCGCGCAGCGGAGAGAAAGTGTACAGACACATGTCAGTCTTGCTAGACTTCTAAAATGTTGTAGTCTGGCATCGGGTTTTAAAGCTTGACAATGAATAACCAAAAAGCAAAACCTGCAACAAAGCACCATATAAAATAGAAACATATAGGCCCTGGGGCGGCAGGGTAGGTTAGAGTGTTGGACTAGTAACCGAAAGGTTGCAAGTTCGAATCCCCGAGCTGACAAGGTACAAATCTGTCGTTCTGCCCCTGAACAGGCAGTTAACCCACTGTTCCTAGGCCGTCATTGAAAATAAGAATTTGTTCTTAACTGAAGGTAAAATAAAAAATATAAAAAATTACATCAACATTTGAGCAGTAGCCTAGGCTGGCTACTCAACTACAGTGCACCATACAGCAATGCTGCGTTCAACCACACCGGTGATCCATTCAGTGCAAAACAATTAAAAACATGTTTTAAGTTGACATTTTACAACAACCTATAGCTACGTTTTTGCTATTTGGAGTGGTTAAAGGCAAGCTGCAGAAGGACGAGCAGGCTACTATTCCCCATCGTCTATCAGTGCAATTCTGACAGCCAACTAGCTGAAAAGGTTTAAGAACATTTATCTAATGTTCCCTGGTTAGATTTTAGCTCATCTTGCTCCTGCTAGAATGAGTTGTTGGTCCTGTTGTTGATGTGCATAGGAACCTGAGGGAGAGAGCCTACCTTTTCATGGTTGTTTGATCAATAGGACTGTGAAGTTCTTAAATGAAAGAGGACTTCCGTTCAGGTGTATTGTGTGGTTTTTGACAAATGCGTTCTAACGATCTAAAGTCTTGCTGTTGCTACTGCCTGTAAACACGGAGTCCAAAGTGGATGATGGCAGACCCGTGTGTCAGTGCCACTTTAAGGCATTTTATGGTTAGAATCGAATTTCTAATATTACATACAAAGTATGTGTAACTTTTAAGATTCTAGTGATTATAAATACATACAAAGTTGAAACCATTGTCCAAAATGTATTAGTGTCTCAGCCATTTGGGATGATTTCCTTTGATTCTGTTGAAACCATTCAGGAGCATTGTAGGCTCAAACTGGACAGAGGATACCCTTTGGTTCTGTTGAAACCATTCAGGAGCACTGTAGGCTCAAACTGGACAGAGGATACCCTTTGATTCTGTTGAAACCATTCAGGAGCACTGTAGGCTCAAACTGGACAGAGGATACCCTTTGGTGTATAAACTAGAGAATGATCTGATGAGTTTGTCAAAATGAATTTGTTTTAGAGCGAGACACTCAAGACCTTTAGCTATCACAACGGCAGTTAACATTTCTAGAGACAGACAGTGCCCGATGTTTCATTATACAGCAGCGTACTCAAGGCAGTACTTGACATTTTAGAAACACTTAATTGACTATTTAAGAGTTCAACCTTTAAACGTGTAGGGATAAGACGAAGCTGTGGCTGCTCTAAAGGTTACTCAAAACGGGCCGAATCATAGACATATATTTTGAGAGTTAGTACATTGAGGTTTCTGCATTATGATGAATTTGCAGCCATCTTAACTCCCTATGTGCAATATTGACCATTAGCAGTTCACATAATTTTCTCATTTTAAACAATGCTATGTACAAGATTCCAAATGATTGTCATGAATTTCATAAATGGAATGCTCAAAGGCACTAACATGGCGTTCCTTCTAAAAGTTTGCCCAACTCTCTAAACATATGACTCTGGGCCGGATATAGGAGAGCATTTGAAGAGGACTTTGAAAGCCTGAAGCTCTCATTTGATTTCCGCAGAACCACAGGGTGACTTGAAAAGGTTGCAGAGGAAGTCAAAGTAATGTTATTAAAAACTTTTATTTAAAAACATTTTTTTTGTGTATCAATGCCTTTTCCAATAGAGAGTCTCCATTCAAGCTTCTCTTGTGGGTCATTTCAGATGTGTAAATCCATTCAGCTGTATTGCCATTTTCACATCAAGCTTTAATGAGCTAGGAGATTATGCCATTAACCACAGAGTTGATGTCATCCTGCTCTTTCATCCCGGGTGTAAAGCTACAAAGAAACAAAACAATTACCACTTTAACTAAACATATTTTTTTAAAGCCTGGATTGAAAAATGGTCAGTTAAACAGAGTGGGCCTGAGGAAAAATAGTTCCTGTTTAGTTGTGCAGTTCAGACGCTTCACACCCTCTCCTCATGAGCCGGCTCTTTAGCTACAGTATTAGCTCTGTGGGAAACTTTGCCAAAGTCTTGATTAGTAATGCAAAGGTAGCAGACCAATTTAGAGAAAATAAATGCACGGCAGATGCTAGACGTTTGGGTTTCCAGTGTGTCAGCAACAAATAAGTTATTTTGGACAACTTTCAAAATTCCAACATAACACAACCCAAGCACAGATGTGTTGAATCCCCCGATGTGAATGAATTGATATCAGTTTTATATTTCTATGGTCGGAGGCTCCATCTTCTTCCCCGCCATTGAGTCACTCACTCATATTAATTTGAAGCGCTAACTAACAAAATGTCCCACCATCTGCTGGCTGTATCGTGGCCGGGGCGGACAGCAGGGTGGACAGCGGGGCGGACAGCGGAGCACAGCAGGCATGTGTGGTCTGAGTCCAGCTCCTTGTGAACCACGGCCTAAGCGGATGATGGAAACGTCTGCAGATGGGGCCCTTTACTGGGCCTCTTGGAGGGAGGAATTGCAGTCAATTAGACACCTTTCACAAGCCATTACTGATTTCATACATAATCGTAAGGAACTCATTAAACATGAAAGTGTCTGAAGCCGACAGCCCATGCCAGATATTAAACTTTTGCCACTCTGTTAAACTCAGTGACTGCATGGAGGAAAATGAGGCACTTGCTTTTAGACATGACCATAAGCGGGCATGCTTCTTCTTCAGCCCCATTACGATGTTCTCCACAGGTACAGGATTTCACAGCCATGCAGTATTATGTACCTGCCAATCATTGTCTGACAGTGCTCTGAAGCAGAGCATGTACTGCAGGCCACAGTCCTGGCCATGCAGCAGCAAACACCAGCTTGTTGTTGACAACTTGAATGGAGCAAGGGGTTTGCAGTGTGACACATCATATGGCAAATCAGCTTAGGCCATGTGCCATGGCTCTCGTAATTCATTGCTAATACTCTATGAAGCCATGTCCACCAATGACTCAGTCCATAGTGAATGCTATGCTATTATAAACAGCACTGTTAAGTATAATAGCTCTTAATTGTCTGTCTAATTTACAAATCCACTTAGGTCTTTTATCTTTTAATTTACACAATTATTGAAAATATTATTACTTAATTACCACTTTTAACCTCAGTACAATGTCGCCTGGAATGGAGTTATCCACACAAGTAAAGTTAAGTGACCTCTATTAAAGTCCTGTAATGGGCTTTCTAAATGTACAGCAAGGAAATCTCTCTACTTAGGCTCACTCTTAAAGCCTACGTGTGTGTGTGTGTGTGTGTGTGTGTGTGTGTGTGTGTGTGTGTGTGTGTGTGTGTGTGTGTGTGTGTGTGTGTGTGTGTGTGTGTGTGTGTGTGTGTGTGTGTGTGTGTGTGTGTGTGTGTGTGCATACCATGGACATCATGTGTATTTATTTTCCCAAATTACCTACTTTGTCACCTGCCAAAACTATCAGGACCACGTTTGATCTTATCTTCAAACATTTAGCCTGGAATCTTTGAGTGCCAAATGATCCATCCTCTTTTGTTTTTCTGATGTTGCCCTCTGACCTTGGTAAGGCTTGCATAACATTGACCCAGGGTCAATACCATACATATGGATGAACTTTATACATTTAAAATAATTGGGAGGAGGGGGAGGTATTTAATAGTTGGATTCACTGCATTTTCACAGTGATTGGTCCGGACTGCTCCCTTAAGGCGAAATGCTAATTAGTTTTCTCAAACAGCAGTCAATGAATTAATCTGGCGCCCTGGATGGGGACAGAGCGCTCTCAGAAGGGATGGGGCTGCTTAGTTGAAAACTGTAATAATGGGAAGCATATTCTGTGCATTTCAAATAATGAAATGTGAACTCTTTATTCACAGTGCTTTACCTCCCAGCTTTAGTCTATCTTGCAAAAAACAACTGTCGATTTAACATATTTATTCTGTTTTTATTTCATCACTTGGCATTAGAGGGGTCCCCAGTCATTTTGAATAGCAGGCAGGGAATAATGTCATAAACAAGGTGTTTAGAGATACTGTAGATGACTGTCATATTGTTGACAGCAGTCTGCAGGAACATATTCTCTCTATTTGATGGAGTAGCAACATCTCTATTGTCCAATATTTTCTTTTTGGTGTCTCTCTGGATCACAAATGACACAAAATACAAAATCTATTTAGGTACATTTAATTTTGTTGCAAAATCTAGCCCTGACACTAGACTTTGAATTCATACAAGACTGAGACAAGGAGGAATGTGGAAGTGTTCTATGTTTTGTTCTCATTCACACACATACACACATGTGCACTCATCCCACTGTTGCATGTTCTAGGTGGTTGAATTCTGGTCAGTAAAATAGGTGTGGGTCGGTATAATAGGTGTGGGTCGGTATAATAGGTGTGGGTCGGCATAATAGGTGTGGGTCGGCATAATAGGTGTTGGTCGGCATAATAGGTGTGGGTCGGCATAATAGGTGTGTGTCAGTATAGTAGGTGAGCGTCGGTATAATACGTGGAGCTTTTCTATCAGTGAGATGGTAAAATGGCAGTCTGGGTATTGTGCACACTGCAAAAAGGGAAATGGCTCAAAAGCTGTAGGACCTGTAGGACATAGACATGACTTTCAGGCCAAAGGCCGCATTTGGATTCAACATCTCCTTGGAGCCGCCAGGGGAAAACTGAGTACAGGATGGGTGTACGGATAACGTGTGGGAGGTACCCAACACGTTTAGCCAAGGCATGAAGCCATGAGCAGGGAGGTTTTGTAGTAGAGGATCTTCAGATCCACCAACTCAAGAGGCTCAAAGGGGGCCTCACACAGTGCCTCAAAGCCAGTCCCATGTGGGTGCAGTAGGTTTAGAGACCCGTCTGAGACGAAGTACACTTTTCAGGAACCACACCACGGTTCCGTCAATTCTCACATGGCATGATGAGACACAGGCCATGTAAACTTTTAATGTGGGGAATGCTTGAAATGCTCCCGTAGAAACATAAGGATATCCCTCACAAAGAACTGAAAAGGAACCAGTCCTTTATCTTGGCACCAGAGCTCAAACGCTTGCCACTAAAACGCTATGAACGGATCAGCTTGTCCAAAGCACCCTAACACAGGCAGGAGGCATAAAATGAACAGACCAGAGGCAGTGGTTGGGGTTCCTTTTCTTTTGTATCGCTTACTAAATGGGTCTTCTTTCGCCTGACAAAATAACTCCAGTACAGGGAAGTCCAGCGCTGAAACACCAGCGCAACAAAACAAATAAACATAAACTAAGCCGTTGACCAAAAGGCTGTGGCCAAAAAGGGAAAGCAAAACAATAAATGGATACTCCTGTCTTAGACTATCGTCTACACATAACAGTTACAGGAGGAACGCTTCTCTACCTAAAACCTGTCATGATTAACAGAAGCTATCTCTGAAGTAGGAAACCTATAGAAAGACACAAAGCAATTAGTGGGCCCAGCAGTGTACTAATTGGCTTTACACTGAGTACCAATCCCCTGAGGAGGGTGTCATCTTCCTCCGGCTGGTCACTGAACTCTATCTTCCCTCCCAAGATCGACCCAGAGGGGCGTGCACCAGACGAGACCCCGGGTCTCGACGGGATAGCGCGTCTGCATTGCCGTGTGCTCTCCCTGATCGGTGAACCACCCAGAAATGAAAGGGTTGGAGCAACAGGAACCATGTTGTTATTCGACTGTTCGGGTCTCACTTACCCGCAATCCACTGGAGGGGCGCATGATCCGTGACCAGCCGGAATCGCCTCCCCAGGAGATAGTACCTTAGGTATTCCATGGCCCACTTAATTGCTAGTGCCTCCCTCTCTATCATTGCATACTTCCGTTCCCTGTCGGACAGCTTGCGGCTTATGTATAGGACGGGACGTTCCTCCGCATCGTCCCCTTGGGACAGAACAGCCCCCAAGCCGGTGCTGGAGGCGTCGGTGTGGACAGTGAAGGGCTGCTGGAAATCTGGGGCTCTCAACACCCGCTCAGAGCAGAGTGTGTCTTTGAGGTGGAGGAACGACCCCCTCAGCTTCTTATGACAATACCACACTCACGGGCCCCTCTTCTTTATCATGTAGGCTAGTAGGGTGGCGATGGTGGCATAGCTTGGGATTTTCCGAAACTGCTTGATCAGCTCATTGACCCTCAGCATGGGGTAGGCGTCGAATCTGGAGATGGCGTTGAGGGCTCTGAAATGATTGCAGAAACAAATAGACCCATCGGGTTTCGGCACCACTAGGATTGGGCTGGACCATTCGCTGGTAGACGGCTCAGTGACCCCATCTTCTACATCGCCCCTATTTCTGTACCATCCCCCGGCGTGCCTCTGGTCTCCTGTAGGATCGGAGATGGACCTTCTTCCCTGGCTCAGTGGCTATGCAATGGCAGAGCAAGGAGGTCTGCCCCGGAAGAGAGGAGAAGACTCGTTAGTTCTGGTGGACAAACTTTAAGGTCTCGTGTCTGTTGAGCCGTTAGAGGGGTGCCAAAAGTCACCTTTTTTGGCGGATGTTCCACTCGGTCTGCCTTAAGTCTCATCAGCACCTATGCCTCTCGTTCCACATAGGCTTTCAACAGGTTGATGTGGTATATCTGCTGAGGGTGCCATCGTCCGGGGAGACTTGCTCTGTCACCACATATGAAGAGGAGTACCTTATCTCCTGGGTGGAACTGTCGAGGCTGGGCCGTTCTACTGTATGCCCGGGCTTGGATTTCCTGCGGGGTCCCGGTTTTGGGCGGTTCCAAATTGGTCCCTTATTTCTTCCGACAGGGTGAATGTTGGGGCGAGGGAGGGGGAGCTCCTGGTCGGGAAAGGGATGACTCTGTGCCAAAGCCCCTCCAGGTGCTCTCCCTCTGACTCCTGAAACACCTGGTGTAACCAATCCCTCTGGAGCTCGTCAACTTGACTCAGGACGGGGGCCTGGTTAGATCCGGCTCCTGCCGAATCACTCTCGAACCCCCTCCAGGTGTCTTCCTCTGTGGTCTCCTGAAACAAGTGCCTCAGGCGGTAATCGGGAGAGTCTCCTTCCCCCTTGGTCTGACGAGGAATCCCGGTTGCTCTGCCATGCCTCCTTAGCTTCATCTCGTCCCTTCCCCTGTGCTGTGCACCGCCAAGGGTGTCTCCGGGTGGGCTCTGAGTGCACCAGTGTTTGGAGATTAGAGTTGTTCGGTCTCTGTACTCTATTAGGGCCACTCCCTCGGCCTGTCTTCCTCCACAAATGCTCGAACAAGGGGTAGTCCCACCCCAGTAGCACCGGTACCTTAATTTGGGGAACAAACCCGACGATCAAGGTGGTCTTCCCAGCAGGGGTATGGAAGCTGACTCGTACTGTGGGGTAGCGTTTGGTGTCCCCGTGGATGCAGGCTACGGCGCTCTCCGCCTAAAGACAGGGCGTTTTGGCCAGGACCTCCTCCCGTACCAAAGACACCATGCTTCCCGAATCCAAGAAGGCCTCCCAGTCCTGTGGCGCGAGACATACCACCTGGACACAGGGAGTAGCTGATGATTCAGTAGGCATAGAGATGTCTACACTGGGGCAGTGTCTAGCCATATGACCATACAGTGGTTCCTCCTTTAAAAGTTGTGAGCTTGAGGACAAACAATAGAAGATAATGTCAATAGAAGATACTGTATGTGACGCAGACACCTATCGGAGTGTACCTGAAACATTTAAATATAGAGGGCTATGTGTCTCTCCACTTGGTTATTGCAAGGCTAACCCCCAGGGTTATTGCAAGGCTAACCCCCAGGGAAATCATGACTTGGCAGCAACAGATAGTCCAGTGAAAATGGCTGTGTTTATGTGGTTTAAATCTGAAAATTAGCATCTGACATCTTAAGGGTTTTTTAATTAATGCATGTTAGACATTCAGAGATGAAGGGAGAAAAAGAACACAGAACAGTTTAATTACCTCTGGTTATGGACAATAGCTGAACAACCTTTACTAAAGAATAGTCTAATAGCCGAGCTAAGTGTGAAAAAAAACTATCACGGACCAGATTTACCCTAATGACCAAGGGGTAGCTTGCTGTAATAAAGTAATGACTTTTCAAATAAGTTACCTTATACGTTATGTTGGCTGACAATTTGTTAGCTACGCTGTCCATACGAACATAATAGCATATAATTACAGCAGTATGTACAGGTATGTTAGCTAGCTACCTAACGTTTGTAGTTATACATCAAACTTGCCAGTATATTAGCTATAGGCTATCTTACTACCCAACGTTTATTGACTTGATTATTTCCGTCATTCTTTGCTTAGCTAAATGGTATAGTCGTTTTGCTTTCTCACGGACATTCGGGTGCCTTTGTAAATTCGCTCTGGCTAGCTATAGGCTGGACAATAGAACGAGTCAAAATTCACCCAAAGCTGAAAAATGACTTAAGAACGTTGGCTAAACTGGAACACTAGCAAGAGCCCATAGCAAATGAATGGAATCAAACTTTCGCAGAGCCTGTTTTGACTGGAGTGATGCTTAGAATTCCATTTAGCCTAATTAAATAAAACTAATGTATACCTTTTTATTTTACCACTACAATCTGTTTTTCGGACAAAACTGGAAAAAAACTACTTGTGTAGAAAGTAAACATCCGCACCTCGATGGTGTCAGCTGTACTGATGTCTGCATAATGAGAAAGTAAGGGGGGGGGATTCTGAATATTTCTGGTCTAGCGATCGATGACAAACGAGCTAGCTGCCCAGGCTTACATAATTAGAAAGAGGAGATTCTCCTGATTAAAATGGCGTCCGACTTGAAAAAATCTAAATATACACATTGCGAGATATTTGGCGAAATAGACAGACATGCCTATATTTCCCCAATAGGAAACAATAGGAAGACCATAGAGTTCCAAAATTATTTTTGTTGTTGTTTACATTTGAACTATAACACAACGTGAGCAGGTCTCATTGCCAACAATAGCAAAGCAAGCATTGTGACATTGAACAATAAGCTGGGAATAGAACGTTCGGAAGGCGAGTTGGTGCCACGGTGCTCAATAGAACTAATAGGAGCTGGCAGGGTGAAAAATGCACTAACATAAGGCCTGTTTTTTTGCGATTACTTCAAAACGATGGCAAGCAGCTGGGAAATATGGTCATATTTTGAAACTGGGCTCCACGGTGGATGCAATGAACTAGTTTTTATCAGAAAAGAACGTTGTTAAAAATGTAATGTGTCCAGCCTACTATCTACACGGATTTCAGAGCACTCTCGTCTGAGTGTACCAGAGCGCAATATAATTCATTTAGGAGTGCTCAACACCCGTTGAATATGGCCGGTGTCAATAAACACCGGAAAAAAGTGTTATTAAATTGTTTCCAGCAGCACATTTACAGTCACCAACGCTCTGGTTATTAACATGAAAACTGCCTTACCAGCTCTGCAAGGGTGAGTAAAATGGTCAGAGTGTCTGGAAGTAGCTAGCATGCTAGCCAACGTTAGCTTGGGTGCTTGACTGCCGTTGTAAGGCCAGAACGTGCAAAACAACCCTACTCCTCGGACCGAAATGGACTGAATTGACAAAACTGACAATCTGACAATGCTCTGAATTCATGAGCGTCATGTTGTACAGCGCTATATTTTCTGTTCCATCCTAATGGAAACCCAGAGGGTTTTTCATTTTTCATGGACTAGAAACAACATAATATTAATCAAATGATTTAAGCAAGTAACGTTACCAGTCAAATGTTTGGACACACCTACTCATTCCAGGATTTTTCTTTATTTTGACTATTTTCTACATTGTAGAATAATAGTGAAGACATCACAACTATGAAATAACACCGGTCTCCCACATGCCCTGCATTCTGTAGTACAGACATGGCCTGCTCTCCCTTATGTAAGGAATTAGGCACTTTCCCATGTTTACTACAGTATGCATTGTAGACTGCACGGTAGCCTAATAAACAAATAAACACATTTCTTTAATAACATTTTGATAAAAAAATACTCTTTCAAAATGCAGATGTTGATTTAGTTATAGATCCATAACGAATTACTATGGGAATAAATATCACTGATTTACAAAAATATTGGAACAAAGTTGTCAAATGAAGGCAAACCATTTAGAATCCTCCAATCCTGTAGCCTACTCCTGACGGTCATGCTGTACATCGCCATATTTTCCATTCCATCCTAATGGAAACCCTGGGGGTTTCATTTTTCATTTTGCTCTGAATAGAAACACCATAATAATGATCAAATTAAAATCAATCCCATATACTATGTTATTACAAAAAAAGGTTTTCAATTCTCTGGTAATGCCAATACGGAAAACTATAAAATGCTTCTCAAAGATGGTCAAACTAGCAATAATTTGCAGTAACATAAAAGATGGGTAAGAATTAAATGACGTGCCACAGAATGCTGCAGCAGCACGCAAGGTGTGCCGAAGTATGATGCAACTTGTATGTGTTGCACTTGAAACACTGTATAGGGCCCTGATGCATGGCCTTACTTAAAGTCTTGACTATGGGGCTAGGTAATAGCTTGGCCTTGTCGACCCTCCTGCTATCCATGGCACGTACCACAGGGGTGGTCTTCTCGCCCCTGCTAAGGGCAGCAAGGCTTATAGTAGACAAGTATAACTCAATGCACTGGACTAGGTGGTCAACTGTAACTGGATTTGCCTGACCGACTATCCTCTCCATGTTGACGGGTAATATCCTCAAACACTTGTCTATGACCAGATTTTCTAACATTTCGGCAGTGGTTTTAGTGGGGCATAGCCACCCCCTTACCAGACGGAGAAGTTTTTTTAAATTAAATGTCCAAAGCATACAATATACTTGCAGTGAAGCCGCTCAACAACTACACCACACCAGTCATCCAACAGACTCCCATCCAGGGTCAATGCCCTGCCCAAAGGCACATTGACAGATCTCCCACCAGGCCAAAAAAACGTGAACCTGAACCCTCCAAGATCTCCCCCCACAGTTCCCTAAAAGCTGTCCCTCAACCATCTGAGACCACTCCCACAGTCCCCCCCCAAGAAGAACAAATTAAATAAAAATACAATTAATTCCATTCCCCACCCCCAAGAACCCCCCCAATGCACCAACAACAAAGAAAATGAACTAAAGAGAAAAAAGAAAGACAGAAGAAAACAGCAAAAAAATCACAACAACAATGCCAACTGTGTATGTTTGTGTGCATGTTTGGCACTATTACATACATGTATTCTTGTAAGCGTTTATTTGAATGAGCGTGTGTATATGCATATGTACATTTGCACGGCATCAGCCTCAGGCAAACCAGCATTAGCTGTATAAACACTACCCCTCAGTGTCATTCAAACATACTTTTTGTTTGAATTTTTTACTTTTATCTCCCGCACAGCAACTCCACTCCCACTTGTCTCCAATTCCACATCCCAACCTTCAGCTTCCCTCAGCCCATCCCACCTATCTCTGCTGGTCACCCTCAGCCCATCCCACCTATCTCTGCTGGCCACCCTCAGCCCATCCCACCTATCTCTGCTGGCCACCCTCTTCGGATTTCTACGCAGTGTATATCTTTCAACTACGCTGTGATGTTTAACGTACAATTTCAATCTATCTAATCAAATAGAATCCACAGATTGCAAGTTGAAGATAAATACTTTTACTAACAGTATTAGTATATTAGTAATTGACTGACCCGGTCTCTCCAGATCTCTTAACAGTACTATTTCTAGGGTCAGGGATAAGTTGGTAGAGCTGGCCCCTCGGTGACTCCTCTTCGGCATACTTTGTCATGAAACCTCTGGGCCCGATCTCTGGGGTTCAGCTGATAGCGGGACTGAATCTCCGCCTTCAGACATGTGTAATCCGCGGCAGCCCCTTCCTCAATGTCATAGTACGCAGCCTGGGCTTTGCCTGTGAGCAGGGGAGCCAGGAGGCCCGCCCATTCTTCTTGTGGCCATCGCTCTCTCTGCGCCAATCGTTCAGGCCAGAAGATAGGCCTCCAAATCGTCGTCCTCCATCAGACATGGAATCAGAGCGTTGACATTGTGAATCCTACGGTCCCTGGGAGACGGGCAGTCTGCTATTTCGGACCGGAGGAGGTCTAAAGTCTCCTGTTGGGCGATGGTGCAAGCCGTTAGCTGACGTATCAATTCTTTGCTCATGCCTTTCAGCAGGAGTGGTGGGATTCCGAAATAAATATTTAAAAAAATTCAAATCACAGCCACTGGATAAGGGAATGGTTGTAGTCTTGCCTCGAAGCAGCCCACATTCTCCACCAATTGTAAACAGATCAGCTTGTCCGAAACACCCTAACACAGGCAGGAGGCATAAAATTAACGGACCAGAGGCAGTGTTTGTGGTTCCTTTTATTTTTGTATCGTTTACTGAACAGGTCTTCTTTCACCTGACAAAATAACTCCAGTACAGGGAACGTCCAGCTCTGAAACACCAGCACAACAAAAGAAATAAACATAAACTAAGCCATTGACCAAAAAGGGAAAGCAAAACAACAAACGGCTACTCCTGTCTTAGACTATCGTCTACACATAACAGTTACAGGAGGAACGCTTCTCTACCTAAAACCTGCCTTGATTAACAGAGAGACAAGGTGGCCAGTCACAGATGGTTTCCATGGGGGGGGGGGTAGGTCCTTGTCACAGGTCCTTCCTCACAGGTCCTTGTCTCTACTCCCAATCCTCCCCCATCTTCTCTCCTGGCACAGCTATATAGAGGAAGACAATAAGCAATTAGTGGGCCCAGCTGTGTACTAATTGGCTTTACATTGAGTACCTGTCCCCTGAGGAGGGTGCTGTCGTGTCATCTTCCTTCTGCTGGTCACTGAACACTCACAACACATACAGCACATACAGCCCTCTCATGAGGGGCACCCTTGTAGACTAAATGATAGCAATAACTTTCTGAGGTAAACCTCTTGCCATCAGATTGGCATTCTTAGGGGTCAGGCCCATAGGAACCAAAGCTCTGGCCTCGCTTGCCAAACCTGCCTGTGCACCTGGGACAACAGGTCTCTGCACAAATGGAGTTTCCATGGGTCCCCTTCTAAAAGGTGAATTATCTCTGCAAACCAAGGCTGCCACAAGAATCAATGGTAAGCCCTCCCGGTGCTCACTCTCCAACGTAGGCTGAAACAGAACCACTAGTGGGATTGTGAAGGAGTGTCTGAGGCCACTGGGAGAACTCGGGTCCCTATAGACGTCACCTTGCGTTTTCTCATGAGGCGTAAAGAGCTACACTACCCGTCGTCCACACCTATTCATTCAAGATTTTTTTTTTTTTACTATTTTCTACATTGTAGAACAATAGTGAGTACATCAAAACTATGAAATATCTGACATGGAATCATATAACCAAAAAAGTGTTATTTTGTATTTTTCAAAGTAGCCACCCTTTGCCTTGATGACAGCTTTGCACACTCTTGGCATTCTCTCAACCAGCTTCACCTGGAATGCTTTTCCCAGTCTTGAAGGAGTTTCCACAGATGCTGAGCACTTGTTCTCTGCTTTTCCCTCACTCTGTGGTCCAACTCATCCCAAACCATCTCAATTGGGTTGAGGTCGGGTGATTGTGAAGGCCAGGTCATCTGATGCAGCACTCCATCACTCTCCTTCTTAGTCAAATAGCCCTTATACAGCCTGGAGGTGTGTTCGGCCACGCCGAAAATGTCTCATACCTGGGAGTCTCTACTCCTGACAGAGAGGGTCCCACCTGGATAAAAGGTCTGCACCCTTGTTGAGGCAACCAGGGACATGCTTTTCCCAAAGCAAAAGCATGTGCACTGTGCTCCCCAGTAATAGGGAGTGAGCCAAGGTTAGGAGGGAGAGAGACAGTCTCTTCCCTTCTGTTGATGCACGCCACCACTGACATATTTGACCCGTTTCAGGAATCTAGGCGAATGTAGTCACTCAAATCCTTCTGTTCACCTGATTTAGAATTCCTCACAATCAAATGTAGACCGCATTATCTTCCAAGAGAATTCTCTTCGATTATAATCACAGCCGTATATATCCCCCCCCAAGCAGACACATCGATGGCTCTGAACGAACTTTATTTAACTCTTTGCAAACTGGAAACCATTTATCCGGAGGCTGCATTCATTGTAGCTGGGGATTTTAACAAAGCTAATCTGAAAACAAGACTCCCTAAATTTTATCAGCATATCGATTGCGCAACCAGGGTGGTAAAACCTTGGATCATTGTTACTCTAACTTCCGCAACGCATATAAGGCCCTGCCCCGCCCCCCTTTCGGAAAAGCTGACCACGACTCCATTTTGTTGATCCCTGCCTACAGACAGAAACTTAAACAAGAGGCTCCCACGCTGAGGTCTGTCCAACGCTGGTCCGACCAAGCTGACTCCACACTCCAAGACTGCTTCCATCACGTGGACTGGGACATGTTTCGTATTGCGTCAGATAACAATATTGACGAATACGCTGATTCGGTGTGCGAGTTCATTAGAACGTGCGTTGAAGATGTCGTTCCCATAGCAACGATAAAAACATTCCCTAACCAGAAACCGTGGATTGATGGCAGCATTCACGTGAAACTGAAAGCGCGAACCACTGCTTTTAATCAGGGCAAGGTGTCTGGTAACATGACCGAATACAAACAGTGCAGCTATTCCCTCCGCAAGGCTATCAAACAAGCTAAGCGTCAGTACAGAGACAAAGTAGAATCTCAATTCAACGGCTCAGACACAAGAGGCATGTGGCAGGGTCTACAGTCAATCACGGACTACAAGAAGAAACCCAGCCCAGTCACGGACCAGGATGTCTTGCTCCCAGGCAGACTAAATAACTTTTTGCCCACTTTGAGGACAATACAGTGCCACTGACACGGCCTGCAACGAAAACATGCGGTCTCTCCTTCACTGCAGCCGAGGTGAGTAAGACATTTAAACGTGTTAACCCTCGCAAGGCTGCAGGCCCAGACGGCATCCCCAGCCGCGCCCTCAGAGCATGCGCAGACCAGCTGGCCGGTGTGTTTCAATCCCTATACCAGTCTGCTGTTCCCACATGCTTCAAGAGGGCCACCATTGTTCCTGTTCCCAAGAAAGCTAAGGTAACTGAGCTAAACGACTACCGCCCCGTAGCACTCACTTCCGTCATCATGAAGTGCTTTGAGAGACTAGTCAAGGACCATATCACCTCCACCCTACCTGACACCCTAGACCCACTCCAATTTGCTTACCGCCCAAATAGGTCCACAGATGATGCAATCTCAACCACACTGCACACTGCCCTAACCCATCTGGGCAAGAGGAATACCTATGTGAGAATGCTGTTCATCGACTACAGCTCGGCATTCAACACCATAGTACCCTCCAAGCTCATCATCAAGCTCGAGACCCTGGGTCTCGACCCCGCCCTGTGCAACTGGGTACTGGACTTCCTGACGGGCCGCCCCCAGGTGGTGAGGGTAGGCAACAACATCTGATCCTCAACACGGGGGCCCCACAAGGGTGCGTTCTGAGCCCTCTCCTGTACTCCCTGTTCACCCACGACTGCGTGGCCACGCACGCCTCCAACTCAATCATCAAGTTTGCGAACGACACAACAGTGGTAGGCTTGATTACCAACAACGACGAGACGGCCTACAGGGAGGAGGTGAGGGCCCTCGGAGTGTGGTGTCAGGAAAATAACCTCACACTCAACGTCAACAAAACTAAGGAGATGATTGTGGACTTCAGGAAACAGCAGAGGGAACACCCCCCTATCCACATCGATGGAACAGTAGTGGAGAGGGTAGCAAGTTTTAAGTTCCTCGGCATACACATCACAGACAAACTGAATTGGTCCACTCACACAGACAGCGTCGTGAAGAAGGCGCAGCAGCGCCTCTTCAACCTCAGGAGGATGAAGAAATTCGGCTTGTCACCAAAAGCACTCACAAACTTCTACAGATGCACAATCGAGAGCATCCTGGCGGGCTGTATCACCGCCTGGTACGGCAACTGCTCCGCCCTCAACCGTAAGGCTCTCCAGAGGGTAGTGAGGTCTGCACAACGCATCACCGGGGGCAAACTACCTGCCCTCCAGGACACCTACACCACCCGATGTTACAGGAAGGCCATAAAGATCATCAAGGACATCAACCACCGAGCCACTGCCTGTTCACCCCGCTATCATCCAGAAGGCGAGGTCAGTACAGGTGCATCAAAGCTGGGACCGAGAGACTGAAAAACAGCTTCTATCTCAAGGCCATCAGACTGTTAAACAGCCACCACTGACATTGAGTGGCTGCTGCCAACACACTGACATTGACACTGACCCAACTCCAGCCACTTTAATAATGGGAATTGATGGGAAATGATGTAAATATATCACTAGCCACTTTAAACAATGCTACCTTATATAATGTTACTTACCCTACATTATTCATCTCATATGCATACGTATATACTGTACTCTATATCATCGACTGCATCCTTATGTAATACATGTATCACTAGCCACTTTAACTATGCCACTTTGTTTACTTTGTCTACATACTCATCTCATATGTATATACTGTACTCGATACCATCTACTGTATGCTGCCCTGTACCATCACTCATTCATATATCCTTATGTACATATTCTTTATCCCCTTACACTGTGTATAAGACAGTAGTTTTGGAATTGTTAGTTAGATTACTTGTTGGTTATTACTGCATTGTCGGAACTAGAAGCACAAGCATTTCGCTACACTCGCATTAACATCTGCTAACCATGTGTATGTGACAAATAAAATTTGATTTGATTTACTTCACAGGAGAGGTATTTGAACTTTTAAAAAAAAAGCTTTGATCAAAATGCATTTTTTGGCAGAAATAGAGCATGTGAACTTTCATATGCTTTAATTACGAACTTGTATTACATCCGTAAATACAAATAAAATTGTTAGATTACGAGCCTAGTTGGTTTAGCCACAGAAAAAGTCAGGAACCTTCCCACTAGCCATGATTGGCTGAGATAATGGATGCGCTGGACATGCCGGGAGATGAGTTTGGATTGGTCTGCCATGTAGAATGCTTCTGTCTGTAACGTGAGCTGTTCAGTATACTACTTTTCTCAACAACATTGATGCCCTGATTTTAGGAGGCGCTATTGACAGATCAGTTGGAAAAAGTGATGGGCTACTTTCTGCATAAAGTCAGTGTGAACCAGAATGATGCTGGCTAAACAAACAAAACAAAGTTAAATGTTTCCAGTCTTGAAGAATTCATCCATGTATACGGAGAAGAGCCTAGCTACATTTTCAGTTATTGCAAGTTTCTAGTTTTGTCAGAAAGTCATTTTCATTGCAAGTTAAAGCGTACCGTTCGCTAGCAAGCAAACATTACTGTCGCTGGCTCGCTAGCTAACGTCACGTGTAAGATCTGTGTAGTAATATTTTTCAAATCAGAAACCATTTGCATTGCTAGTTATAGCCTAATGTTAGCTAGCTAACATTGAACCTATTTGGTTAGCTACCTGCAGATGTATGTGTGTGACTGAGACCCTACGTGAAAGGTGCTGTTGGAGTCACTCAACAAAAATCCTAGCTTACATGTCAGCAACACAAAAGTTCAGCAGAGTTTGGTGTAAAATATGAAAGATTTTCCAGTTTGCCGTTACATACTGCAGCAGGTTGGTTAGTTCTTTAGCTACCTGTAGATTTCTACTACAGCTATGACAATGTTTGTATTGGTAGTAGTATGGGTTGGTATTATTCCGGTTCATTGTTTAGCTAGCTAGTTAGGTTGTTACATGTTTAAACAAAAGACTCCACTTCGCCAGACATGACCCATCATATTAGCTAGGTGTGTCTGGGGGTGATTAAGGCCATCTATTGTATTTCATGAACATGTGTACATGTCTAGACAATAGTGACCCATCCACTTATCTAGATATGGCTGGGGGGGTGGTTATGGCATTTCCTTCACATGACCCATCAATTTAGACAATTGTGTTAGGTAAGCGTCATCTAATATTTTTTTAATATATTTTATCTGGACACTTTCTGTTTTTGATATTGCTACTATGCGAGTAACCATTTCACTGTAGCATTTACACCTTCTGTATCCTGTGGATGTGACAAATAAACAGACTTTATTTTATATGTGTGTGTTTACCAGAGACAGTAATGTGAAGAACAACATGACCTGCACCAAAGTCAGATGAGGATACAGGCCAATGACTAGATAAAGTGTAGTTTTACCTGGAGTTTTTTCTTATTGTAGACTTCTACTTTTATCACTTTTAGTCTTGAAATCTTTGGTTGTTTACTAAACTGCTCACTTTGTTTAGGACATGGCCTCTCATGTGAAACTTTAAGGAGATGTGTGAGTCTAAGGCTTAAGAGAGTGTGAACGATGCTGAATGGGTGGACAAAGAAAAGCTCTCCAGTAAGTTTACCAAAACATTCAAGGGCCATTTTCCCAAAAGTGGGGTTACCCAAGTTTATTGACCAAAGCAGAATTACTTTCCAATTGTTTCTCAACTGCAGTGTATGATATACCATTTTCTAGCTCTGAGTCTCTACTTTAATCCAATGTAAAAAAAAATATTTAAAAAAACACAATTTCAAATGTTGCTACAAAGACCGATTAGAGGCTGTTGGTCACATATTGTCGGTTCTGACCACCACAAGCCAACCCAACAAAAACAGGGGGAAGCGCTTGATACTCAGGGTAACATCCCCTTGCGGGGATGCATCTGTCATGATCATTTTGCGGGATACAACTCAGCCCATGGTAGCCCCCTGAGGGTCCCACCACTGAGCCATGGCACGTAGGCCTGACAGGGACACCCAATGCGACCGGCTTAGGCTGCGAGATGCGTCCAGGTGAGTGGCTAGCACCAACAATAGCCCTACTGGAATGACTTCCATCATGGAAGACATCATCCCCAGTAGGCCTAGGTAGGCACTGGCGAAAACGCACTCTGTGACCCAGCCAAAATGTGGCTATGCAGAGCCAAACCCCAGACACCCTCTGTGGTTTTAGAAAAGCGTGATACGTGTGTCTAACTTGAGACACAGAAACAGAATGCGATGAGATGGAGCCAGACAGTTCTTTTTCTGATTTCTTATGAAGCCTAAAGACTGAATACGGGACAGTAGCATGGATGTGTGTAACACTGCTTACCATCTGCTTAACACTGCTTACCATGGGAGTACTGATGTCACAATGACAATTACATGAAGTTGATGCAAAGAGTCAATATCTGCAGTGTTGACCCTTCTTTTTCAAGACCTCTGGAATCCGCCCTGGCATGCTGTCAATTAACTTCTGGGCCACATCCTGACTGATGGCAGCACAGTCTTGCATAATAATGCTTGGAATATTTCAGAATATGTGGGTTTTTGTTTGTCCACTCGCCTCTTGGGGATTGACCACAAATTCTCAATGGGATTAAGGTCTGGGGAGTTTCCAGGCCATGGAGGCAAAATATTGATGGTTAGTTCGTCGAGCCACTTAGTTATCACTTTTGCCTTATGGCAAGGTGCTCCATCATGCTGGAAAAGGCATTATTCGTCACCAAACTGTTCCTGGATGGTTGGGAGAAGTTGCTCTCGGGGGATGTGTTGGTACCGTTCTTTATTCATGGCTGTGTTCTTAGGCAAAATTGTGAGTGATTCCATTCCCTTGGCTGAGAAGCAACCCCACACATGAATGGTCTCAGGATGCTTTACTGTTGGCATGACACAGGACTGATGGTAGCGCTCACCTTGTCTTCTCCGGACAAGCTTTTTTCCAGATGCCCCAAACAATCGGAAAGGGGATTCATCAGAGAAAATTAGTCCTCAATCCCTGTACATTTTGCAGAATATCAGTCTGTCCCTGATGTTTTTCCTGTAGAGAGGTGGCTTCTTTGCTGCCCTTCTTGACAACAGGCCATTCTCCAAAAGTCTTCACCTCACTGTGCATGCAGATGCACTCACACCAGCCTGCTGCCATTCCTGAGCAAGCTCTGTACTGGTGGTGCTCCGATCACGCAGTTGAATCAACTTTAGGAGATGGTCCTGGCACTTGCTGGACTTTCTTGGGCTCCCTGAAGCCTTCTTCACAACAATTGAACTGCTCTCCTTGAAGTTCTTGATGATCCAATAAATGGTTGATTTAGGTGCAATCTTACTGGCAGCAATATCCTTGCCTGTGAAGCCCTTTTTGTGTAAAGCAATGATGACGGCACGTGTTTCCTTGCTGGTAACCATGTTTGACAGAGGAAGAACAATGATTCCAAGCACCACCCTCCTTTTGAAGCTTCCAGTCTGTTATTCGAACTCAATCAGCATGACAGAGTGATCTCCAGCCTTGTCCCCATCAACACTCACACCCGTGTTAATGAGAGAATCACTGACATAATGTCAGCTGGTCCTTTTGTGGCAGGGCTGAAATGCAGTGGAAATGTTTTTATGGCATTCAGTTCATTTGCATGGCAAAGAGGGACTTCGCAATTAATTGCAATTCATCTGATCACTCGTCATAACATTCTGGAGTATATGCAAATTGCCATCATACAAACTGAGGCAGCAGACTTTGAAAATTTATACTTTTGGCCACGACTATACTACTTAAGTCGTTTTTTGGGGTATCTGTACTTTACTTTACTATTTATATTTTTTACAACTTTTACTTTTACTCCACTACATTCCTAAAGAAAATAATGTACTTTTTACTCCTTACATTTTTCCTGACACCTAAAAGTACTCGTTACATTTAGAATGCTAAAGCAGGACAGAATTAAGGCACCTGTCAATATAACACTTTGTCATCCCTACTACCTCCCTACCTCTGCTCTTGCGGACTCATGAAACACAAATACTGTGTTTGCAAATGATGTCTGAGTGTTGGAGTGTGTCCCTGTCTGTCCATAATTAAAAATAATGAACCCTGTGAACACCATGGAATGTGGGGTAATGGAGCCGGCAACATTAAACATGGACAATCTTCCAACATGCGTTGTGCTTCTGTGAGACTGTATAGCCTGCATGAAACCTGGGCCCTTTACGAGCACAGGGGGCTCTGACAATGGCTGACGTAGTACCCTGTTTGCAAAACGTAGGGGAACTGTTGTCAGATTAATGTTTTTGTGGAGGGGTGCACTGGTCACTCAGACCCGTGCCAAGACCTCTCGCTCTTCGGGTTACCCCAGCCAAGTGCTTGGGGGGCTGCTTCTTCATCTAAGGTGCATGCAAACTCTGGATCACTGAGGTGGCACCGGACCCTTCATCAACAAGTCTGGGAAAAGAGGCAAGCGGTGCTTGACCGAGGCAGACCCAGGCGGTGGAGGGTACCCTCTGAACCTGGTCACCCTCTCTCTTTGAGTTGCCTCCCTTAACTGGCGATAGAACGCACAGGAGCCAGGTTGGGTGCAGGCAGCCACGGCTTCCAGCGAGGCGCAGATTTCGCCTTGTCAGGCGTGATTGTAGATCTTTCAACCAAAGTCGCAAGAGTGTAATATGTTCTACCGAAGTTGACTGACTCAAAGGGAACCCTTGGTTTGTCTGAGTCAAGAAATTGTCTCGTTGCTGCACAACTGTCTGTTGCTAAGAAACATGCTGCTTACAGTAACTGTCGACTTGCTATTTTGTGCCAAAAACTATTGTTGTAAAGCCTGTTTGTAACTTTGCCCTGGAGACCGTATAACAGATTTGAGAGTGATGGATATTCATTGCATAGTCATGGATATTAAACTACAAGAGGTTTCATTTGCAGAACATCCCTGCAGATGTCTATTTGCCATGTAGGCTATATGCCTTACTTTTATCTGCATTACTTCAATTGTACTGCCAGTTGGCATAATAATACAGATATAGGGTCTTAATTTGATCACCCTGTTGTAGGATACATTTTCTGCAATGCAGGATATTTTTTACTTTTAGGTTTTTTAAAGGCTTCTGAAGTTTGTAATTTTCACTTTGAAAATGTCAGATTATTTTCCTGCTATAGCAAACTGGCTCAAATTAAGATCCTACATCTGTATTCTGTGATGTCTTGAAAAACAGTGGGTGTTTAACCAAAGGAGTGAGACCAAGGGAGGAAGTCCAGGGCAGTTTGCGAATGTGACCATTTTCTCTGTGCTTTCTGCTGGGGAACAACAGTATACCCACCAGACCTGTCAGCTGCAACACAGATTCCACCAGACCTGTCAGCTGCAACACAGATCCCACCAGACCTGTCAGCTGCAACACAGATTCCACCAGACCTGTCAGCTACAACACAGATTCCACCAGACCTGTCAGCATGAACAGGAACGGGCCACACAGATTCCAACAGACCTGTCATTTTCTCTGTGCTTTCTGCAACACAGATCCCAACAGACCTGTCAGCTGCAACACAGATCCCAACAGACCTGTCAGCTGCAACACAGATCCCAACAGACCTGTCACCTGTCAGCCACCAACAGACCTGTCAGCTGCAACACAGATCCCAACAGACCTGTCAGCTGCAACACAGATCCCAACAGACCTGTCAGCTGCAACACAGATCCCAACAGACCTGTCAGCTGCAACACAGATTCTAACAGACCTGTCAGCTGCAACACAGATCCCAACAGACCTGTCAGCTGCAACACAGATCCCAACAGACCTGTCAGCTGCAACACAGATCCCAACAGACCTGTCAGCTGCAACACAGATCCCAACAGACCTGTCAGCTGCAACACAGATCCCAACAGACCTGTCAGCTGCAACACAGATCCCAACAGACCTGTCAACTGCAACACAGATCCCAACAGACCTGTCAGCCAACAGACCTGTCAGCTGCAACACAGATCCCAACAGACCTGTCAGCTGCAACACAGATCCCAACAGACCTGTCAGCTGCAACACAGATCCCAACAGACCTGTCAGCTGCAACACAGAGCCTTCATTCAACACTGTTTCATCTTCTCATCCGCCAGGGGTGACTCAGAGTGCACTGTCGTTCATTTATTAATTACTTCAATTTTCTCACTCTCATTTCGATACATCAAGAAATTCCAAACTCATCCTGAAATCACTCACTTGAGTTCAATATAATTTATAATACATGATCCCCATTAAAGAGTGCCATCAAACACTCACAGGTTGGATCAAGCTGTTGTGAAATATTGAACCGCAGTAATAATCCATGCAGTTGATGTTCTGAAACATGGAACTACAGTAATAATCCATGCAGTTGATGTTGTGAAACATGGAACTACAGTAATAATTCATATAGTTGATGTTGTGAAACATAGAACTACAGTAATAATTCATATAGTTGATGTTGTGAAACATGGAACGACAATAATAATTCATACAGTTGATGTTGTGAAATATGGAACCACAGTAATAATTCATACAGTTGATGTTGTGAAATATGGAATTACAGTAATAATCCATACAGTTGATGTAATAATCCATACAGTTGATTTTGTGAAATATGGAACTACAATAATCCATACAGTTGATTTTGTGAAATATAGAACTACAGTGATAATACATACAGTTGATGTGATAATCCATACAGTTGATTTTGTGAAATATGGAACTACAGTGATAATCCATACAGTTGATGTTGTGAAATATGGAACTACAGTAATAATCCATACAGTTGATGTAATAATTCATACAGTTGATGTTGTGAAACATGGAACTACAGTAATAATCCATACAGTTGATGTAATAATCCATACAGTTGATGTAATAATTCATACAGTTGATGTTGTGAAATATGGAACTATACAGTAATAATCCATACAGTTGATGTAATAATCCATAGAGTTTATGTTGTGAAACATGGAACTACAGTAATAATCCATACAGTTGATGTAATAATCCATACAGTTGATATAATAATCCATACAGTTGATGTAGTAATCCATATAGTTGATGTAATTATCCATACAGTTGATATAATTCGTACAGTTGATGCACTAATTCAGTTAATGTGTTGGTATTTGCTTTTTGTGTGCGCCACTAATTGATTGATGTTGACAGTAAAATTAATGTGTGTTATTGCCATTCGGCCATAAGATCTGCCACAATTCTCCTTATAGGACACATCACTGCACTCTATACTCCACTGTAAAATGGTCATCTCTGTATACCCGTCGCAAGACCCACTGGTTGATGCTTATTTATAAAAACCCTCTTAGGCCTCGCTCCCCCTATCAGAGATATCTACTGCAGCACTCATCCTCCACATACAACACCCATTCTGCCAGTCACATTCTGGTAAGGGTCCCCAAAGCACACATATCCCTGGGTCGCTCCTCTTTTCAGTTCGCTGCAGCTAGTGACTGGAACGAGCTGCAACAAACACTCAAACTATACAATTTTATCTCAATCTCAATATTCGGACTCATTCATGAACACTATTACTGACAGTTGTGGCTGCTTTGTGTGATGTATTGTTGTCTCTACCTTCTTGCCCTTTGTGCTGTTGTCTGTGCCCAATATTGTTTGTACCATGTTTTGTGCTGCTACCATGTTGTTGTTATGTTGTGTTGCTACCATGCAACACAACAGAGAATATATATATATATTCTCCCAGGCCCCCGTGTTAACTTTGTCCTTAGCCTGAAGTGTCCCCACTTGCTCCAGTGAATAGCTGTCTTTTCGCATTGCGCCGACTGGTAAGATGCTTCAGGAGGACGGTCACATGTGCTAGAAAGTAAGAGGTTCTGAATTCGTGCCAGGTATGGTCTGAATCGGGAGGAAGTGGTGCTCGCTAAGCAAGCAGCGTGAGGTGTTTTACAGTGGTGCCTAGTGACTAGGCACCACTAGCTCAATGCTAGGGTCGCTGTTGAGTAAATTGGAGGATGTGTGACACTTACTCCTCAGCCTAGGGAAAGTTGATCATTCTACAGTAGGCCTACATTTGTAAATCACCTGATGGTCCAAATCACCTTATCAACTCAGCCAGGGAAACACAAACAGTAGCCTATTATGGGTTTTCACACCTTTCGTTATGTGACAATGGATAGGCTAACAGGTAGCCTACAGAAAGTTTTGGAATATAATCAAATAACAAGGGGCCTATTGCAATCATCGATGGCGCTAGACTATTGCCAGTTGATGTCTCGTTAAACCATCAATACGCACTAAATTCACCCACACAGGGATATTGTTCTCCTACATTACCGCTCCCTTGATGACGTCGTGCTACTTTGGTTGTTGTTGTAATCAGAACAATTTAGTCCTTTGGTTGGTGTTGTAATCAGAACAATTTGGCCCATTGGTTGGTGTTGAAATTAGAACAATTTAGCCCTTTGGTTGGTGTTGTAATCAGAACAATGTAGCCCTTTGGTTGGTGTTGTAATCAGAACAATGTAGCCCTTTGGTTGATGTTGTAATCAGAACCATTTATTCCTTTGGTTGGTGTTGTAATCAGAACAATTTGGCCCATTGGTTGGTGTTGAAATTAGAACAATTTAGCCCTTTGGTTGGTGTTGTAATCAGAACAATGTAGCCCTTTGGTTGGTGTTATAATCAGAACAATGTAGCCCTTTGGTTGGTGTTGTAATCAGAACAATTTGGCCCATTGGTTGGTGTTGAAATTAGAACAATTTAGCCCTTTGGTTGGTGTTGTAATCAGAACAATGTAGCCCTTTGGTTGGTGTTGTAATCAGAACAATGTAGCCCTTTGGTTGGTGTTGTAATCAGAACAATTTAGCCCTTCGGTTGGTGTTGTAATCAGAACAATTTGGCCCATTGGTTGGTGTTGAAATTAGAACAATTTAGCCATTTGGTTGGTGTTGTAATCAGAACAATGTAGCCCTTTGGTTGGTGTTGTAATCAGAACAATGTAGCCCTTTGGTTGGTGTTGTAATCAGAACAATTTAGCCCTTTGGTTGGTGTTGTAATCAGAACAATTTATTCCTTTGGTTGGTGTTGTAATCAGAACAATTTATTCCTTTGGTTGGTGTTGTAATCAGAACAATTTAGCCCTTTGGTTGGTGTTGTAATCAGAAGAATTTATTCCTTTGGTTGGTGTTGTAATCAGAACAATTTGGCCCATTGGTTGGTGTTGTAATCAGAACAATTTAGCCCTTTGGTTGGTGTTGTAATCAGAACAATTTGGCCCATTGGTTGGTGTTGAAATTAGAACAATTTAGCCCTTTGGTTGGTGTTGTAATCAGAACAATTTGGCCCATTGGTTGGTGTTGTAATCAGAACAATGTAGCCCTTTGGTTGGTGTTGTAATCAGAACAATTTAGCCCTTTGGTTGGTGTTGTAATCAGAACAATTTGGCCCATTGGTTGGTGTTGAAATTAGAACAATTTAGCCCTTTGGTTGGTGTTGTAATCAGAACAATGTAGCCCTTTGGTTGGTGTTGTAATCAGAACAATGTAGCCCTTTGGTTGGTGTTGTAATCAGAACAATTTAGCCCTTTGGTTGGTGTTGTAATCAGAACAATGTAGCCCTTTGGTTGGTGTTGTAATCAGAACAATTTGGCCCATTGGTTGGTGTTGAAATTAGAACAATTTAGCCCTTTGGTTGGTGTTGTAATCAGAACAATGTAGCCCTTTGGTTGGTGTTGTAATCAGAACAATGTAGCCCTTTGGTTGGTGTTGTAATCAGAACAATTTGGCCCATTGGTTGGTGTTGAAATTAGAACAATTTAGCCCTTTGGTTGGTGTTGTAATCAGAACAATGTAGCCCTTTGGTTGGTGTTGTAATCAGAACAATGTAGCCCTTTGGTTGGTGTTGTAATCAGAACAATTTAGCCCTTTGGTTGGTGTTGTAATCAGAACAATTTGGCCCATTGGTTGGTGTTGAAATTAGAACAATTTAGCCATTTGGTTGGTGTTGTAATCAGAACAATGTAGCCCTTTGGTTGGTGTTGTAATCAGAACAATGTAGCCCTTTGGTTGGTGTTGTAATCAGAACAATTTAGCCCTTTGGTTGGTGTTGTAATCAGAACAATTTATTCCTTTGGTTGGTGTTGTAATCAGAACAATTTATTCCTTTGGTTGGTGTTGTAATCAGAACAATTTGGCCCATTGGTTGGTGTTGTAATCAGAACAATTTAGCCCTTTGGTTGGTGTTGTAATCAGAACAATTTGGCCCATTGGTTGGTGTTGAAATTAGAACAATTTAGCCCTTTGGTTGGTGTTGTAATCAGAACAATTTGGCCCATTGGTTGGTGTTGTAATCAGAACAATTTATCCCTTTGGTTGGTGTTGTAATCAGAACAATTTGGCCCATTGGTTGGTGTTGAAATTAGAACAATTTAGCCCTTTGGTTGGTGTTGTAATCAGAACAATGTAGCCCTTTGGTTGGTGTTGTAATCAGAACAATGTAGCCCTTTGGTTGGTGTTGTAATCAGAACAATTTAGCCCTTTGGTTGGTGTTGTAATCAGAACAATGTAGCCCTTTGGTTGGTGTTGTAATCAGAACAATGTAGCCCTTTGGTTGGTGTTGTAATCAGAACAATTTAGCCCTTTGGTTGGTGTTGTAATCAGAACAATTTATTCCTTTGGTTGGTGTTGTAATCAGAACAATTTATTCCTTTGGTTGGTGTTGTAATCAGAACAATTTAGCCCTTTGGTTGGTGTTGTAATCAGAAGAATTTATTCCTTTGGTTGGTGTTGTAATCAGAACAATTTGGCCCATTGGTTGGTGTTGTAATCAGAACAATTTAGCCCTTTGGTTGGTGTTGTAATCAGAACAATTTAGCCCTTTGGTTGTTGTTGTAATCAGAACAATTTAGTCCTTTGTCAACAAACTAAGGGCCATTTATCTATTTGACAAGCATTTCGTACAATAGAAATAAGGTATTTATTCGTTTACCATGGCAAATCTAATTTACCCCACACATTATATGAAAGGAAATCTATTATGTTATTAGTTTCCTATTTATGTTATCCAACAGTGTCTGGTATGGTCATTTATTATCAAGATCAGGGGTCAAATATATGTCCATACTTTAAATGTTTAAATAAATCAAGTCAGTCTGGAGTTATTTTTGCCAGAAGGGCATGGGCCGGAATCAAACGGTATGCTTAGACACTGAGTATACCAAACATTAGGAACACCTTTTGCCCTCAGAACATCCTCAATTCATCGAGGCATGGACTCTACAAGGGGTCGAAAGCATTCCACAGGGATGCTGGCCCATGTTGACTCCAATGCTTCCCACAGTTGTATCAAGTTGGCTGGATGTCCTTTGGGTGGTCGACCATTCTTGATACACACAGGAAACTGTTGAGCGTGGAAAAACCCAGCAACTTTGCAGTTCTTGACACAAACCGGTGTGCCTGGTACCTACCTACCTACCATACCTCGTTAAAAGCCGCTTAAATCTTTTATCTCAAGGCTTAAAAATCATTTTTTAACCTGTCTCCTCCCCTTCATTTATACTGATTTGAAGTGTATTTAACAAGTGACATCAATAAGGGATCATAGCTTTCACCTGGATTCACCTGGTCAGTCTATGTCATGGAAAGAGCATGTGTTTTGTACACTCAGTGTATGTGTGTGCTGAAAGTAGTGGCCCTAACTGCTAAACCACCCCAGGCCACAATGGAACTCAATTATGACCTTAGGATACACTTGTATGTCATAGCCTAGAGGAGACCAGTATCAATCTTATGTTATTAAGTGATATAAAATGACGGTTGTTGATGTGTATGGCAGCATTTCAGATACATGCTTGTACATTTGAATTGTCCTATAATAGGACCTAGGCCTAGCGTTTGAGCAAGCGAGAGAGGCAATTAATTTGATAGCAAGCCCTGATCCCAATGGCTCGACTGCCCCTGCATGGAGAGAAAGAGAACTGCTAATTTTCAGGGACTCACTAGGCTTATTTGACTTTCCTGATGCAGCAGAAAGATTGTCCATGACAAAAGAGTGATCAAGTTAAGATCCGCCATCTGTAGATGTGTGGTGTTTTTTGGGGTGGGGTGTGTGTGTGTGCTTGTTTATTTATGCATTTGCTGGATGAGGGTTGTTGCTTGTATGTGTGAGGGGATGTGTATGTGTGTGTCTATTGGTGAAGGCCTGATGGTAGGCTAGCTGGGCGTCAGATCGAGGAGCTTTAGGGGCGTGTTAGTGGGAGAAGAAATTGCACCCCATCTGACAGAGCCATAAAGCTGCCATTCTGCCGCCTCAGCATGTCTGGAGAAGACGCTCACTCAATATGGTCAAGAATATTGGATCTAAAGATAAACCATCTCCTACAGCAGAAACAGCCCCGGCCATTTGCAACAGAACAGGGAGGGAGCGAGTTTGCATTGCCCTCTAGCAAAAAAATCACATCTCTCCAACCTCTGGGGGATTCCATTTCCATTTCTTATTTTGACCTGAGACAACACAACCTAGATAATGTTTTTCCATTCATGTTTCAGCAGGGCTGGATATTTACCAGAACAGTTCAGGTTAAAAACAACAAGGCCCAGAGGCTGAGAGCTAGGCAGGTAGTCTGCTCTGGAGGCCAGGAAGAATAAGTCCACTTATGTAATCACTTATACTGTAAACATGTTTTACTGTACTCTAACTACGGTATCTATTATCACTCTGCTACTGTAGAGAGCTACTGTGTTACTGTAGAGAGCTACTGTGCTACTGTAGAGAGCTACTGTGCTACTGTAGAGAGCTACTGTGCTACTGTAGAGAGCTACTGTGCTACTGTAGAGAGCTACTGTGCTACTGTAACCGATCACTTTGTTATCCTTCTATCAAGAACTAGACGTGTTGATGACACTCTATTCTGTAAATACAATAACTTTGCCGTTAAGCAGGAGGGCTGTTTGAGGTGTATTGACTATTACCTGGTCCTTGGCCTCTATCGGAACTTTGATTAGAATGAGCCAGGTCAGCCAATGAGTGTCCTCTCCTCTAATGGGACTCATTTCCCCCTCTATTGGAACTGTAATGTGGTGATAACACTCTTCTAATGGCCCTGCCACTACCATCCCATTTTTCACTTAGTGGCACGCAGAACTGAGGTATTCATCTTATATCATTTTCTGACAACAAAAAAATTACTCCCGTCTGTTTACTGTGGAGAGGAGACACACTGTCATCTGCTGGCGTATTTACAGGAGCTACAGACTTGTTATGCATTCATAGTCTCTTTTTGTTTATTCTCTCTCTCTTTTTCCCCTCTTTCTTATTCTCCTCTTTCTTTCCCTCTCTCATTTTCTTTTTCATCTCTTTCGCTCCTTTAATTATCTCTCATTCTCTCCCTCTCTCCCGCTCTCTCTCCATCGTTAGGGTATTTGTTTGATGAGGTGTGAGAAGTGCCCCTGCCCTGGCAGCCTCAGCTCATTGAGTGAGGTTGGGTTTAGGCCAGATACCCGCCCTACCCTGTCCTATGCCCTGTAAGGAAGCACACAGAACTTGTTGTGTGAAATCACACCCTCCAACACAGGGTCATTTGTTTAAATCCCATATCAATGGTTGCAGTGGTGCCGCTCTAGAAGCCAGGCTTTGCAAAGGAATCTCAGGATAATGTAATGAAGATAAACCCAGGTGCCAGATAACAAGGTTAGAGTATCTTTCATCTCCCATAGACACAACACCTCACAGCTTTCCAATTGGAAAAACAATACGTTGATTGATGATTTCAGTGGCCTACTGTAATAACAACTTCCCTATCATATGATACATAGCCATGTATTTGTTTGACAAAAAAAATTATAATCTGAATTAGATATTTGATCAGATTTGGTCAATCTGCTTATATACTGAACAAAAATATAAACGCAACATGTAAAGTGTTGGTTCCATGTTTTCATCTTCCTATTTCGCAACAAAGCATCCTTCACTCATGCTGCCAAACATACCCTTGTAAAACTGACCATCCTACCAATCCTCGACTTTGGCGATGTCATTTACAAAATAGCCTCCAATACCCTACTCAACAAATTGGATGCAGTCTATCACAGTGCAATCCGTTTTGTCACCAAAGCCCCATATACTACCCACCATTGCGACCTGTACGCTCTCGTTGGCTGGCCCTCGCTTCATACTCGTCGCCAAACCCACTGGCTCCATGTCATCTACAAGACCCTGATAGGTAAAGTCCCCCCTTATCTCAGCTCGCTGGTCACCATAGCATCTCCCACCTGTAGCACACGCTCCAGCAGGTATATCTCTCTAGTCACCCCCAAAACCAATTCTTTCTTTGGCCGCCTCTCCTTCCAGTTCTCTGCTGCCAATGACTGGAACGAACTACAAAAATCTCTGAAACTGGAAACACTTATCTCCCTCACTAGCTTTAAGCACCAACTGTCAGAGCAGCTCACAGATTACTGCACCTGTACATAGCCCACCTATAATTTAGCCCAAACAACTACCTCTTTCCCAACTGTATTTAATTAATTAATTTATTTTGCTCCTTTGCACCCCATTATTTTTATTTCTACTTTGCACATTCTTCCCTTGCAAAACTAACATTCCAGTGTTTTACTTGCTATATTGTATTTACTTTGCCACCATGGCCTTTTTTGCCTTTACCTCCCTTCTCACCTCATTTGCTCACATTGTATATGGACTTGTTTATACTGTATTATTGACTGTATGTTTGTTTTACTCCATGTGTAACTCTGTGTCGTTGTATCTGTCGAACTGCTTTGCTTTATCTTGGCCAGGTCGCAATTGTAAATGAGAACTTGTTCTCAACTTGCCTGCCTGGTTAAATAAAGGTGAAATAAATAAATAAATGAGCTAAAATAAACGCTCCCATGAATGTTCCATAAGCAATAGAAGCTTATTTCTCTCAAATTTTGTGCAGACATTTGTTTACATCCCTGTTAGCGAGCATTTCTCCTTTGCCAAGAAAGTCCATGCACCTGACCGGTGTGGCATGTCAAGAAGGTGATGAAACAACATGATCATTACACAGGTGCACCTTGTGCTTGGGACAATAAAATGCCACTCTAAAATGTACAGTTTTGTCACACAACACAGCCACAGATGTCTCAAGAGCGGTTAATTATTTCAGATTTCCACGCTAACACCTCTCTTATGACGTCATTGTTTTTTTTTTGACACAGCATATGTATTCAATCATCTGCTCCATAAAACATTGTTTCCAACATTAGAGTGAATCAAAGCGTATTCTGCCTGAGTGAGCGCAAGTGTTGGCACTAGTACCAACTTCACTCACTCTGCTATTTTAAGGGGAAATCACCACAGAAAGCACGTCCTTTGTCTAATCAGTGGAGGATGTTGCCTAAGCAGACTGTTATTCCTATGCAGCTAATATTGTATTTTTTTGGAAAATGTTCCACCTCTGTCTCATCTCCCAGCCTAAAGAGTTTAGCTGCTCTAGCTGAAGAAGACCGCACTGCCTGCTTCACCTGCCAAACGGTCTGCAGCGTCTCCAACAGAGTCTCCATTGTCTCTGTATCTAGTGATAGGTGTGATAGGTACAGTATGCTCTGGAGGCTGAAACAGAGTGCCAGAGGTACCAAGCCAGGTATTGGCACAGTCTTCCACCAGAACACTACTCACACTATATCTGGGCTCCGTGGAGTGGAGGGTAGCCTAGACTCCCCTAAAGGGAAAATGGGTGCTGTCCAAGTCTGTTCTTCCCCCTGTTCTAATACAACTATTTCGTAAGGTCCATACACAGAGAATTAGGACCCTTCCTGTGATTACCTCCCATCTGCTCTACCCTGGTTAGTCTAGCTCTCCCCTCCACCTGGAGCCAGCTGAGGACAATCAGTCTCTATCATAATGATATCATCTTTATAGCTACCGCAGTGAAAGTCAGCCTCTATCCTAATGATATCATCTTTATAGCTACCGTAGTGAAAGTCAGCCTCTATCATAATGATATCATCTTTATAGCTACCGTAGTGAAAGTCAGCCTCTATCATAATGATATCATCTTTATAGCTACTGTAGTGAAAGTCAGTCTCTATCATAATGATATCATCTTTATAGCTACTGTAGTGAAAGTCAGTCTCTATCATAATGATATCATCTTTATAGCTACCGTAGTGAAAGTCAGCCTCTATCCTAATGATATCATCTTTATAGCTACTGTAGTGAAAGTCAGTCTCTATCATAATGATATCGTCTTTATAGCTACCGTAGTGAAAGTCAGCCTCTATCCTAATGATATCATCTTTATAGCTACTGTAGTGAAAGTCAGTCTCTATCATAATGATATCATCTTTATAGCTACCGTAGTGAAAGTCAGTCTCTATCCTAATGATATCATCTTTATAGCTACTGTAGTGAAAGTCAGTCTCTATCATAATGATATCATCTTTATAGCTACCGTAGTGAAAGTCAGTCTCTATCATAATGATATCATCTTTATAGCTACCGTAGTTAAAGTCAGTCTCTATCATAATGATATCATCTTTATAGCTACCGTAGTGAAAGTCAGCCTCTATCCTAATGATATCATCTTTATAGCTACTGTAGTGAAAGTCAGTCTCTATCATAATGATATCATCTTTATAGCTACCGTAGTGAAAGTCAGCCTCTATCCTAATGATATCATCTTTATAGCTACTGTAGTGAAAGTCAGTCTCTATCATAATGATATCATCTTTATAGCTACCGTAGTGAAAGTCAGTCTCTATCATAATGATATCTTTATAGCTACCGTAGTGAAAGTCAGTCTCTATGATAATGATATCATCTTTATAGCTACCGTAGTGAGTCAGTCTCTATCATAATGATATCATCTTTATAGCTACCGTAGTGAGTCAGCCTCTATCCTAATGATATCATCTTTATAGCTACCGTAGTGAAAGTCAGTCTCTATCCTAATGATATCATCTTTATAGCTACTGTAGTGAAAGTCAGTCTCTATCATAATGATATCATCTTTATAGCTACTGTAGTGAAAGTCAGTCTCTATCATAATGATATCATCTTTATAGCTACCGTAGTGAAAGTCAGTCTCTATCCTAATGATATCATCTTTATAGCTACCGTAGTGAAAGTCAGTCTCTATCATAATGATATCATCTTTATAGCTACTGTAGTGAAAGTCAGTCTCTATCATAATGATATCATCGTTATAGCTACCGTAGTGAAAGTCCAGTACAGCAGCACCAGGACCTTTCCCTACCAGGCTCTTACGTGGCTGGTACATAACGCGGGATAAGAGTGTCTGCTGAAATGTGGAAAGGTACAAAGACATATACTGTAGATGCAGGACTGCTCTCCATCAGCCTCGATAGTTTGATGCTACATCAATGTGACCTGTGTCACATGAGTCTGGTGAGGGAAGGACGGCTCATAAAAATGTCTGTAATGGAATAGTATTTAAACATACGGAAACCATGTCTTTGATGTGTTTGATACCATTCCATTTACTCCGTTCCAGCCATTACAATGAGCCCGTCCTCCCCAATGAAGGGGCCAACAGCTGCCTGTGTTATGGATGTTGTATCAGCTCCAGAGCTTCAGCTCGTCAAGCTCTTGAGGGTAGTATCAACTCTCTCCTCAATGTATTACTTTAAAGCTGAAGTAAAGTTGGCTGCCACCAATCACATGCTACAGACCAACTGAGATCAGTTTATACTTTGTTAAAATCTTTAAAAATCTCCAGTACATGTATTGTTTTAGCCTGACTCACGGTTCCCTCTTCCCTCCATCTCCAGACAGCCTATGGGCCTGTCTGGCTCTCAACAGTGGCTTCCCAGTGGACGTCTGTGTACTGCTGTGCTCCATGGGCAGGCTGAGAGATATGCCTGTCACATTGACTGACAAGAGCTACCATCCCCAGTCTGTCTCCACACAGCCACACCCAGTCCCCAGTCTGTCTCCACACAGCCATCGTCAGTCTCCGCACAGCCATCGTCAGTCTCCGCACAGCCATCGTCAGTCTCCACACAGCCATCGTCAGTCTCCGCACAGCCATCGCCAGTCTCCGCACAGCCGTCGTCAGTCTCCGCACATCCATCGTCAGTCTCCAACTGTAACATCCTACCATTCCCAGTCTCCAGTCTCCACACAGCCATCCCCAGTCTCCACACAACCATCATCAGTCTCCACACAGCCATTGTCAGTCTCCAACTGTAACATCCTACCACTCCCAGTCTCCACACAGCCGTCGTCAGTCTCCGCACAGCCATCGTCAGTCTCAAACTGTAACATCCTACCATTCCCAGTCTCCAGTCTCCACACAGCCATCCCCAGTCTCCACACGGCCGTCCCCAGTCTCCACACGTCCGTCCCCAGTCTCCACACGTCCGTCCCCAGTCTCCACACGTCCATCACCAGTCTCCACACGTCCATCCCCAGTCTCCACATGTCCATCCCCAGTCTCCACACGTCCATCCCCAGTCTCCACACGTCCGTCCCCAGTCTCCAGCCCTAACGTGTGGCAGTGTTAGGGGTTCCCTCAAATGGGGCTCGCATGTTAGACCAGCAACAGCAGGATGTTCTCTGGTCTCTTCTCCAACTTTCATTCAATGAAGTATGTACATTCTGTATTGATTTGTGACTAAGTTTGTTTCTTGGTGCTGGATAGGCCTGAAAGGAAAGTTTATCCACACTACAGAGGAAGGAAAGTGTGTCTCTTGCAGGATAAATTTCCATTAGAAAACCGATGATCAGAGCTATGATTACGTTGTGCTTCTATGTCCCAAACTTTCTTTCCTCAAAAGGTTTTCAGAGCAATGGGCAAAGCGAGCCCGGCCCAGGAGAAAGATGTTTCCTGAATTCCGTAACCATTATGATGATAAAGTGTTGTGGTGAATGTAAAGACATTGCATATTTGATTTTCCTCAGTAGCAATCATTATCAGGTAACTCTCAAGATGAATGTGGAGGGTAATGTGTGTGTCGCCAGGCAGGCCTGTGAAGCTCTCAGTTCCTGATGGAATTATTTAGAGGCCTGATACCAATGTGACTGCATGATAAGTCAGCCTGCTGTTAGGTGGACTTTATGAGCACAGCAGCTAAATCTCTTCTCATTACATGCTCTGATGAAATAGTCTTCTGGCTGTTTTCAGTGTTTCCATTAACTTGGGAAATATTGATCCTATGTAATTCTGTATGTGTTTGGAATGTTGTACTACACTGCTACTCTCCATAGCGCCATCTAATATCCTGCAGGGGTTTTGGTTTGAGCCTCAGGCTCTTGATTTTGACTATGGGATATAGCTTATGACAGAATTGACCAGAACTGACTTTTTTCGTTACAGGTTAGGAGAATTTAAGCAGCAGGATAATTAGCTTAAGGTTAGGAAAAGGGTTAGGGTTAGCTAAAATGCAAAAAGCACTTTGTACATCAATTTGACATAAACTGTTTTCCATGTAGCGATGACCCAGGTTCTCCAGCAGTATTATGAAGTGTGTTTTCAGTTCTTATCACTCATCAGCCATCTTCTCATCCAATGCATTAGTAACATGGTCATCAGCCATCTTCTCATCCAATGCATTAGTAACATGGTCATCAGCCATCTTCTCATCCAATGCATTAGTAACATGGTCATCAGCCATCTTCTCATCCAATGCATTAGTAACATGGTCATCAGCCATCTTCTCATCCAATGCATTAGTAACATGGTTATCAGCCTGACCTGAAACTGTACTGTCAGATTACTTGTGAGGTTGGTGAATATTTTATCGCATTGCCTGCTCCCAAAGAAGGTTGTGCATGCAAATTCAGGGGTGGATAGAAGTAGTATGAAGAGGAGAGGACATGGTGGTAGTATGAAGGGGAGAGGACATGGTAGTAGTATGAAGAGGAGAGGACATGGTAGTAGTATGAAGGGGAGAGGACAGTGTGGTAGTATGAAGGGGAGAGGAAATGGTAGTAGTATGAAGAGGAGAGGACATGGTAGTAGTATGAAGGGGAGAGGACAGTGTGGTAGTATGAAGGGGAGAGGAGAGTGTGGTAGTATGAAGGGGAGAGGACATGGTAGTAGTATGAAGAGGAGAGGACATGGTAGTAGTATGAAGGGGAGAGGACATGGTGGTAGTATGAAGGGGAGAGGACATGGTAGTAGTATGAAGAGGAGAGGACATGGTAGTAGTATGAAGGGGAGAGGACATGGTAGTAGTATGAAGGGGAGAGGACATGGTGGTAGTATGAAGGGGAGAGGACATGGTAGTAGTATGAAGAGGAGAGGACATGGTAGTAGTATGAAGGGGAGAGGACATGGTAGTAGTATGAAGAGGAGAGGACAGTGTGGTAGTATGAAGGGGAGGGGACATGGTGGTAGTATGAAGGAGGAGAGGACAGTGTGGTAGTATGAAGGGGAGAGGACATGGTAGTAGTATGAAGAGGAGAGGACATGGTGGTAGTATGAAGGGGAGGGGACATGGTGGTAGTATGAAGAGGAGAGGACATGGTAGTAGTATGAAGAGGAGAGGACATGGTAGTAGTATGAAGGGGAGAGGACAGTGTGGTAGTATGAAGGGGAGGGGACATGGTGGTAGTATGAAGAGGAGAGGACATGGTAGTAGTATGAAGGGGAGAGGACAGTGTGGTAGTATGAAGGGGAGAGGACATGGTAGTAGTATGTAGATGAGAGGACATGGTGGTAGTATGAAGAGGAGAGGACAGTGTGGTAGTATGACGGGGAGAGGACATGGTGGTAGTATGAAGGGGAGAGGACATGGTAGTAGTATGAAGAGGAGAGGACATGGTAGTAGTATGAAGGGGAGAGGACATGGTGGTAGTATGAAGGGGAGAGGACATGGTAGTAGTATGAAGAGGAGAGGACATGGTAGTAGTATGAAGGGGAGAGGACATGGTAGTAGTATGAAGAGGAGAGGACATGGTAGTAGTATGAAGGGGAGAGGACATGGTAGTAGTATGAAGGGGAGAGGACATGGTAGTAGTATGAAGAGGAGAGGACATGGTAGTAGTATGAAGGGGAGAGGACATGGTGGTAGTATGAAGGGGAGAGGACATGGTAGTAGTATGAAGGGGAGAGGACATGGTGGTAGTATGAAGGGGAGAGGACATGGTCGTAGTATGAAGGGGAGAGGACATGGTAGTAGTATGAAGGGGAGAGGACATGGTAGTAGTATGAAGGGGAGAGGACATGGTAGTAGTATGAAGAGGAGAGGACATGGTGGTAGTATGAAGAGGAGAGGACATGGTGGTAGTATGAAGGGGAGAGGACATGGTGGTAGTATGAAGGGGAGAGGACATGGTGGTAGTATGAAGGGGAGAGGACATGGTGGTAGTATGAAGGGGAGAGGACATGGTGGTAGTATGAAGGGGAGAGGACATGGTAGTAGTATGAAGAGGAGAGGACATGGTAGTAGTATGAAGGTGAGAGGACAGTGTGGTAGTATGAAGGGGAGAGGAGAGTGTGGTAGTATGAAGGGGAGAGGACATGGTAGTAGTATGAAGAGGAGAGGACATGGTAGTAGTATGAAGGGGAGAGGACATGGTGGTAGTATGAAGGGGAGAGGACATGGTAGTAGTATGAAGAGGAGAGGACATGGTAGTAGTATGAAGGGGAGAGGACATGGTAGTAGTATGAAGGGGAGAGGACATGGTAGTAGTATGAAGAGGAGAGGACATGGTAGTAGTATGAAGGGGAGAGGACATGGTAGTAGTATGAAGAGGAGAGGACAGTGTGGTAGTATGAAGGGGAGGGGACATGGTGGTAGTATGAAGGAGGAGAGGACAGTGTGGTAGTATGAAGGGGAGAGGACATGGTAGTAGTATGAAGAGGAGAGGACATGGTGGTAGTATGAAGGGGAGGGGACATGGTGGTAGTATGAAGAGGAGAGGACATGGTAGTAGTATGAAGAGGAGAGGACATGGTAGTAGTATGAAGGGGAGAGGACAGTGTGGTAGTATGAAGGGGAGGGGACATGGTGGTAGTATGAAGAGGAGAGGACATGGTAGTAGTATGAAGGGGAGAGGACAGTGTGGTAGTATGAAGGGGAGAGGACATGGTAGTAGTATGTAGATGAGAGGACATGGTGGTAGTATGAAGAGGAGAGGACAGTGTGGTAGTATGACATGGTAGGGGAGAGGACATGGTGGTAGTATGAAGGGGAGAGGACATGGTAGTAGTATGAAGAGGAGAGGACATGGTAGTAGTATGAAGGGGAGAGGACATGGTGGTAGTATGAAGGGGAGAGGACATGGTAGTAGTATGAAGAGGAGAGGACATGGTAGTAGTATGAAGGGGAGAGGACATGGTAGTAGTATGAAGAGGAGAGGACATGGTAGTAGTATGAAGGGGAGAGGACATGGTAGTAGTATGAAGGGAGAGGACATGGTAGTAGTATGAAGGGAGAGGACATGGTGGTAGTATGAAGGGGAGAGGACATGGTAGTAGTATGAAGAGGAGAGGACAGGGTAGTAGTATGAAGGGGAGAGGACATGGTAGTAGTATGAAGAGGAGAGGACAGTGTGGTAGTATGAAGGGGAGGGGACATGGTGGTAGTGAAGGGGAGAGGACATGGTGGTATGAAGGGGAGAGGACATGGTAGTAGTATGAAGAGAGAGGACAGGTGAGAGGACAGTGTGGTAGTATGAAGGGAGAGGACAGTGTGGTAGTATGGTGGTAGTATGAAGGGGAGAGGACATGAGAGGGGAGAGGACATGGTAGTAGTATGAAGAGGAGAGGACATGGTAGTAGTATGAAGGGGAGAGGACATGGTAGTAGTATGAAGGGGAGAGGACATGGTGGTAGTATGAAGGGGAGAGGACATGGTAGTAGTATGAAGAGGAGAGGACATGGTAGTAGTATGAAGGGGGAGAGGACATGGTAGTAGTATGAAGGGGAGAGGACATGGTAGTAGTATGAAGAGGAGAGGACATGGTAGTAGTATGAAGGGGAGAGGACATGGTAGTAGTATGAAGGGAGAGGACATGGTGGTAGTATGAAGGGGAGAGGACATGGTAGTAGTATGAAGAGGAGAGGACATGGTAGTAGTATGAAGGGGAGAGGACATGGTAGTAGATGAAGGGGGAGGACATGGACATGGTAGTAGTATGAGGGGAGAGGACATGGTGGTAGTATGAAGGGAGAGGACATGGTAGTATGAAGGGAGAGGACAGTATGAAGGGGAGAGGACATGGTGGTAGTATGAAGGGGAGAGGACATGGTGGTAGTATGAAGGGGAGAGGACATGGTAGTAGTATGAAGGGGAGAGTATGTAGTATGAAGGGGAGAGGACATGGTAGTAGTATGAAGGGGAGAGGACATGGTGGTAGTATGAAGGGGAGAGGACATGGTGTAGTATGAAGGGGAGAGGACAGTAGTATGAAGGGGAGAGGACATGGTGGTAGTATGAAGGGGAGAGGACATGGTAGTAGTATGAAGGGAGAGGACATGGTAGTAGTATGAAGGGGGAGGGACATGTAGTAGTAGTATGAAGGGGAGAGGACATGGTGGTAGTATGAAGGGGAGAGGACATGGAAATAGTATGAAGGGGAGAGGACATGGTGGTAGTATGAAGGGAGAGGACATGGTAGTAGTATGAAGGGGAGAGGACATGGTAGTAGTATGAAGGGGAGAGGACATGGTAGTAGTATGAAGGGAGAGGACATGGTAGTAGTATGAAGAGGAGAGGACATGGTGGTAGTATGAAGGGGAGAGGACATGGTGGTAGTATGAAGGGGAGAGGACATGGTGGTAGTATGAAGGGAGAGGACATGGTGGTAGTATGAAGGGGAGAGGACATGGTGGTAGTATGAATGGGAGAGGACATGGTAGTAGTATGAAGAGGGAGAGGACAGTGTGGTAGTATGAAGAGGAGAGGACAGTGTGGTAGGGGGAGGACATGGTGGTAGTATGAAGAGGAGAGGACATGGTAGTAATATGAAGGGGAGAGGACATGGTAGTAGTATGAAGGGGAGAGGACATGGTAGTAGTATGAAGAGGAGAGGACATGGTAGTAGTATGAAGGGGAGAGGACATGGTAGTAGTATGAAGAGGAGAGGACAGTGTGGTAGTATGAAGGGGAGGGGACATGGTGGTTGTATGAAGGGGAGAGGACAGTGTGGTAGTATGAAGGGGAGAGGACATGGTAGTAGTATGAAGAGGAGAGGACATGGTAGTAGTATGAAGAGGAGAGGACAGTGTGGTAGTATGAAGGGGAGGGGACATGGTGGTAGTATGAAGGAGGAGAGGACATGGTGGTAGTATGAAGGGGAGAGGACATGGTAGTAGTATGAAGAGGAGAGGACATGGTGGTAGTATGAAGGGGAGGGGACATGGTGGTAGTATGAAGGAGGAGAGGACAGTGTGGTAGTATGAAGGAGGAGAGGACAGTGGTTATGACTATAGTAGATGTCATTATATTTATCCATTCAATACACTTTGGTTGTTTTGTTGTGTATAATGAGCATTGTCCCTAGCAAGAGTTGTTTGTTGTGTATGATGAGCACTGTCCCTAGCAAGAGTTGTTTGTTGTGTATAATGAGCATTGTCCCTAACAAGAGTTGTTTGTTGTGTATGATGAGCACTGTCCCTAGCAAGAGTTGTTTATTGTGTATAATGAGCATTGTCCCTAACAAGAGTTGTTTGTTGTGTATGATGAGCACTGTCCCTAGCAAGAGTTGTTTGTTGTGTATGATGAGCATTGTCCCTAGCAAGAGGTGTTTGTTGTGTATGATGAGCATTGTCCCTAGCAAGCGTTGTTTGTTGTGTATGATGAGCATTGCCCTAGCAAGAGTTGCTTGTTGTGTATGATGAGCATTGCCCTATCAAGAGTTGTTTGTTGTGTATGATGAGCATTGCCCTAGCAAGAGTTGTTTGTTGTGTATGATGAGCATTGTCCCTAGCAAGAGGTGTTTGTTGTGTATGATGAGCATTGTCCCTAGCAAGCGTTGTTTGTTGTGTATGATGAGCATTGCCCTAGCAAGAGTTGTTTGTTGTGTATGATGAGCATTGCCCTAGCAAGAGTTGTAGTTAAAAATGCTGAGAGACACGTAGTTCTTTGTTTTATGAAATCTAAATAATGTTGCTCAGACTTTGTATGATGTTTAATGATGGCTACACAAACATGATGTTGAGATTCCTAGTAGCACAGACCAGAGTACAAATGAATGTTGTACAGGCTAAAGAAATATGAATTGAACTTGTTAGTCCATTTAGACGTATAATTTTTTCAGAGAGGGAGAGAGAGAGAAAATGAAAGGAGAGAAAGAGATGATGAGTTAGGAAACTAAAATGAGCAAGAACAAGATGGAGATTTACAATAATTTCAGAGAGAGAGAGAGAGAGAGAGAGAGAGAGAGAGAGAGAGAGAGAGAGAGAGAGAGAGAGAGAGAGAGAGAGAGAGAGAGAGAGAGAGAGAGAGAGAGAGAGAGAGAGAGAGAGAGAGAGGAGAGAGAAGAGAGAGAGAAGAGAGAGAGGAGAGAGAGAGAGAGAGAGAGAGAGAGAGAGAGAGAGAGAGAGAGAGAGAGAGAGAGGAGAGAGAGAGGAGAGAGAAGAGAGAGAGGAGAGAGAGAGAGAGAGAGAGAGGAGAGAAGAGAGAGAGAGAGAGAGAGAGAGAGATTAATCTCCCAATATCATCATGGAATCCTACAGTACTTGAACTAGCTCGTTGAAGCTGTATGCTTCCCATCTCGTGCTTTCAAACTCTTAAATTAAGTGCTGACAAAACCCATGCTTATGGAGAAATGACTATGACAGTCCCTTCTGTTTTATCCACAGAGATGTACAGTACTCCTCAGAGATACAGGTAGAGGACTGTGTAGTGAATCCATGTAACTGTCAGCTACATACAGTAGTTCGTGGCATCTTCAGTTAGTCATTAAGATGTCCCGAAGGTATGCTTGCCCATTCATTGCTCTCTCCATGCATGCACTCAACTAAACGTCTCGCCAAATAAAGCTTTATTGATTGGTTGAGTTTTCATAGTATGTGATGGAGAGCTTCATAAAATATTAACAGGTCATTGCTGGGTGACCATATCTAAGGACCAGAGTCAGTTCACATGGTCAGTGAACATGGTCAGTGAACATTTAAGGCTACATTATATAAGTTTGTCAAATTCTGGAAACGTTCCCAGAATTCCCAGGTTTTCCTGAAATCCCTGTTCCAAGATTTACTAGAATCAGGAGGTAATAAGATGGAAATCCTGAATCCACTGACCAGGATTTCTGGAATACTTTGGGAAAGTGACCCAAATCTTGCAACCCTAGCTATACACATACATATTGTATATTTGATCATGTGAATCATATCCACATACAGTAAGTGTGTGCTGTATCTTCTGATAGATGTAACAGTGTGGTCATCTATTTGGTATTGGTGTGATAACATCTATGGTGTGGGTGTGGCTCTGTGATCACATGATCTTTTGACCTCCGTTGTTTGCCATGTCACAGCTCTCCCTTACAGCTTAAATACTTACTGTAGGACAACACAAGCTTAGTCACACAAGGCCCCTAAACCTCCAAGGTAATCCTTTTTATAATCAAAAACCGCCTTTTGATCACTAGCTACTTGACCCAGGTAATAATGATACTTCTGCTAATTAAAACAAAGAAGCAAGCAGGAGTTTGCATCACATCAACCAAGGAACATCATTGTAATCTCTTTCAATCTCTGAAAGAGAGGCCCAGTACAGTCAAAAACATGCTTTCCCCTGTGTTTTATATATACATGCATTTCCACACTATGAGGTTGTAACAATTCTGTAAAATTATGATAATGCCCTTTAGTGTAAGAGCTGTTTGAAAAGACCGCCTGACATTGCAGCCTGTTTAGGTGGGATGGAGATTTGGCCTTCCATGGTGACATCACCATGCAGTGAATTAGTTAATAGACCAATAAGAAAGACAGTTCCAGACCTCTCTGCCAATAACAGCTCATTTGCAGTTTTCCCCTTCCCACTCAGACCACTCCCAGACAGTTCTAGCAAAATTATTGCTTGAGAAATTGCCTTTTGCTCAGCTTTGAAAAGCCAACTGACATTTACTCCTGAGGTACTGACCTGTTGCATCCTCTACAACCACTGTGATTATTATTTGACCATCCTGGTCATCTATGAACGTTTGAACATTTTGAAGAACAATCTGGCCTTAATGGCCATGTACTCTTATAATCTCCACCCGGCACAGCCAGAAGAGGACTGGCCACCCCTCAGAGCCTGGCTCCTCTCTAGGTTTCTTCCTAGGTTCCTGCCTTTTTATTGCGTCTACATCTGCATTGCTTGCTGTTTGGGGTTTTAGGCTGGGCTTCTGTATAGCACTTTGTGACATCTGCTGAAAGGGCTTCTGTAAAAATCTGTAAAAAGGGCTTTTACTCTGTAAACTGGCTGTACGTGTACACAAGTACCCCTCTTGTTGTAGTGACATTTTTTATTAAACAAATATATGAAGAAGACATCCTTCTGCGGAGGTGATGCTTTATAATGTTGTTGTGCTGGTGCTGAGTTAGTTGTGGGTTGGATGCCTCTGGTTGTTGTGCTGGTGCTGAGTTAGTTGTGGGTTGGATGCCTCTGGTTGTTGTGCTGGTGCTGAGTTAGTTGTGGGTTGGATGCCTCTGGTTGTTGTGCTGGCGCTGAGTTAGTTGTGGGTTGGATGCCTCTGGTTGTTGTGCTGGTGCTGAGTTAGTTGTGGATTGGATGCCTCTGGTTGTTGTGCTGGTGCTGAGTTAGTTGTGGGTTGGATGCCTCTGGTTGTTGTGCTGGTGCTGAGTTAGTTGTGGGTTGGATGCCTCTGGTTGTTGTGCTGGCGCTGAGTTAGTTGTGGGTTGGATGCCTCTGGTTGTTGTGCTGGTGCTGAGTTAGTTGTGGGTTGGATGCCTCTGGTTGTTGTGCTGGCGCTGAGTTAGTTGTGGGTTGGATGCCTCTGGTTGGGGCACTTCTCTCTCACAGGGACACTGACCATTACTAATCACTTCACCTTTGTTTTATTTTGTGTCGTGTAATTTTGTTTGTCTGTTGGCAGCTTGTGTTCACATCGAAGGATAATGACATTGAATGCAGCTGATTAGGACTAATTTGAGGATGTGGTGAGGAGCAATGTGCATACGCTTGGCCTAATGGAATGTGAGCGCTACGCCCACCTGTGGAGTAGCCAGTCCCCCATAGTGCCTGGAATGACCTCATTACTATCTCAATCCACACTGGAGACCTCCCCACAGCCCAGTCCAACAGGAGACCAGGGGCCACTCTCACAAATAGAGATTAAGTAATTATCCAAGATAACTGGAGGGGTTGGAGAATGTGATTTTAATTTATTTAATGACACTTCTATAAGTTGATAAGGGATTCATTTCCATAGCAACTCGTCAAGGGTGATCATACCTCGCCTAAAGCAGGTGACCGCAAAAAAATCTTAATAGCTTTGATTCAAAACTTTTGGAGATGTTGAGCTTTATCTGAGTTTCTGTATGCGCTCAGAGCAGATATTCAATCATTGTCTAAATGATACACGTCAATCAAGGGAGATAAAATAAGTCCACACAGTATTGGAACATTGTTGGAACAAGAAAAAGGCAAGTTGATCTATTCAGTAGTTGAACTTTATGTAATATATTCTTGAGGAGGAGAAATTTCGCAAAGCATAATGTTACCTTTGTAGACATATTTGGGAGAAGTAGTTTTTTTGTCCATTGGTGTTTTGATGTCTGTAGCAAGATTGTATCAAACAAGCACATATGCTGTTCTCTAGATCTCTGTGGATGTAAAATCCCATCCTAGCAGATTGTATAACCTGACAAAGACCGAAACAATGTAACTGTTTCAAAGTATTCCCCCTGCCACTTCTACAAATGCAATAGAAGCAGATTAGGTAACACCAGCCACTAATAAACACCTTTGAATGCTGAACCCAATAAAATAATTTTCTCTGTCCAGAGGTCAGAATAATGTTGAATACTGTGTAAAAGAGGAATGTATACCTGCAAATAAGTAAATACGCTAAATAAGGGGTCCCTTTGAAAGGGGGTCATATAAATATTTTTATAGGTAACATACCTCATATTCTGTCTGAAATGAGTATTACTAGGTCTAACTACATGGGTATTAGTAGGTCTAACCACATGGGAATTAGTAGGTCTAACTACATGGGTATTAGTAGGTCTAACTAAATGGGTATTAGTAGGTATAACTAAATGGATATTAGTAGGTCTAACTAAATGGATATTAGTAGGTCTAACTAAATGGATATTAGTAGGTCTAACTAAATGGTTATTAGTAGGTCTAACTAAATGGTTATTAGTAGGTCTAACTACATGGGTATTAGTAGGTCTAACTACATGGGTATTAGTAGGTCTAACTACATGGGTATTAGTAGGTCTAACTACATGGGTATTAGTAGGTCTAACTACATGGGTATTAGTAGGTCTAACTACATGGGTATTAGTAGGTCTAACTACATGGGTATTAGTAGGTCTAACCAAATGGGTATTAGTAGGTCTAACTAAATGGGTATTAGGGGTGCTAATACCTTCAGACTACACATTACTGATGCAATTGCACTCAAGAGGATGCTAAGACTGCTGTTGGGGAGTGGGACTATTACGAAGTGGAGTCGGATCTGTATGTCTTCAAAAAAAGATATATAATGTATTGACAAGTAACAAACATTCTGGATATGTATGTCAAGCAGTAATAAGTTCAATGAGCAGTGTCAATGTGTTTCAATACACTCTCAAATTATACACAGCTCAGATTAGACTATCACATGCGACACTAACACAGCCTCTGCTCACTCTGTGTCTTAGCTCCAAAACACAATGTTTCTCCTTGTCCTTTTACACATATCAGTGGGTAACTGGGAAATGTGCAGTTCAATATAGGTGTTAAACAATGGAAGGGTTAATGAATTTACCTTCTAAAAGCAGAGAACCATTCACACAGACCCAATACCTGTATTTTATATTCCTGTCCTTTGAGATATCCTATATCGTTTGACCACTTTACTTACGAAATAAGTACCTGTGATAATACGCTGGCATGTTTTGGCATGTTTTCAGATGGCCATTGGAAAACATCACAGACGTTACTGCTCTGAAGGAAATATTTCACAGCCTGCTCCAGTAGTGTCATTTCCAATGAAAATGTAACTCTGAATCCATTTACAACACATGAAAGCTCAGCATCTCGCTGTAGTTCATTTGCAAAGTGGATATTAACAAGCATACTGAATATTGCAACAGGAGCACTGAAAATCCATGAATGGAAACAGACAGGGTGCTAAACAGTGCAACCGGATGGGAAATGATTTGTTAGATCTTAAATACCATAATATTTGATCATTTTACCCCTCCTTTAAAAAGCAAAATATGCTAAGTACTATGATAAAGAAAGTAATGATCATATGGACTTTCCTCAGAGCAGCCCAGGGTTGCTTACTTTGAAGTTCATGAGCAGAATTCTGCATGGGAATTTGCAGATGTGCAGTACCAAACTGCAATGGTAAATAACAAGTTCACTGTGCCTGCATGAACAGAACATTCCCATACCATAGCCACACTGTTTGATGCATTCCCTTTGAAGAGTATTATTAATAGGCCTAAGCATGGCCATATACAATATGTTACTACTTCATTTGTGTGTAGGAGTGTTATCTCTTGGGCCGCTGAGCTGAGGGGGCTGAGCTCTCTGGAGCAAGGTGCTGCCGCAGATAGGGGTCCGGACGAGGTGACCTACATGAGCCCAGGGGCTGCTGAGGGGCCGGGAAGGGCCGGCGTCCAGTGAGGGTTGTCCTGCCGGATGGAGAATATTAAGTGGCTGTGGGTCTGCAGGCATGTGTGCTCTCTCTGGCTCCTTACTTGACAAGAATGATAGCTTTCATTTGAATGCTAAAGCTGCGGCTGTCCTCCCCAAGATGGATGAGGGGTCCCAGCTTCATCCCTCATACAATGGAGAGACCAAATTAAATGGTGGCCAAAAGATCAAATAAAATTCATAACTTACCATCTTTTACTCTGTCCTTGAGTTGAAGGTTACTCTGAGTCTCCTGGTGAATGGATGGAGTTAACTGCACTCTGCCAGATATGCAGAACAAGCGAACCTTGTTGCTCTTTATATCATTAGTGGTTGTGTATACAGTGAATGCGGAGTCAATATTTTCACCGACTTTGCACTTTATATTCAATACAGGCATTTTTATATGCAGTGCAACAGCGATTTAAGCTTTTCATGCTGCACATTTGTCTTGTATTATACAAGGATTACATTAACCATAGGTAATATTCTGACAGTTTAAATTGGCTTTGAAAGTTCAGACTTCAAATCAAATTTTATTAGTCACATGCGCCGAATACAGCAGGTGTAGACCTTACAGTGAAATGCTTACTTACAAGCCCCTAACCAACAATGCAGTTTAAAAAATATGAATAAGAATGAGAAATAAAAGTAACAAGTAGTTAAAGAGCAGCAGTAAAATAATAATAGCGAGACTATATACAAGGGGTACCGGTACAGAGTCAATGTGCGGCGGCACCGGTTAGTCGAGATAATTGAGGTAATATGTACATGTAGGCAGAGTTATTAAAGTGACTATGCATAGATAATAATAGAGAGTAGCAGCAGCGTAAAAGAGGGAGGGGGGGGGTGCAATGCAAATAGTCATTTGATTAGATGTTCAGGAGTCTTATGGCTTGGGGGTAGAAGCTATTTAGAAGCCCCTTGCACCTAGACTTGGCGCTCCGGTACTACTTGCCGTGTGGTAGCAGAGAGAACAGTCTATGACTAGGCTGGCTGGAGTCTTCAACAATTTTTGGGGCCTTCCTCTGACACCGCCTGGTATAGAGGTCCTGGATGGCAGGAAGCTTGGCCCCGGTGATGTAATGGGCTGTACGCTTTACCCTCTGTAGTGCCTTGTAGTCGGAGGCCGAGCGGTTGCTATACCAGACAGTGATGCAACCCATCAGGATGCTCTCGATGGTGCAGATGTAGAACCTTTTGAGGATGTGAGGACCCATGCCAAATCTTTTCAGTCTCTTGAGGGGGAATAGGTTTTGTCGTTCCCTCTTCATGACTGTCTTGGTGTGCTTGGACCATGTTAGTTTAGTGTGATATGGACACCAAAGAACTTGAAGCTGTCAACCTGCTCCACTACAGCCCCGTCCATGAGAATGGGGATGTGCTCGGTCCTCCATTTCCTGTAGTCCACAATCATCTCCTTTGTCTTGATCACGTTGAGGGAGAGGTTGTTTTCCTGGCACCACCCGGCCAGGTCTCTGACCTCCTCCCTATAGGCTGTCACGTCGTTGTTGGTGGTCAGGCCTACCACTGTTGCGTCATCAGCAAACTTAATGATGGTGTTGGAGTCGTGCCTGGCCGTGCAGTCATGAGTGAACAGGGAGTACAGGAGGGGACTGAGTACGCAACCCTGAGGGGCCCCTGTGTTGAGGATCAGCGTGGTGGGTGTGTTACCTACCCTTATCACCTGGGAGCGGCCCATCAGGAAGTCAAGGATCCAGTTGCAGAGGGGGGTGTTTAGTCCCAGGGTGCTTAACTTATTGATGAGCTTTGAGGGCACTATGGTGTTTAACGCTGTGCTGTAGTCGATGAATAGTATTCTCAAATAGGTGTTCCTTTTGTCAAGGTGGGAAAGGGCAGTGTGGAATGCAATAGAGATTACATCATCTGTGGATCTGTTAGGGCGGTATGGAAATTGGAGTGGGTCTAGGGTTTCTGGGATAATGGTATTGATGTGAGCCATGCCGAGCCTTTCAAAGCACTTCATGGCTACAGATGTGAGTGCTACGATCGGTAGTCATTTAGGCAGGTTACCTTAGTGTTCTTGGGCACAGGGACAATGGTGGTCTGCTTAAAAAATGTTAATATTGTCACCTATATAGTTCTGTCACCTATACAGTTAAATTTACCTATACAGTTCTGGCACCAATACAGTTCTGGCACCTATACAGTTCTGTCACCAATACACCAATACAAGAGTGTGTTATGCTCCCTCAACCTGTAGACATGATAGTTTGACGTCATAATATTTCACTAAAGATACTCCAGCTAACCCTATACCATGAGGTGCATCCAGCTTTTAAATACTGTATCTTATATAATGTACATCTGTCAGGGTATGTTCTAAAGTACAGGATACATTTCACTGCTCTTAACTAAACTCCAGGATATCAAATAAATTCAGTGCGCTCACATGTTTTTAGAGCATATCTCTAGATGATTTTATGTAATTAATCCACAGAGTTTTTACATTATCAAAGTGGCCCATCATTATTCAGCCCACTGCTGTATTCCATACTCTGCTAACTGTCCTGCTAATACAAGTCTCTTGAGATCTAAAGTGGTTCTCATTTACACATCTTCTACTGTTCTCAGACTGAAATTGTGTGTGTGTGTGTGTGTGTGTGTGTGCGCGTGCGTGCGTGCACTCAAATCTTTAAAATATTAAAGATGACATCATCTTGTTTTAGAATGATAAAACTCATTGCTGGGGCTCCCACAGGCTAAGTGATTACAATATATCCTATAATGATATTTGTAAATTATGTTTGTGGAAGAGTTTTGCCGGGACTGAAATAGCTCTATTCTATTTGCATGGATTACTGATCTTGTCAACATTAGTCATTAAGAGAATCTGTGTAATCTTCAATATGTTTATTTTCTCCCCCCTGTCTGTCCTCTCAATGTGTGTTTTGTTCTTTTGCAGCTCTCCTCACAACCAGACCCCCAAAGGTCCTGTTCCCCACTGAGAGACAGGCCAGTGTTATAGATGTCCAACCGGGTAAGTCTTCCCCATGGGGCCAGTGCTAACTCTCTCCTCTCCATAGAGCAGACAAGTGTAATTATAGACTGCAACAGTCAGGGGATCCTTGCTGCTTTCTTCAAAACACATTTTAATGCAGTGCCTTTTGGCTGGGGATACAGGACCATGGCTGTGTCAATATAGTTTTGGAGCTCTGTTTGTTGGAATGTCCTCTACTGTAAAGCAGCCGAGTGATCACCACCACTGCATTCCGATGCCTCAGTCAACCCCATTAAAAGGGGGTGCTGCAATCAGCCAAATATGCCTTAGGGGGAATTTGCTATACATAAATCTGGGGGCTAATAGAAAGTGTAATACATAAGGCAGGCAGGCAGAGAGAACAGAACACAGCGGCAACACTGGCATGCAGGATTCTCCTGACCCTCTGTCTATATTTAATGATGTGCTTGTTCTAACCTGGGGGAGGTGCCCGGCCGTCACCAACCTCTCATTCTCCAAACGCTCAACTCATTCTCCTTACACAATGTTCTGTAGCCGTTTTAATAGGAGTGCCCAAATCCACTGGGATCAGAGAAAACAAATCTGTTTACATTACACTCAATTTTAAACATTTTACCAGAACATTCCCACCACATATTCATACTACAGTGTGCTTTCAACACTAACCATGCAAAAAGCCCTGCCTGCGAAATATACAAACACTATTCAAATCTTACTCTGGAGCTCAGTGCCAGTTGACAATAACAAAACAAGTGTGAGGAAGGCATATTTAAGCTGTCGAGTCAGGGTAAATTGTAGGCCATTATTTCACATGCATCAACACAGAGACTGGGAGGAGACAGCTGAAGAGCCAAGGAGAATCTTCTTCCTCTTCTTCTTCTTCTACTTCACCTTTTGGTATTTAAATAATACACTTATCAGCTGGCTCCGAGATGACTGTTGGACGAGCGCTCTATTGTCCCGTGCAGTGTTCACATGTCATTTTGCTGTGTTTCATTTGGGATTTTGTTAGCCTGACGTTACAGATACGGTAATTGTCTACTTTAAGTCAAGGTTGTGTTTTAGTGGGTGATTGGCACTTGGAACACCAATTACCCCCAGTGTTCACTGTTCAGTGGTCTTGCTAGAGGCTGTTAGGTCGTTTCTTAAATTATGTGTATTTTTCCCCAGTATCAGAAAAACCCTGTTACTTAAGCATGCATAGTAGCTTTCTGGATACTACACAAACTGGACCTTATGCCTTGCTTTACAACCCAGCCAGGACATTCAATTGCAGTTCTTCCTATTGAACACAGTGACTTTTTCATGTGTCTGAAGGCTCTGTAGGGAACAATAAATATCCTTACCGCGTTACCATTCTCAATCGTTACCTTTCTCTGCTTGGTATTAATATTTCTGATAGGATGAAGAGTCGAGCAGCCCCAACCCAATTAAACTTAATAGAGTTAGCAGTCTGTGTAACACAGCATAAATCTCTATCATCCAGCAAGCCCCCTGCTCCCTACAATGGATTTCATACCTTCTGTCACAGACATTCCATCCGTGCGCATCAGGATTTACTGAGTGTCTGGGCATCTGGAGATTTAGCCCCTGTTGACTTAGAATATAATGATGCTACTTGCTCCTACAATATTGTCAACTTCTCTTGATTTATGTTGTTATTATTTTCACATTCTGCAATGGGTACAACTATTTTTTTATTGAGTTTGACTATTTGATATGAAAAAAAAAGGCTATTTTATGTTAAGCAATTTGTGTGAATGAAGACGAGTAATGGTCTCAAGGATCTAGTCTCCCTCTGGGGCACTGGTCATTTACACTGAGCTGGGCACGCTAATAACAAAATTATACATACAGATTTGTTACCACCGACATTCAGCCATGACTATAACAGATTGAATGAAGTCCTTTTTCACGTGCGCAATATCATATCCAATCCCCATTTAATCAAATAAAAAATGAGGTTTTAACTGCTTCTCATCAAATGGGCAAAACAGCAATGCCCCCTTAAAAAGGAAAGGGATCCCTGACAAGAACCTGTAGCCTCACAAAATTGGTAATTAATTGTTGTGCGGCGGGCACTGTGGTGAGTTCTGGCGGCTGGACCATTAGGCCACAGCTGTCAGTGTTTATTAGCTGAGGAGACACTAAGTGTAGAGAAGATTTAATAGCTCCATAGAAATCAGCTCCCCCGTATCCTTTACACGAGAAGGACCTATTATTATCCCCATGGTGCCTGATTAGCCGCCGGAGCATCTGAGAGGAGTGACACAATAAAGGACTGAGGAGAAGAGAGAGATGCTGTGTGTCTGTGGATCTGCCTACTCTCCATGGACAGCCCCACGCTGTGGAGGGACCCTTCAGCAGAGGAGGACGAGAGGAGAGAGATGCTGTGTGTCTGTGGATCTGCCTACTCTCCATGGACAGCCCCACGCTGTGGAGGGACCCTTCAGCAGAGGAGGACGAGAGGAGAGAGATGCTGTGTGTCTGTGGATCTGCCTACTCTCCATGGACAGCCCCACGCTGTGGAGGGACCCTTCAGCAGAGGAGGACGAGAGGAGAGGCCATATTAAGACACAACTTGTGAGATTACACTCAGGCTTCTGACTGGATGGATCCACTGTGGAGGGGTGGGGAGGGAGAGAGGGGGGAGTGTTAGCACGATATTCCAGGAAAGCACATTATTCATCACAAAAATCCTCATATAGGTTGTCTTGACGTCCGGTGTGCAATGACTCAAAATGGCAGATCATAAATAGCGGTGTTGATTGAACGCCACATTCCTTCGTATTCACCTTGATCTAATCACAGGGTCGATGACAAACGGACAGTGTCATCCTCACGTTGGCCATTCCAGTTATGTGATGCCTTCAGTTCTCCCACAGAGCACGGAGCATGGCTCCAGCATCTCCTGCTTCTGCTTGGCACTTCAGTTTCATCAAATATGTCTCTGTAATGCAGTGTCTGGGTATTTATGCTTTATATAAATACCCCAAGAGTGACAGGAATCATCCCGTTGAGTGCAGAGAGAGCTGGGAATCAGAATGAGTAACAGCAGAGCGATGGCGCTCTGAGAAGGAACATCTCTTTCTCACTATCAATTGTCATCAGAGTTGGTTGCAGGACTCATACATATGTTAATGAGCTGGTTTTGCATCTGAATTGAAGGGAGGGGGAGAGAGTGAGAGGACAGGAACAGAATCCCCCATGTGTATCTGAGTACTACAGAATACAGACGTAATACTTAACATTGATAAACCACAGGCTATTATGGCAGTAAAATGAGCTTTGCCTTCAGATCATTGTTTTGGGTGTGTTTGCAGTGTGTTTATTCCCATGTTAGCCTCTAGCAGTGGCTCATTCCTCTGCTTGGAGCTAGAGTATAACCAGAACCCTATATTTAGAATCATAAATTCCTTATACAGCCATAGCTTTGTTGATTTGAGTGGGCTTTCTGAATCTGAGGCCCAGCATATTGCTGATTCGAGAGTGATTTGTTAAATTGATAATGTACTTTTAATGCTAGTTTAACTTTGAAGTTGCCATATGTGGTATATTTTAATTTGTTTCAAACAATGTGTGTAGGCCACAGTAGTATATCAAATGTATGAGGATGTATGAGTAGAAAAAGATGATCAAGCCAAGGAAGAACAAAGACAGTGATCATCATGTATGTTTTATTCCAAAACCCACATCTACAGTTGCATTTTAATGTTTCCCAAAATATACTTGCCAATTAAAGCTGTCACTTTTTTTGTGACTGTTTCAGAAAGGTCTGCTGATTTTCTGTATATAATAGCAAGGCACACAGCAAATTTGCAAGTGTTAAAATCTTGGTTTAAAGGTAATAGTGATTCTACTGGGGTTAACACCAGTGGGATTGAAATTGACTCCACGTGCGCTGAATAAATTAAGTGTTATTTGAATTACAGTGGAATCAACACTGTGTGGTGTTGTTACTCGGCTGTGTTGTTAGTTCATTTACGTTAACTATTTGAGTGAAAAAGACGTGGGAGGGGCCTCATTGTCATTCTTCACAGAATGCTTTGTTGCAGGTAGATTTTTAGAATAGTTTTAATATATACATGTTTCTGCATGCACAGATGTATATTATTACTATACAAAGATAAATAACTTACATTTTTATAAACTAATCCAATCTGTAAGGGGATGAATTTATTAAAACTTACTGAGATGGTTCTTCCAGTTTAGATGATTTAGGTAGGCTTGGTTATCAAGACCTCCATCAGTCATTCTGAATGCAGGTTGTGGGTGATAAACTATTGTAATTGTTGGATATCCGACAGGAATTACTAATCGCTTTGCATATTGTGACTTGGAGGTCTGATGTGGACCATGAGACAAGATTTCCAGACCACAAAATTGAGGATAAATAGGCCATAAGTAAATGCCTTATGAAATGTACAATATATGGTCATTAAGGGTTTACTTTGAATTCAAACACATTCACTTGGTAAAGGCTTTAGGACTAGAAGTCATTGAATGCAACAACCATGTCTCTGTCACAAACAAACACAGCCATATCTGTGACATTCCCTTGAAAGGCATGCTGGGAAATATGCAAATAAGACTTTACAACCTACAATGTTGCCCCTCCCCCCACAAAAATACTGTAACACCACATGTGTTATTCCCAACCATAAAAAAGTGTAACATCATCAGCTTTAATAAAGTGTTCATTTAAGTTGACATTTGCAACACCCATGGTGTTACAGATCCAACCCTCCAACACAGGGGTGTTACTTTGAAAAGTGTTAGTTTAACGATATGTCAGGGGATCTGTGAGTGTTAAAATTCTGATCTCAAATTTGCTGTGCAGCAAGGCATGGACAATAGCCAACAGGATATCACAGTATCATTCTAATTGCAGGGGGAATATTTCAATTGTTTAGCTGTCTTGGTCTTTCTATAATTAAAGATTGCAAAGCTGGTGTATGGAACACCAAGGAGGTCCCATTCCTCATGTCAAAGATAAACTCCACATGGCAGTTTGCTAAAATGAAAGCACGTCATCTGAGTGCGACGTATGTTTGTTGTTGATGAATGCTGTCGAACGCTGAATCCTAAACTTAAGACCTCGGTTTTAAAGCTGACAGTGTTTTTATATACTTTTATTTTATTTTGAAACCTGGGGCTCTGTTGGGCAAAATTTCTGTGAGCGCTGCTGTCTGTCCTGGAATCCTGTCAGATTCCATATAGGGGGAGAGACTCGAAAGCCCAGCTAGCCTAGCTGGCTCGGCTGTCTCAAATGGAGTCCGTTATTGAATGTTTCCAGCATTTCAGGAGCTGTGTTTACTTTGCTTTGTTCCTGGACAATGTGGACTGCGCTGACTTTCACTGTAGCAACTGCTTGCGGAGGACTACAGCAGCGAAATGGATACTCTTAGCAAGCAAGTAGCAAACCTACAAAAGCTACTGGGGAACTCACACCCACCTACTTTTTCTTTTACTTCCACCCCAGTAACCGGGCGCCACTCTGGTTTCACAGCTGTGTCGGCTCTCCACAGGGGTCTCCCCCTTCCCTGGAGAACGAAGCTGATCGCGACTCAACCAACCAGCCAAGGAGGTACGTCACTTGCCGTGAAAGTTGAAGATGGCATCCTCTGGCAACGGGTGTCTCCATGGAGTTGTTGAGCCTGGGACTTACACAGACCAGAAACAGCTTTGCCGCTTCGTCCTTGGTGGCTTCCCATTCAAGATCAGATCCGGAGGTACCTGCGTCTTCGTCCTGGGCTCTGTCTCCCTCTCTGGTGGCTTCTACCTCAAGTTCAGATCCTCAGAGCTTACTAGACCGTGAGGCTGCTTGAGAGACCGGCCCATTCAACATCACCAGCTTCCATCATTGTGAGAAACATCTCGGTCCCCAAGGCCAAAACCCTGTGCTACCAAGGAGCGTGAGTACAGGACCTAACAAGGCTGCTTCTGACTGTTCTACCACAGATTCCGGGACCTGACACTGTCATAGTCCATGTGGGGTCACACGACATCAGGAGGACTAGCTCGGATCATTTGAAAATAGATTATAAAGAACTGATTTTAGCATTAAAAGACTCCAAAAAACGGCCAATAATTTCAGGTCCAGTACCATCGTTGGGCTGCGGGTGTGAAAGATTCATCAGACTGCTGGCATTACACATCTGGATAAAAGACGACTGTAGCTCTAATGGAGTCACTTTTATTGATAACTTTGACACCTTCTGGAAATAGAAGATACTCTACAGGAATGACGGAGTCCATCCAAATCATCTTGGCTTCTGGACTCTGTCCACGCATTTCAAGGCAACGTTGAAAGAATGACTGGTAAATTATCCAAGACCAGCTCAGTTAATCCCTACCATTGTAACAATGAGTCGTCATAATGCTGCATCAATGTACATGATCTTAGAGACATTGGCAAACACAATGTAGGTAATTTAATTTATGTACCACTAATTCGGGCCGACAGGGTAGCCTAGTGGTTAGAGCATTGGACTAGTAGCTGAAAGGTTGCAAGTTCAAATCCCCGAGCTGACCTACAAATCTGTCGTTCTGCCCCTGAACAGGCAGTTAACCCACTGTTCCTAGGCCGTCATTGAAAATAAGAATTTGTTAATAACTGACTTGCCTAGTTAAATAAAGGTAAAAAAATAATAATAATTTGCAATATCTGCAAAAATTTGTTTATCCTACAGCTATTGTAAGCAGTAATCATGAGCCTATAAACCAGAGTTAGTACTGAGGCGGTGTGCAATAGTAGGAAGAGCACTTTATGCAGCTCACCCTGCACTATCAGCACCAATGATAACCTCTGATAAGCTTCCCAGTAAAGCATTAAAAACAATCAAGCAACCCAGAAAAATGCTAAAAATAGCCCATATTAACATACTGTTGAAGTCGGAAGTTTACATACACCTTAGCCAAATACATTTAAACTCAGTTTTTCACAATTCCTGACATTTACTCCTAATAAGAATTCACTGTCTTAGGTCAGTTAGGATCACCACTATATTTTAAGAATGTGAGATGTCAGAATAATAGTAGAGAGAATTATTTCTTTCAGCTTTTATTTCTTTCATCACATTCCCAGTGGGTCAGAAGTTTACGTACACTCAATTAGTATTTGGAAGCATTGCCTTTAAATTGTTTAACTTGGGTCAAACATTTCGGGTAGCCTTCCACAAGCTTCCCACAATAAGTTGGGTGATTTTTGGCCCATTCTTCCTGACAGAGCTGGTGTAACTGAGTCAGATTTGTAGGCCTCCTTGCTCGCACACGCTTTTTCAGTTCTGCCCACACATTTTCTATAGGATTGACGTCAGGGCTTCGTGATGGCCACTCCAATACCTTGACTTTGTTGTCCTTAACACATTTTGCCACAACTTTGGACGTATGCTTGGGGTCATTGTCCATTTGGAAGACCCAATTGTGACCAAGCTTTAACTTCCTGACTGGTGTCTTAAGATGTTGCTTTAATATATCCACATAATTTTCCCACCTCATGATGCCATCTATTTTGTGAAGTGCACCAGTCCCTCCTGCAAAGCACCCCCACAACATGATGCTGCCACCCCCATGCTTCATGGTTGGGATGGTGTTCTTCGGCTTGCAAGCATCCCCCCTTTTCCTCCAAACATAACGATGGTCATTATGGCCAAACAGTTCTATTTTTGTTTCATCAGACCAGAGGATATTTCTCCAAAAAGTACAATCTTTGTCCCCATGTGCAGTTGCAAACCGTAATCTGGTTCTTTTATGGCAGTTTTGGAGCAGTGGCTTCTCCCTTGCTGAGCGGCCTTTCAGGTTATGTCGATATAGGACTCGTTTTACTGTGGATATATTACACCTGTTTCCTCCAGCATCTTCACAAGGTCCTTTGCTGTTGTTCTGGGATTGATTTGCACTTTTCGCATCAAAGTATGTTCATCTCTATGAGACAGAACGCATCTCTTTCCTGAGAGGTATGACGGCTGCGTGGTCCCATGGTGTTTATACTTGCGTACTATTGCTTGTACAGATGAACGTTGTACCTTCAGGCGTTTGAAGGGAGGCCTTGAAATACATTCACAGGTACACCTCCAATTGACTCAAATTATATCAATTAGCCTATCAGAAGCTTCTAAAGCCATGACATCATTTTCTGGAATTTTCCAAGCTGTTTAAAGGCACAGTCAACTTAGTGTATGTAAACTTCTGACCCACTGGAATTGTGATACAGTGAATTATAAGTGAAATAATCTGTCTGTAATCAATTGTTGGAAAAATTACTTGTGTCATGCACAAAGTAGATGTCCTAACCGACTTACCAAAACTACAGTTTGTTAACAATAAATTTGTGGAGTGGTTGAAAAACTAGTTTTAATGACTCCAACCTAAGTGTATGTAAACTTCCGACTTCAACTGTATGTAGCCTAAGAAACAAGGTCCATGAAGTCAATAACTTGCTTGTAACAGATGACATTCATATTCTAACAATCTCTGAAACTCACTTAGATAATACCTTTGATACAGTGGTAGCAATACATGGTTATAACATCTACCGAAAATACATAAATGCCAACGGAGGTGGTGTTGCGGTCTATATTCAGAACCACATTCCTGTCAAACTTAGAGACGATTTAATGTTAAATACTGTTGAAGTAATATGGCTACAGGTTTATCTGCCTCACCTAAAGCCCATTCTTGTGGGAAGCTGCTATAGGCCAAGTGCTAATGGTCAGTATCTGGATAATGTGTGAAATGCTTGATAATGTATGTGATATCAACAGAGAAGTATATTTTCTGTGTGATTTAAATATTGACTGGCTATCATCAAGCTGCCCACTCATTCTAAGTGTAACCAGTGCCTGCAACCTGGATCAGGTTGTCAGTCAACCTACCAGGGTAGTTACAAACAGCACATGAATTAAATCATCAACATGTATTGATCACATATTTGATAATGCTGCAGATGTTTGCTTTAAAGCAGTATCCAAATCCATAGGATGTAGTGATCACAATATAATAGCCACATCTAGGAAAACCAAAGTTCCAAAGGCTGGGCCTAATATAGTGTATAAGAGGTCATACAATAAGTTTTGTTGTGATTCATATGTTGATGATGTAAATTATATTTGCTGGTCTGTGGTGTGTAATGAGGAGCAAACAGACGCTGCACTTGACGAATATACGAAACTACTTATTCCAGTTACTAATAAGCACGCACCCATTAAGAAAATGACTGTAAAAACGGTTGAATCCCCTTGGATTGATGAGGAATTGAAAAATTGTATGCTTGAGAGGGATGAGGCAAAAGGTATGGCAATTAAGTCTGGCAGCCCAACTGATTGGCAAACATATTGCAAATTAATAAATCATGTGACTAAACTAAATCAAAGACAAAATGAACTGCACTATGAAACAAAGATAAATTCTATAAGGAATGATAGTAAAAAGCTTTGGGGCACCTTAAATAAAAAAAAATGGAAAAAAGCTAACTAGGCTTCTTCATTCATTGAATCAGATGGCTCATGCCGTAAGCTTTGACCTTTGCATTGGATCATCGCTGCTAGCTAGCTGCTACCGAGTGGATATAGTGGCTAATGCCCCTGCCCCGAAGCTAGCACCTGTTAGCCGTGAGCCAGGCGCATCTCCCGGCAAGCAAACGAAATTACTACAACTACAATACCTCTTTTGCCATCTGGCCTGGACCTTTTGTTGACATGGCGCCCCGCCGTACCACCATGACTGGTCTGCCAACGGAACTCCATCCGCTGTGCCCTCAACTGGCCTTTGCCGGACGTCGGAGCAGACGCTTCTACTAACCCCAGCCTGTTAACTTTAAACGCTGTGTCTCCCACATGCTAGCGTAGTAACGACTAGCCCGCGGCTTCCTTGTTCCATCTATTGCTGTTCACTGGACCCTATGATCACTTGGCTACATAGCTGATGCATGCTGGACTGTTCATTAATCACGGAACTCCATTTTGTTCATTTTTTTGTTTATCTATCGGCCCCAGGCTCGATCTCAGGCCCTGTGTGTAGTTAACCGACCCTCTCTGACCATTCATCGCCATTTTACCTGTTGTTTTAGCTGATTAGCTGTTGTTGTCTTACCCGTTGTTGTCTTAGCTAGCTCCCCCAATCAACACCTGTGATTGCTTTATGCCTCGCTTTATGTCTCTCTCAGATGTCAATATGCCTTGTATACTGTTGTTTAGGATAGTTATCATTGTTTTAGTTTACTGCGGAGCCCCTAGTCCCACTCAACATGCCTCAGATACCTCCTTTGTCCCACCTGAATCTTGGTTTCATGCATGTTAACATCAGAAGCCTCCTCCCTAAGTTTGTTTTACTCACTGCTTTAGCACACTCAGCCAACCCTGCCAACCCACAAGCATTTCGCTACACTCACATTAACATCTGCTAACCATGTGTATGTGACAAATAACATTTGATTTGATTTGATTGTCTTTGCCGTGTCTGAATCCTGGCTTAATACCCAACTATAACATTTTCCGGCAAGATAGAACTGCCAAAGGGTGAGGAGTTGCAATCTACTTCAGAGATAGCCTGCAAAGTTCTGTCATACTTTCCAGATCTGTGCCTAAACAGTTTGAGCTTCTAATTTTAAGAATGTATTACTTAATCTCTCCAGAAATAAGTCTCTCACTGTTGCCACCTGTTATAGACCCCCTCAGCTCCCAGCTGTGCCCTGGACACCATATGTGAATTGATTGCCCCCCATCTATCTTCAGAGTTCATTCTGTTAGGTAACCTAAACTGGGATATGCTTGACACTGCCATCCTACAATCTAAACTAGATGCCCTCAATCTCACACAAATTATCATGGAAACCACCAGGTACAACCCTAAATCTGTAAACATGGGCACCCTCATAGATATTATCCTGACCAACTTGCCCTCCAAATACACATCTGCTGTTTTCAATCAGGATCTCAGCGATCACTGCTTCATTGCCTGGATCCGCTATGGGTCCGCGGTCAAACGACCACCCCTCATCGCTGTCAAACGCTCCCTAAAACACTTCTGCGAGCAGGCCTTTCTAATCGACCTGGCCGGGATATCCTGGAAGGATATTGACCTCATCCCATCAGTCGAGGATGCCTGGTTGTTCTTTAAAAGTAATGTCCTCACCATCTTAAATAAGCATGCCCCTTTCAAAAAATGTAGAACTAAGAACAGATATAGCCCTTGAGGCCAGACCTGACTGCCCTCGACCAGCACAAAAACATCATGTGGCGGACTGCACTGGCATCAAATTGTCCACGCAATATGCAACTTTTCAGGGAAGTCCGGAACAAATACACTCAGTCAGTCAGGAAAGCAAAGGCTAGCTTTTTCAAACAGAAATTTGCATCCTGAAGCTCTAACTCCAAAAAGTTTTGGGACACTGTAAAGTCCATACAGAACAAGAGCACCTCCTCCCAGCTACCCACTGCACTGAGGCTAGGTAACACTGTCACCACCGATAAATCCACGATAATCGAGCTGGCCATGCTTTCCTCCTGGCTACCCCAACATCGGCCAACAGCTCCGTACCCCCCACAGCTATTTGGACAAGCCTCCAAAGCTTCTCCTTCACCCAAATCCAGATAGCAGATGTTCTGAAAGAGCTGCAAAACCTGGACCCGTACAAATTAGCTGGGATAGACAATCTGGACACTCTCTTTCTAAAAATATACGGTGCCATTGTTGCAACCCCTATTACCGGTCTGTTCAACCTCTCTTTCGTATTGTCCGAGATCCCTAAAGATTGCAAAGCTGCCGCTGTCATCCCCCTCTTCAAAGGGGGTGACATTCTAGACCCAAAGTGTTACAGACCTATATCCATCCTGCCCTGCCTTTCTGAAGTCTTCAAAAGCCAAGTGAACAAACAGATCACTGATCATTTTGAATCCCACCGTACCTTCTCCGCTGTGCAATCCGGTTTCCGAGCTGGTCATGGGTGCACCTCAGCCACGCTCAAGGTACAAAACGATATCATAACTGACATGGATAAAAGACAGTACTGTGCAACCGTCTTCATCGACCTGGCCAAGGCTTTCGACTCTGTCAATCACCATATTCTTATCGGAAGACTCAATAGCCTTGGTTTCTCAAATGACTGCCTCCCCTGGTTCACTAACTACTTCTCAGATAGAGTTCAGTGTGTCAAATCGGAGGGCCTGTTGTCCGGACCTCTTTCAGTCTCTATGGGGTACCACAGGGTTCAATTCTCGGGCCGACTCTTTTCTCTGTATATATCAGTGTTGTCGCTCTTGCTGCGGGTGATTCCCTGATCCACCTCTACTCAGACGACACCATTCTGTATACATCTGGCCCTTCTTTGGACACTGTGTTAACTAACCTCCAAACGAGCTACAATGCCATACAACACTCCTTCCGTGGCCTCCAACTGCTCTTAAATGCTAGTAAAACCAAAAGCACGCTTTTCAACCATTTGCTGCCCGCACCCGCCCGCCCGACTTGCATCACTACTCTGGACGGTTCTGATTTAGAATATGTGGACAACTACAAATACCTAGGTGTCTGGCTAGACTGTAAACTCTCAAATTAAGCATCTCCAATCCAAAATTAAATCTAGAATTGGCTTCCTATTTTGCAACAAAGCCTCCTTCACTCACGTCGCCAAACATACCCTCGTAAAACTGACTAAACTAAAACTATCCTACCGATCCTTGACTTCGGTGATGTCATATACAAAATAGCTTCCAATACTCTACTCAGCAAACTGGATGCAGTCTATCACAGTGCCATCCGTTTTGTCACCAAAGCCCCTTATACCACCCACACCACTGTGACCTGTATATCTAGTCGGCTGGCCCTCGTTATGTATTCGTTGCCAGACGCACTGGCTCCAGGTCATCTATAAGTCTATGCTAGGTAAAGCTCCACCTTATTTTAGCTCACTGGTCACGATAACAACACCCACCCGTAGCACTCGCTCCAGCAGGTATATCTCACTGGTCATCCCCAAAGCCAACACCTCCTTTGTCCGTCTTTCCTTCCTGTTCTCTGCTGCAAATTACTGAAATGAATTGCAAAAATCGCTGAAGCTGGAGACTTACATTTCCCTCACTAACTTTAAAAATCAGTTATCTGAGCAGCTAACCGATCGCTGCAGCTGTACATAGGCCATCTGTAAATAGCCCACCCAATCTACCTACTTCATCCCCATATTGTTTTTATCTACTTTTCTGCTCTTTTGCACACCAGTGTTAGTTTGCTAAATTGTAATTACTTCACTATTATGGCCTATTTATTGTCTTACCTCCTCACCCTATTTGCACACACTGTATATAGACTTTCTTTTTTTCTATTGTGTTATTGACTGTACGCTTGTTTATTCCATGTGTAACTCTGTGTTGTTGTTTGTGTCGCACTGCTTTGCTTTAACTTGTTCTCAACTAGCCTACCTGGTTAAATAAAGGTGAAATATATATATATATACTGTATAAAAAAAAATATTAATCACAAAGCCCACTGATATTGCAAACTATTTTAATAACATTTTCATTGGCAAGATAAGCAAACTTGGGGATGACATGCCAGCAACAAACGCTGACACTACACATCCAAGTATATCGGACCAAATTATGAAAGACAAGAATTGTGTTTTTGATTTCCGCAATGTCAGTGTGGAAGAGGTGAAAAAATTATTGTTGTCTATCAACAATGACAAGCCACCGGGGTTTGACAATCTGGATGGAAAATTACTGAGGATAATAGCAGACAATATTGCCACTCCTCTTTTCCACATCTTCAATTTAAGCCTAATAGAGAGCGTGTGCACTCAGGCCTGGAGGGAACCTAAAGTCATTCCGCTACCCAAGAATAGTTAAGCCCCCTTTACTGGCTCAAATAGCCAACCAATCAGCCTGTTACCAACCCTTAGTAAACTTCTGGAAAAATTGTATTTGACCAGATACAATGCTATTTCACGGTAAACAAATTGACAACATAGTTTCAGCATGCTTATAGGGAAGGACACTCAACAAGCACAGCACTTACACAAATGACTGATGATTGGCTGAGATAAATTGATGATAATATGATTGTGGGGGCTGTCTTGTTAGACTTCAGTGCAGCTTTTGACATAATCGATCATAGTCTGCTGCTGGAAAAACGTATGTGTTATGGCTTTACACCCCCTGCTATAATGTGGATAAAGAGTTACTTGTCTAACAGAACACAGAGGGTGTTCTTTAATGGAAGCCTCTCAAATATAATCCAGTTAGAATCAGGAATTCCCCAGGGTAGCTGTTTAGGCCCCTTGCTTTTTAATGTTTACTCACGACATGCCACTGACTTTGAGTAAAGACAGAGTGTATATGTATGTGGATGACTCAACACTATACCAGTCAGCTACTACAGTGACTGAAATGACTGCAACACTCAACAAAGAGCTGCTGTTTCAGAGTGGGTGGCAAGGAATAGGTTAGCCCTAAATATTTCTAAAACTAAAGCATTGTATTTGGAACAAAACACTCACTAAACTCGAAACGTCAACTAAATCTTGTAATAAATAATGTGGAAATTGAGCAAGTTGAGATGACTAAACTGCTTGGAGTAACCCTAGATTGTAAACTGTCATGGTCAAAACATATTTATGCAGTAATAGCTAAGATGGGGAGAAGTCTGTCTATAATAAAGTGATGCTCTGCCTTCTTAACAACACCATCAACAAGGCAGGTCCTACAGGCCCTAGTTTTGTCACACCTTGACTACTGTTCAGTCGTGTGGTTGAGTGCCACAAAAAAGGACTTAGGAAAATTGCAATTGGCTCAGAACAGGGCACCACGGCTGGCCCTTGGATGTACACAGAGAGCTAATATTAATAACATGCATGTCAATCTGTACTGGCTGAAAGTGGAGGAGAGATTGACTTCATCACTACTTTTATTTATGAGAGGTATTGACATGTTGAATGCACTAAGCTGTTTGTCGAAACTACTGGCACACAGCTTGGATACCCATGGGGTACCCCACAAGACATGCCACAAGAGGTCTCTTCACAGTCCCCAAGTCCAGAACAGACTATGGGAAGCACACAGTACTACATAGAGCCATGACTACATTGAACTTTATTCTACATCAAGTAACTGATGCAAGCAGTAAAATTATATAAAAAAAAAAAAAAGATTAAAAAACACCTTATGGAACAGCGGGGACTGTGAAGCAACACAAACATTGGCACAGACACATGCATAGACTCACACACACACGATAACATACGCACTATGCATACACATGGATTTAGTACTGTAGATATGTGTTTGTTGTGGAGTAGGGGCCTGAGGGCGCACCGTGTGTTATGGAATCTGTGAATGTATTGTATGTTTTTAAAGTTGTATAAACTTAATTTTGCTGGACCCCAGGAAGAGTAGCTTTGGTAGCAGCTAATGGGGTTCCATAATAAATTCAAATACAAAAGGATAGAGCACATAGGTTACTGGCCATGACCATAGTCCATAATGACTTTCAGCAATTCAATTATAATGTGTTATCTCTCTGTCATATAAAGAGTGTGAACCTCAACCTAGCATTGTAATGAACCTCATTTGTCGTGTCAGTCAGACCTACTGTACGTTCTCTTTCGTCCATAATTAAGCCACTGTCTTCAAAGCCTTGATAAGGACTAATTACCCTGTTACCATCTGAAAAACATCATTATTCAGTATCGTATATGCAATTTTTTCTCCTGGTTGCTAGAGCACATCGCCAGGCTCTCTCTGTGTCTGCTGTTTACAGATGCACCAGTCGGATGGCCAGTAATAGAAGAAGAAAGGCAGCTAATTAGGGTTTTAATGACTTGTGATGTCGTGACAGAGGCTTCTCTCCTCTGCAGCACAGAGAGCAGCCATGAGAGCTTTATGAGGGATGCGTAAAGAAGTCCAACCTTCCAAGTCCTTTCATGTTGCGTGCGCTGCCTGCTAAGTACACAGCCACTCATCTAGAGTGCGGAGGAGACAGTGTGTATTGTGTATAGATGGGAGATAGCTAGCTCTTCTATCACAGTCATTGACATGTGGGAAATTAACTCATGAAAATCACCGCTGTGGCCAGATATGTTGAAGTTCCCAGCTGTCTTTAATTGCTATGATACAGTGTGTAAAGTACTATCTTCAGATTTAGTTCCACTGTCTCTACCTTGTTACGTCCTGCATGATGTGTTACTATGTTCTTTATGAATATGGTTAGCATTTGTTTATTTACATTTATCCTTCAGTGTAATGCTTTTAATGGGGGTTAGCACCATCAACCTCTTTGACAGATGTTTGAATCGGACCCTCCTCCCACATCAGTTTATCCCCTTCAACCCCCACACACACACACACACACACACACACACACACACACACACACACACACACACACACACACACACACACACACACACACACACACACACACACCACTTCTCTATCAGTCAGTTTGCGTTGCAGGAGGCCACTTAATGGCTAGTCAAGCTCATCACCAGGATCACTCACCCTCCCCCAGGTCTCTCAGCTGCAAGTAAATCTCTCCCAAATCTTTCTATATCCTTTGACTGAAAAGAACACAGGAAATATAATGGAATTAAATGACCTGTCTGTCACCCTGGGTGAGAGCAATCAACTTTTTGTGCACTATTCCAGAGTGGGTGGGTATTAGATAAATGGCATGGTGCCCAGGGAATGGGTACTGGACATGGGCTGGTCCTGGGGTCAAAGGTAACCCTGTGGCGCAGCCTGAGCACCAGATACAGGCAGCGTCTCTGTATTAACACACACAGCGATATGGGGAGCTGGGTTGGCTACATCACAGCACAGAGCAGGGTGGAGCAGGTGACCCATCCACCTGACAGGCCAGTGCAGTACAGCAGTCGATTGTGCCGCTCCAACAGCTCCCTTTGAAAGGACGACAAGCTAAGTGAAAATGTCAAGCTATTTGCATGGTTTGTTTCAGAACACATTTATGCCTATCACAGGTGTTCTTTTAAAATGCAAATGCAGACCGTTTTTAGTGTTGAAAGCTGCAGAAGAGGCTCTTTGTGCCTAGCCGTGTCATAAATAAACCCCTTATTGAAGTTACATGATACCCTTTTCCTTGCATTTGTAGGATGTGGCACTAAACTCAGATGTGGCACTAAACTCAGATGTGGCACTAAACTCGTAAAATCCCCTTTTTACCGTTTATTCAGACTCATTTGGTGTTCTCTGACAATAAGGTAAAATGATATATGGGTATGTAGTAGGGCTGGACCAATACACATGTTAATGTGGAGTCTGGCAGGCTTATCCAGCTATCCGTGTGAAGTGAGATTCAGCACACTGCTTAAGGCCTCATGTTAATGACCTTTCTGTGAGCTCTGAGGAGACAGCATGACACGTACAGTACCCACAGGCAACATACTGAAGATCAGAAATATCATACCGACGTGGTAAATCCCAAAAACTTTTTTTAAACTAGTACTGTTGTAACTAACCCATATTTTACCTATAGGTTTGAATTAATCACTATCAGTCAGTCGTGTATTTTTGGACATTGAATCTTTGACAATACTTTTACATCCCACTAAGACTACGCCAAGTCACCAACTAATCAGTTATGCACAGCTAGCGTCATGTATGACCTCCAGGGTTGTCAGTGTGTGGTTTGGTTGTCTTTGCGCTTTAAGAGCTTTGGTGTTCAGGAGTGACTGTCTACTTTAGAGGAAATGGTCATGTTTGTTCTGTTTGGACAGATATGGCCTTGATGGAGCAGTCTCCGGTAAAGTGTTGCAACCACAAATGTTCTTTCCATAGATCATGTCTGACATGAACAATTAATAATTTGTGGCATAAACCCTTTGAATGAACTGCTGACCTATACATGTAGTTTGAGTGTATGATATACTAATTATTTTAGTTAAGGGTTTGTGTCCTTTTCTATTCCCATCAGACATGATGGATTATTCTTTAATCTGACAACAGTAATATATTGGTATGGAACACCAGTATAACGTCACAGTTTATGCAACATTGATTTAGAATTGTTAGCTTAGGCAGGGGCCATATCTAGGTTTTTGAAAACGAATGCCGCAAAAATCTCTTCCAAAACCAAAGGATACTGAGTGAAATTTGATTTTTATTCAATTGAAATCCCTGTCAGACCCTTAGGAGGCTCATGGTGTGATAAAAAAAATGTCATTAACCTTTTATTTAACTAGGCAAGTCAGTTAAGAACTATTTCTTATTTACAATGACGGCCAAACCCGGACGACGCTGGGCCAAATGTGCACCGCCCTATGGGTGCAGTGACGCCTTTTGCACTGAGATGCAGTGTCTTCGACCACTGCGCCACTCAGGAACCCCAATGTGAAAATAAAGATTATGTATTCAGAGTCTTTGAACTAAGTCCTTGACTCAACACGTTCAGAATGTCACCTATGAACTTCAGACAACACAGAATAGTTACGGGGTCTTAATTCCAGATTGCTACAGGGAATTATTTGCTACATCTGCCCCTCTTTGGAGTTAGGATATTTACAAGGTTCATTTCTACAGGGCTGCATACGGTGCCCTCTCTCCTTTCTCTTCCACTGTCAGACCTTTAATTCAGACACACATTTCCATGCAGTAGTCTCTGTGGAGTCAACCTGAGGTCGAGGAGTTTCTCACTACTTACTTGTTGTATCCCATAAGTGCAGTCTGACCATCCCTCCATATTTTCACACCTCTAATCGAAGGGGATTTGCCCTTAAGTTAAGTTTGTTGACCCGTTTTTTTTTGCACCACTTTTACCTTGCACTCATAGACTGGATATACCAGTCAGTAATGGAGGACATAAGCTTCTAGAACCCTCATAGATGGGACATACCAGTCAGTAATGGAGGGCAGAAGCTTCTAAACCCTCAGACTGGATATACCAGTCAGTAATGGAGGACAGAAGCTTCTAGAAGCCTCATAGATGGGACATACCAGTCAATAATGGAGGACAGAAGCTTCTAAAACCCTCAGACTGGATATACCAGTCAGTAATGGAGGACAGAAGCTTCTAGAACCCTCATAGATGGGATATACCAGTCAGTAATGGAGGACAGAAGCTTCTAAACCCTCAGACTGGATATACCAGTCAGTAATGGAGGACAGAAGCTTCTAGAAGCCTCATAGATGGGACATACCAGTCAATAATGGAGGACAGAAGCTTCTAAAACCCTCAGACTGGATATACCAGTCAGTAATGGAGGACAGAAGCTTCTAGAAGCCTCATAGATGGGACATACCAGTCAATAATGGAGGACAGAAGCTTCTAAAACCCTCAGACTGGATATACCAGTCAGTAATGGAGGACAGAAGCTTCTAGAACCCTCATAGATGGGACATACCAGTCAGTAATGGAGGACAGAAGCTTCTAAACCCTCAGACTGGACCAGTCAGTAATGGAGGACAGAAGCTTCTAGAACCCTCATAGATGGGACATACCAGTCAATAATGGAGGACAGAAGCTTCTAGAACCCTCATAGATGGGACATACCAGTCAGTAATGGAGGACAGAAGCTTCTAAACCCTCAGACTGGATATACTAGTCAGTAATGGAGGACAGAAGCTTCTAGAACCCTCATAGATGGGACATACCAGTCAGTAATGGAGGACAGAAGCTTCTAAACCCTCAGACTGGATATACCAGTCAGTAATGGAGGACAGAAGCTTCTAGAAGCCTCATAGATGGGACATACCAGTCAGTAATGGAGGACATAAGCTTCTAAACCCTCAGACTGGATATACCAGTCAGTAATGGAGGACAGAAGCTTCTAGAACCCTCATAGATGGGACATACCAGTCAATAATGGAGGACAGAAGCTTCTAAAACCCTCAGACTGGATATACTAGTCTGTAATAGAAGACAGAAGCTACTAGAACCATGCAGTGGTCAGACCTGATGAGCACTGTCAATCAACTACTGTTAGCCAATAAAATCACTTGCCCTCCATCCGTTGCACCCCTATAGGTATTCTGAGTTTATGCCCTGGTCTCCTCTCTACCTTGTAATTATGATACTACAGTGACATGCCAGAATTAAAAGTGGCCCGCTCTGTACCAAGATATAAACCATGGTAATGAATCTTCATTTTGTTCATCTGAGAAGTCGTACTGTTGAAATAGCCCAAAAGGCTGGGAAGGTAATTAACCTGTGCGCAAATTGGAGATAAGGTTGAATCTAATTTAATCTTTTTTTAACGACGGTTCATGAACCCCATACATTTTAAGTTACCCATCAAGTACTTGTTAATTAGATGTCTGTCAAGATTGGCCTCAATACAGAGATGGTACCGGTCTTTCTTTAGACCGCATACTGGAACGCTGGAAGTTTTCCAAATGTCAACCCCCCCCCATTCTAGTTTAGTTTAACAGATATGAGGAATTGCTCCAAGCCATGGCAGCTTAATTTCCTGTTATACCGGATATTGAGTTTATCCATTTCCAGAGATGATATTGTAACTCTGTTGATGATCTATTCTTTCCTAAAATAGTTTTGAGTGTTTTTGAGGTTGTGGTACCACACCTTAGGCATGTGAAACCTCTGAAGATTCTCTTCATTTCCATGGTGTCACTTCTTTAGTAATCTCTGATGAAATTGTTGGTGCAGCTGAGGGTAATGTCCTGAGCGCCACAGCAGTCAGCGAGCACAGCTGCAGCCGCCTGTGCAGATGGTGCCTGCGCATCTCAGATGTTTGCTTCCTGGCTGCCTAGGAGGCTGTTTACTGCACCGCTCTCTAGCTCTGCACATACGCCACGGTCAGACTGTGGGGAGAGAGCTTCTCCACAAAAACACTAACCAAGTACATGAAAACATCCATAGAGTGCTCGAATATCCCGCTCCTGTTGTTACATTTTGTCAAAGGCAAAAGCCTCTCTCTGTTTGTGTAGTGTGTTAAATTAGATATGTGCCTTTCTGAGCAATGCTCATTCAAATCAATGCCATCTCAGCCCTGGTTGACCCTAATCCACAACGCTAGAAATAAGAACAGAAATAACAACAATAGAATGATAACAGTGAATAGTTGTAAAAAATATAATAAATAATAGGGACAATAATATAACAAGCTACTATTATTACCACTAAAATGAATGGTACCACCACTATTATTAACACTAATACTACAGCTATCCCTACTACTACCATTACCTTTGGTAATCCCTACTACTACCATTACCACCAGTAACATTTCTACCTGTAATATCTCTACTGCTCCATTACCACCAGTAACATTTCTACCTGTAATATCTCTACTGCTCCATTACCACCAGTAACATTTCTACATGTAATATCTCTACTGCTCCATTACCACCAGTAACATTTCTACCTGTAATAGCCCTACTGCTACCTACTATAACTATTGCTACTTTGTCTCTCTCTCTCTCTCTCTCTCTCTCTCTCTCTCTCTCTCTTCTCTCTACTCTCTCTCTACTCTACTCTCTCTCTACTCTCTACTCTCTCTGTCGCCCGCTCTCTACTCTCTCTGTCGCCCTCTCTCTCTCTCTCTCTCTCTACTCTCTCTCTCTGTCGCCCTCTCGCTCTTTCCGCCTCTCTCTAAATTCAATTCAATTCAAGGGCTTTATTGGCATGGGAAACGTAAGTCGCTCTGGATAAGAGCGTCTGCTAAATGACTTAAATGTAAATGTAAATGTTAACATTGCCAAAGCAAGTGAAGTATCACCGTTTTATTAGTCACAACAGGTTCACCTTACAGTGAAATGCTTACTTACGAGCCCCTAACCAACAATGCAGTTAAAAAATAGATAGTAGATAATTAACAAAAGTGAAATAAACAATACAAATTAACAGTAAACATACCTGTAATATCTCTACTGCTACCTACTATAACTATTGCTACTCTGTCTCTCTGCCAGTAAGTTGTTTACTGTTAACATAATTAACAGTAAACAAATTAACACTCACATAAGTTCCAAAAGAAGAGAGACATTTCAAATGGCATATTATGTCCATATACAGTGTTGTAACGATGTGCAAATAGTTAAAGTACAAAAGGGAAAATAAATAAACATAAATATGGGTTGTATTTACAATGGGGTTTGTTCTTTATTGGTTGCCCTTTTCTTGTGGCAACAGGTCACAAATCTTGCTGCTGTGATGGCACACTGTGGTATTTCACCCAGTAGATATGGGAGTTGATCAATCTTGGATTTGTTTTCGAATTCTTTGTGGATCTGTGTAATCTGAGGGAAATATGTGTCTCTAATATGGTCATAGATTTGGCAGGAGGTTAGGAAGTGAGGGCAGTTTCCACCTCGTTTTGTGGGCAGTGTGCACATTCTCTCTCTCTCTCTCTCTTTTCTGTCCCTCTCTCACTCTCTTTGTCCCTCTCATTTCAATAACATTTGCTTTATTGTCATGACTTAATTAACAATGTACATATTGCCAAACCGTACAATGGAGATTAAGTGATACATTTACATCAAGATTGTCCCATTGACAATCAGTTACAACATTAATCAAGGGTAAAAATAACCATACAATGGACAATAACAATAACAATGGCAGACACTGTCCCTCGTTTTATGGCAGGTAGCAATGTAGTGCGCTACCAAACCACAGCTCTCTGTGTCCCCCCCCCCCCCAACAGGACGGGAAGCCTATTCTTATCAGAGAGGTCTTTGAAACCTTGAAATTACACTGTCTACTTGTTTTATATTTTTTGCATTTTATTAGGAAATGTAGTTCTGTCTCCGGTTCTGCTGTGGTGCAGTGGTTGCACAGCCTTTCCTCTACAGGGAGCCAGGTTTTCCTGTGTCTACCCTTCTCAATTGCAAGGCTGTGCTCACTGAGACTGTACTTTGTCAAGGTTTTTCTAAGGTTTTGGTCAGTTATCACAGTTAGCCATGGTGTACTATTGATTTAGGGTCAGATAGCACTGCATTTTGCTTTGTTCTTGTGTTTCCCATTATGTAGTTTTGTTTTGACTGTGTTGTAATTTGGTTAATTCTGATTGATTGGATGTTCTGATCCTGAGGCTTCAGTGTGTTAGTAGAACAGGTTTGTGAACTCAGCCCCAGGACCAGCTGGATGAGGGGACTATTTACATTTGCTCAGCTCTTGGCATTGCAGGGCTTGGTAATTATATGAGATGGGGTCACTGTATTTCAGATGTTTCCTAAACTTAATTGCTATTTTTAGTTTTTATTATTAGTGGATATTGGCCTAATTCAGCCCTGCATGCATTGTTTGTAGTTTTCGTCTGGACATGTAGGATAATCTTACAGAACTCTGGGGTTTCAATGGGGTGTTTGTTCCATTGGGTGAAATCTTGTTTTGCAAGTGGACCCCACACCTCGCTGCCACAAAGAGCGGTTGGTTCAATGACACATTCAATTAGTTTTAGCCGCATTTTTATTGGTACTTCAATTTGAATTTGCTTTTTAATAGCATGCCCTGCGTGCGTGCTTTCTCTCTCAGTTCATTCACTGCCTCATTAAGGTTTCCAGTTGAGCTGATGTTTTAAACCTATGTAATTGTAGTGTGTGCAGTACTCTATATATATTTTGTACCAATTGAGAACTTTGGTCTAATTCCCTTAAATCTGGATCTACTCTGGAAAATAATTATTTTTGTATTTTTGGGGTTTACTGCCAGGGCCCAAGTCTGGCACTACTGTTCTAATTGGTCCAGGCTCTGCTGTAGGCCATGTGATGTAGGTGACAACAGACACAGGTAATCTACCAAGAGCAGCCATTTAACCTCTGAATTGTGGAGACTAACACCAGGGGCTGAGGATTTTTCTAGAATAGTGGCTAATTCTTTGGTGTAAATATTGAAGAGTGCAGGGCTCAGATTGCAACCCTAGCGAAGGCCCCGCCCCTGGTTAAAGAATTATGTTATTTTCTTGCCAATTTTGATGCTGCACATATTGCCAGTATACATTGATTTAATTATGTCATATGTTTTACTCCCTACACCACTTTCAATAACGTTGTACAACAGTCCTGTATGACAAATAGAATCAAATGCTTTTTGGAAGTCGATAAAGCAAGCATACATGTTGGTATTCTTTTGGTAGACATGTTTATCTATCAGGGTGTGTAAGATGTAAATATGATCGATCGTGTGATGTTTTGGTATAAATCCAATTGGGCTTTTACTCAAGACATTGTGCTTATTGAGGAAGTTTGGAACATTTGTAATACTACAGAAAACCTTCCCCAGGTTACTGTTCACACAAATGCCTCTGGGATTGTTAGGGTCAAATGTGTCTCCATTCTTAAAGATTGGGGTTATGAGTCCTTGATTCCAGATGTCAGGGAAATAACCTACACTCAGGATCAAATTAAACAGTCTTAATATAGCCAAATGAAATTTGCGATAGTGAATTTGACCATCTCTGTTAGGATGCCATCAGGTCCGCATGCTTTTTTAAAACTGAGGGCCTGAAGTTTCTTATAGAGCTTCTGGTCAGTACTTGGGGAGTCCAATGGATTTGATTGTCCTTTATAGCTTCTTCTAATCCATTCAACCTCTGATCAATTTGGCGTTGTTCTGTGATTGCATCAATTTGAACGGTGTTGTAGAGTGTTTTAAAATGGGTTGTCCATATGTCACAAGTTTATATCGCTAATTCCTATAGTTTAATTGTTTTTTTGTTTATGGATTCCTCAATTAGTGTCAGCTGCTTGCTGTTGTACTAGACTTTTTTGGTTCTGAGTGTAAGTTTATAGAGTTTTAAAGTTTCACACTAATGAAGGCATAATTCACCATTGTTTGGGTCTTTGTTCTTTTGGTTTGATAGTGTCATATGTTTTTTCCTTATACATTTTACAATCTGCATCAAACCAGTTGTCATCTGTGGTCTTTTTCAATTTGTTTTTTTAATCAATTTCAGTTGTGCTTCTTTTGCCGTTTGCCTGAATATATTGTTGAGGTTTTCTACATGCGCACAAGGGTGAATGGTCTGGTCAGCATGTAAGAGTGTTTGGATTTTTGGGTGAATGGTCTGGTCAGCATGTAAGAGTGTTTGGATTTTTGGTCTCTCTCTCTCTCTCTCTCTCTCTCTCTCTCTCAGCTAGGAGAATCTGGGCCAAGTAATGCTGTGAGTAATTGTTTTGGGGCAAAATCATTTTACTTCTGCAGAAACTCTCTGTAGTAACATATCCACATATTAATCTTAAACCAATGTTTATTTCTCATGATTTTACATATTATATTAATATGTATTACATGACTAGGATGATTCATCTCGTTCGTTAAACGATATCCTATTCCTTAGATGTGATGTTTCGTCCTGCAACCTCAACTAATATTCATTTTTCCAGGATTTTTGTTTTTCAAAGTGTTTATCAACCAATTGAACAAACATCTCCAAATGCCTGAGAGGATTTTCCCTTTTAATTTCCCCCTCTGTGTCAGAACAATTATGCTAATGAGGCTTGTTAGTGGTGAAAATTACCCCGTTGTCTGTCTGTGGGATTGTCTCGTCTAGTATGGGTGAGAGCTGGGTGAGTTATTCTCTAGTAGACTCTGTGGGGAGGATGAGGAGTCAGATTCCGACCGAGGCAGATGTTGATTTCAGCCAAATCCTGCAGAACTGATTGTGATAGCGTGCGGATGGGAGGGTGATACTGCCGGGATGAGTCTATTGCTCTGAGCAGTGCATTTTGCTGCTGGCTGCTTTCATGTTTGTCTTTGGGTGTTATCAGCTAATCAATAGCCCTAAGTGAGCAGAAGCACAGCGTTCTGCCTGTTAAGAGAGAGACCAAAACAACATTTTGGATTACTATGTCAAAGTCAATATGAGTTATCTAACTCACCCCTTTCATCTGGAAAAAGAGCTACCGCAGCTTTAATGAACAACTCTACGTGCATTCTCCTACAGTTAAATATACCTCCTAGTTTAAAAAATACTAAGTGTACCAAAGTCCATTCTGTTACTGTGTTTCTGTTAATGTGTTATGGATACAATGGTCCCAGTTTCAAACAGGCAGCCACACAGGGAACCACTGATCTCAGCTGTTTTTAGTCACCTGTCTGTCTGTCTGCATGGCCATGGCTCCCTCATGGCCATCTGAGGGCTCAGGGCTAGGAAGGCCGAGTGGTTCACCCGTCATGCCCCTTCTCCCCGGCCATGCCCACCACATGCCAGCAGTACACCCAGCCCTGAGCCCTCTGACTAATAAAGTTCTCTCCTCCCCAATGGACTACTATCCCCCACATGCCTGTTTATTTAGAAATGTCTCTGAATAGGGTTTCTGAATGCCAGCAATTCCATGATGTATTACTTTCAGCTAACTGCTCTGATAAGCACAGGGCTTCTTAGAAAATAAATTAAGAGATTACAGTGGTACTGTCAGGTAAAGGGAACGCTGATAGCATCCCAACTGGCACCCTGTTCCCTATATAAGGCACTACTTTTGACCAGAGCCCAATGGGCCCTTGCCAATAGTGCACTACATAGGGGAATAAGGTGCTATTTGTATTTGGGACGTAACCTCTCTCTCGCTCTCTCTCTCTCTCTCTCTCTGGATGGCGGTGCTGCCTGAGTTCCGTTTTCATTTGAAAGGATGAGGTCATTTGATGTTCCCTCCATCAGCTCATTACTGTTACATTATGTATCCTCCACCTCCATTATTTAGGTACAGTTAGAGATAGCAGCCTCCATTAAGGTACAGTTAGAGATAGGTGGAAGCAGCCTCCATTAAGGTACAGTTAGATATAACAGCCTTTATTACAGTACAGTTAGATAGCAGCTTTCATTAAGGTACAGTTAGATATAACAGCCTTCATTACAGTACAGTTAGAGATAGCAGCCTTCATTACGTTACAGTTAGATATAACAGCCTTCATTACGTTACAGTTAGATATAACAGCCTTCATTACGGTACAGTTAGATATAACAGCCTTCATTACGGTACAGTTAGATATAACAGCCTTCATTACGGTACAGTTAGATATAACAGCCTTCATTACGGTACAGTTAGAGATAGCAACCTTCATATGGTACAGTTAGAGATAGCAACCTTCATATGGTACAGTTAGATATAACAGCCTTCATTACGGTACAGTTATAGATAGGTAAAAGCAGCCTCCATTAAAATACAGTTAGATATAACAGTTAGATATAACAGCCTCCATTAAAATACAGTTAGATATAACAGCCTTCATTAAGGTACAGTTAGAGATAGCAGCCTCCATTATGGTACAGTTAGATATAACAGCCTTCATTACGGTACAGTTAGATATAACAGCCTTCATTATGGTACAGTTAGATATAACAGCCTTCATTACGGTACAGTTAGATATAACAGCCTTCATTACGTTACAGTTAGATATAACAGCCTTCATTACGGTACAGTTAGATATAACAGCCTTCATTACGGTACAGTTAGATATAACAGCCTTCATTACGGTACAGTTAGATATAACAGCCTTCATTACGGTACAGTTAGAGATAGCAACCTTCATATGGTACAGTTAGAGATAGCAACCTTCATAGGGTACAGTTAGATATAACAGCCTTCATTACGGTACAGTTATAGATAGGTAAAAGCAGCCTCCATTAAAATACAGTTAGATATAACAGCCTTCATTACGGTACAGTTAGATATAACAGCCTTCATTACGGTACAGTTAGAGATAGCAGCCTCCATTAAAATACAGTTAGATATAACAGCCTCATTAAAATACAGTTAGATATAACAGTTAGATATAACAGCCTCCATTAAAATACAGTTAGATATAACAGCCTTCATTAAGGTACAGTTAGAGATAGCAGCCTCCATTAAAATACAGTTAGATATAACAGCCTTCATTATGGTACAGTTAGAGATAGCAGCCTCCATTAAAAAACAGTTAGATATAACAGCCTTCATTACGGTACAGTTAGATATAACAGCATTCATTACGTTACAGTTAGATATAACAGCCTTCATTACGGTACAGTTAGATATAACAGCCTTCATTACGGTACAGTTAGAGATAGCAACCTTCATATGGTACAGTTAGATATAACAGCCTTCATTACGGTACAGTTATAGATAGGTAAAAGCAGCCTCCATTAAAATACAGTTAGATATAACAGTTAGATATCACAGCCTTCATTAAGGTACAGTTAGAGATAGCAGCCTCCATTAAAATACAGTTAGATATAACAGCCTTCATTATGGTACAGTTAGAGATAGCAGCCTCCATTAAAATACAGTTAGATATAACAGCCTTCATTACGGTACAGTTAGAGATAGCAGCCTCCATTAAAATACAGTTAGATATAACAGCCTTCATTATGGTACAGTTAGAGATAGCAGCCTCCATTAAAATACAGTTAGATATAACAGCCTTCATTAAGGTACAGTTAGAGATAGCAGCCTCCATTACAATACAGTTAGATATAACAGCCTTCATTATGGTACAGTTAGAGATAGCAGCCTCCATTACATTTACATTTACATTTAAGTCATTTAGCAGACGCTCTTATCCATTAAAATACAGTTAGATATAACAGCCTTCATTACGGTACAGTTAGAGATAGCAGCCTCCATTAAAATACAGTTAGATATAACAGCCTTCATTACGGTACAGTTAGAGACAGCAGCCTTCATTAAGGTACAGTTAGAGATAGCAGCCTCCATTAAAATACAGTTAGATATAACAGCCTTCATTACGGTACAGTTAGAGATAGCAGCCTTCATTAAGGTACAGTTAGAGATAGCAGCCTCCATTAAAATACAGTTAGATATAACAGTTAGATATAACAGCCTTCATTAAGGTACAGTTATAGATAGCAGCCTTCATTAAGGTACAGTTATAGATAGCAGCCTCCATTAAGGTACAGTTATAGATAGCAGCCTTCATTAAGGTACAGTTATAGATATCAGCCTTCATTAAGGTACAGTTATAGATAGCAGCCTTCATTAAGGTACAGTTATAGATAGCAGCCTTCATTAAGGTACAGTTATAGATAGCAGCCTTCATTAAGGTACAGTTATAGATAGCAGCCTTCATTAAGGTACAGTTAGATATAGCAGCCTTCATTAAGGTACAGTTAGAGATAGCAGCCTTCATTTAGGTACAGTTAGAGATAGCAGCCTCCATTTAGGTACAGTTAGAGATAGCATCCTTCATTTAGGTACAGTTAGAGATAGCAGCCTTCATTAAGGTACAGTTAGAGATAGCAGCCTTCATTAAGGTACAGTTATAGATAGGTAAAAGCAGCCTCCATTAAAATACAGTTAGATATAACAGTTAGATATAACAGCCTCCATTAAAATACAGTTAGATATAACAGCCTTCATTAAGGTACAGTTAGAGATAGCAGCCTCCATTATGGTACAGTTAGATATAACAGCCTTCATTACGGTACAGTTAGATATAACAGCCTTCACGGTACAGTTAGATTAGTACAGTTAGATATAACAGCCTTCATTACGGTACAGTTAGATATAACAGCCTTCATTACAGTTAGGATACAGTTATATGGTACAGTTAGAGCAGCCTTCATTAAGGTACAGTTAGATATAACAGCCTTCATTACGGTACAGTTATAGATTAGCAGGTACAGTTAGAGATAGCAGCCTTCATTACGGTACAGTTAGATATAACAGCCTTCATTAGGGTACAGTTCATAGCAGCCTCCACGGTACAGTTAGATATAACAGCCTCCATTAAAATACAGTTAGATATAACAGCCTCATTAAAATACAGTTAGATATAACAGTAGCAGCCTCATTAAAACAGTTATAGATATAACAGCCTCATTAAAATACAGTTAGATATAACAGTTAGATATAACAGCCTCCATTAAAATACAGTTAGATATAACAGCCTTCATTAAGGTACAGTTAGAGATAGCAGCCTTCATTAAGGTACAGTTAGATATAACAGCCTTCATTAAGGTACAGTACAGTTAGATATAACAGCCTTCATTAGGTACAGTTAGAGATAGCAGCCTTCATTAAGGTACAGTTAGATATAAGCAGTACAGTTCATTAAGGCCTTCATTACGGTACAGTTAGATATAACAGCCTTCATTACGGTACAGTTAGATATAACAGCCTTCATTACGGTACAGTTAGATATAACAGCCTTCATTACAGGATATACAGTTACGGAGATAGCAGCCTTCATTATGGTACAGTTAGAGATAGCAACCTTCATATGGTACAGTTAGAGATAGCAACCTTCATAGGGTAGTTAGATATAACAGCCTTCATTACGGTACAGTTATAGATAGGTAAAAGCAGCCTCCATTAAAATACAGTTAGATATAACAGCCTTCATTACGGTACAGTTAGATATAACAGCCTTCATTAGGTACAGTTAGAGATAGCAGCCTCCATTAAAATACAGTTAGATATAACAGCCTCATTAAAATACAGTTAGATATAACAGTTAGATATAACAGCCTCCATTAAAATACAGTTAGATATAACAGCCTTCATTAAGGTACAGTTAGAGATAGCAGCCTCCATTAAAATACAGTTAGATATAACAGCCTTCATTATGGTACAGTTAGAGATAGCAGCCTCCATTAAAATACAGTTAGATATAACAGCCTTTTACAGTTAGATATAACAGCATTCATTAGTTACAGTTAGATAACAGCCTTCATTACGGTACAGTTAGATATAACAGCCTTCATTACGGTACAGTTAGAGATAGCAACCTTCATATGGTACAGTTAGATATGACAGCCTTCATTACGGTACAGTTATAGATAGGTAAAAGCAGCCTCCATTAAAATACAGTTAGATATAACAGTTAGATATCACAGCCTTCATTAAGGTACAGTTAGAGATAGCAGCCTCCATTAAAATACAGTTAGATATAACAGCCTTCATTATGGTACAGTTAGAGATAGCAGCCTCCATTAAAATACAGTTAGATATAACAGCCTTCATTACGGTACAGTTAGAGATAGCAGCCTCCATTAAAATACAGTTAGATATAACAGCCTTCATTATGGTACAGTTAGAGATAGCAGCCTCCATTAAAATACAGTTAGATATAACAGCCTTCATTAAGGTACAGTTAGAGATAGCAGCCTCCATTACAATACAGTTAGATATAACAGCCTTCATTATATGGTACAGTTAGAGATAGCAGCCTCCATTACATTTACATTTACATTTAAGTCATTTAGCAGACGCTCTTATCCATTAAAATACAGTTAGATATAACAGCCTTCATTACGGTACAGTTAGAGATAGCAGCCTCCATTAAAATACAGTTAGATATAACAGCCTTCATTACGGTACAGTTAGAGACAGCAGCCTTCATTAAGGTACAGTTAGAGATAGCAGCCTCCATTAAAATACAGTTAGATATAACAGCCTTCATTACGGTACAGTTAGAGATAGCAGCCTTCATTAAGGTACAGTTAGAGATAGCAGCCTCCATTAAAATACAGTTAGATATAACAGTTAGATATAACAGCCTTCATTAAGGTACAGTTATAGATAGCAGCCTTCATTTACAGTTATAGATAGCAGCCTCCATTAAGGTACAGTTATAGATAGCAGCCTTCATTAAGGTACAGTTATAGATATCAGCCTTCATTAAGGTACAGTTATAGATAGCAGCCTTCATTAAGGTACAGTTATAGATAGCAGCCTTCATTAAGGTACAGTTATAGATAGCAGCCTTCATTAAGGTACAGTTATAGATAGCAGCCTTCATTAAGGTACAGTTAGATATAGCAGCCTTCATTAAGGTACAGTTAGAGATAGCAGCCTTCATTTAGGTACAGTTAGAGATAGCAGCCTCCATTTAGGTACAGTTAGAGATAGCATCCTTCATTTAGGTACAGTTAGAGATAGCAGCCTTCATTAAGGTACAGTTATAGATAGCAGCCTTCATTTAGGTACAGTTAGAGATAGCAGCCTCCATTTAGGTACAGTTAGAGATAGCAGCCTTCATTAAGGTACAGTTATAGATAGCAGCCTTCATTAAGGTACAGTTAGAGATAGCAGCCTTCATTAAGGTACAGTTAGAGATAGCAGCCTTCATTAAGGTACAGTTACAGATAGCAGTCTTCATTAAGGTATAATTAGAGATAGCAGGCTTCATTAAGGTACAGTTATAGATAGCAGCCTTCATTAAGGTACAGTTAGAGATAGCAGCCTTCATTAAGGTACAGTTATAGATAAGAGTCTTCATTGAGGTACAGTTATAGATAGCAGCCTTCATTAAGGTACAGTTAGAGATAGCAGCCTTCATTGAGGTACAGTTAGAGATAGCAGCCTTCATTGAGGTACAGTTAGAGATAGCATCCTTCATTAAGGTACAGTTATAGATAGCAGCCTTCATTTAGGTACAGTTAGAGATAGCAGCCTTCATTAAGGTACAGTTAGAGATAGCAGCCTTCATTTAGGTACAGTTAGAGATAGCAGCCTTCATTAAGGTACAGTTATAGATAGCAGCCTTCATTTAGGTACAGTTAGAGATAGCAGCCTTCATTAAGGTACAGTTAGAGATAGCAGCCTTCATTAAGGTACAGTTAGAGATAGCAGTCTTCATTAAGGTACAGTTAGAGATAGCAGCCTTCTTTAAGGTACAGTTAGAGATAGCAGCCTTCATTAAGGTACAGCTAGAGATTGCAGCCTTCATTAAGGTACAGCTAGAGATTGCAGCCTTCATTAAGGTATAGTTATAGATAGCAGCCTTCATTAAGGTACAGTTAGAGATAGCAGCCTTCATTGAGGTACAGTTAGAGATAGCAGCCTTCATTGAGGTACAGTTAGAGATAGCAGCCTTCATTAAGGTACAGTTATAGATAGCAGCCTTCATTTAGGTACAGTTAGAGATAGCAGCCTTCATTAAGGTACAGTTAGAGATAGCAGCCTTCATTTAGGTACAGTTAGAGATAGCAGCCTTCATTAAGGTACAGTTAGAGATAGCAGCCTTCATTAAGGTACAGTTAGAGATAGCAGCCTCCATTACAATACAGTTAGATATAACAGCCTTCATTACGGTACAGTTAGATATAACAGCCTTCATTACGGTACAGTTAGAGATAGCAACCTTCATATGGTACAGTTAGATATAACAGCCTTCATTACGGTACAGTTATAGATAGGTAAAAGCAGCCTCCATTAAAATACAGTTAGATATAACAGTTAGATATCACAGCCTTCATTAAGGTACAGTTAGAGATAGCAGCCTCCATTAAAATACAGTTAGATATAACAGCCTTCATTAAGGTACAGTTAGAGATAGCAGCCTCCATTAAAATACAGTTAGATATAACAGCCTTCATTATGGTACAGTTAGAGATAGCAGCCTCCATTAAAATACAGTTAGATATAACAGCCTTCATTAATGTACAGTTAGAGATAGCAGCCTCCATTACAATAGAGTTAGATATAACAGCCTTCATTATGGTACAGTTAGAGATAGCAGCCTCCATTACATTTACATTTACATTTAAGTCATTTAGCAGACGCTCTTATCCATTAAAATACAGTTAGATATAACAGCCTTCATTACGGTACAGTTAGAGATAGCAGCCTCCATTAAAATACAGTTAGATATAACAGCCTTCATTACGGTACAGTTAGAGACAGCAGCCTTCATTAAGGTACAGTTAGAGATAGCAGCCTCCATTAAAATACAGTTAGATATAACAGCCTTCATTACGGTACAGTTAGAGATAGCAGCCTTCATTAAGGTACAGTTAGAGATAGCAGCCTCCATTAAAATACAGTTAGATATAACAGTTAGATATAACAGCCTTCATTAAGGTACAGTTATAGATAGCAGCCTTCATTAAGGTACAGTTATAGATAGCAGCCTCCATTAAGGTACAGTTATAGATAGCAGCCTTCATTAAGGTACAGTTATAGATATCAGCCTTCATTAAGGTACAGTTATAGATAGCAGCCTTCATTAAGGTACAGTTATAGATAGCAGCCTTCATTAAGGTACAGTTATAGATAGCAGCCTTCATTAAGGTACAGTTATAGATAGCAGCCTTCATTAAGGTACAGTTAGAGATAGCAGCCTTCATTAAGGTACAGTTAGAGATAGCAGCCTTCATTTAGGTACAGTTAGAGATAGCAGCCTCCATTTAGGTACAGTTAGAGATAGCATCCTTCATTTAGGTACAGTTAGAGATAGCAGCCTTCATTAAGGTACAGTTAGAGATAGCAGCCTTCATTAAGGTACAGTTATAGATAGCAGCCTTCATTTAGGTACAGTTAGAGATAGCAGCCTCCATTTAGGTACAGTTAGAGATAGCAGCCTTCATTAAGGTACAGTTATAGATAGCAGCCTTCATTAAGGTACAGTTAGAGATAGCAGCCTTCATTAAGGTACAGTTAGAGATAGCAGCCTTCATTAAGGTACAGTTACAGATAGCAGTCTTCATTAAGGTATAATTAGAGATAGCAGGCTTCATTAAGGTACAGTTATAGATAGCAGCCTTCATTAAGGTACAGTTAGAGATAGCAGCCTTCATTAAGGTACAGTTATAGATAAGAATCTTCATTGAGGTACAGTTATAGATAGCAGCCTTCATTAAGGTACAGTTAGAGATAGCAGCCTTCATTGAGGTACAGTTAGAGATAGCAGCCTTCATTGAGGTACAGTTAGAGATAGCAGCCTTCATTAAGGTACAGTTATAGATAGCAGCCTTCATTTAGGTACAGTTAGAGATAGCAGCCTTCATTAAGGTACAGTTAGAGATAGCAGCCTTCATTTAGGTACAGTTAGAGATAGCAGCCTTCATTAAGGTACAGTTATAGATAGCAGCCTTCATTTAGGTACAGTTAGAGATAGCAGCCTTCATTAAGGTACAGTTAGAGATAGCAGCCTTCATTAAGGTACAGTTAGAGATAGCAGTCTTCATTAAGGTACAGTTAGAGATAGCAGCCTTCTTTAAGGTACAGTTAGAGATAGCAGCCTTCATTAAGGTACAGCTAGAGATTGCAGCCTTCATTAAGGTACAGCTAGAGATTGCAGCCTTCATTAAGGTATAGTTATAGATAGCAGTCTTCATTAAGGTACAGTTAGAGATAGCAGCCTTCATTGAGGTACAGTTAGAGATAGCAGCCTTCATTGAGGTACAGTTAGAGATAGCAGCCTTCATTAAGGTACAGTTATAGATAGCAGCCTTCATTTAGGTACAGTTAGAGATAGCAGCCTTCATTAAGGTACAGTTAGAGATAGCATCCTTCATTTAGGTACAGTTAGAGATAGCAGCCTTCATTAAGGTACAGTTAGAGATAGCAGCCTTCATTAAGGTACAGTTAGAGATAGCAGTCTTCATTAAGGTACAGTTAGAGATAGCAGCCTTCTTTAAGGTACAGTTAGAGATAGCAGCCTTCATTAAGGTACAGCTAGAGATTGCAGCCTTCATTAAGGTACAGCTAGAGATTGCAGCCTTCATTAAGGTATAGTTATAGATAGCAGCCTTCATTAAGGTACAGTTATAGATAGCAGCCTTCATTAAGGTACAATTATAGATAGCAGTTCAGGTACAGTTATAAATAGCATCCTTCATTACGGTACAGTTATAGATAGCAGCCTTCATTTAGGTACAGTTAGAGATAGCAGCCTTCATTTAAGGTACAGTTATAGATAGCAGTTCAGGTACAGTTAGAGATAGCAGCCTTCATTACGGTACAGTTATAGATAGCAATTAAGGTACAGTTAGAGATAGCAGCCGTCATTAAGGTACAGTTATAGATAGCAGTTAAGGTACAGATAGAGATAGCGGCCTTCATTAAGGTACAGTTATAGATAGCAGTTAAGGTACAGATAGAGATAGCAGCCTTCATTAAGGTACAGTTATAGATAGCAGTTAAGGTACAGATAGAGATAGCAGCCTTCATTAAGGTACAGTTATAGATAGCAGTTAAGGTACAGTTAGTGATAGCAGCCTTCATTAAGGTACATATTTAGATAGCAATTAAGGTACAGTTAGAGATGGCAGCCGTCATTAAGGTACATTTATAGATAGCAGTTTAGGTACAGTTAGAGATAGCGGCCTTCATTAAGGTACAGATTTAGATAGCAGCCTTCCTTTAGGTACAGTTAGAGATAGCAGTTAAGGTACAATTAGAGATAGCAGCCTTCATTAAGGTACAGTTAGAGATGGGTGGAAGCAGCCATGCAAACAGAGACACACAGGTTCTGTGTATTGATACAGACAGACAAAGGTTGATCATCAACTCAATATGGACGTCACCCAAAACACACTGGCTTGCATCCCAAATGGCATCCTATTCCCGTTTATAGTTCACTACTTTTGACCAGATGGGCCATTACTAACACGAGTGGCCCACTTGATATCCTAACACAGCTCTTCTCCTCCATAACTCTATCCAGGCCAAGTGGCCCTCTATTCTAATCACAGCTAATTAAAGATGATTAGTTTGCAGAGACGGTCCCCGTAGGCCGAGGGTAAAGGAGCTGGGATTGTAAAGGTAGTGACAGACATGTCAGCCGGCGGCGGCAAGGAGAGGAGGAGGAGAGGTAGAGCTGCTTACCATGCCGTTCTGATAGATCCAGGCCAATTAGGACTGTTGACTCGGCCACATCCCCACATCACCACTGTCAAACGCAGCCAAGGTCATCCCTGACATGACACTGCCTTACCTGGGCTGATAGATTACAGGAGGAGCTAGTTTCACCCCCTACGTTGCTATGATACCAATACCCCCCCCCCCCCTTCTCCTCCTCTTACTGTACAGTACACCCACCAGCACCCATTCAGAGCCAATCGCAATGGTGCCCTTCATTTTCTGAACCACAATTCAATCCCCACCGCATAGCCAAAGTTAAACTGTTGGTGTCTAATGGGGAAAAAGGTATCCAGGCATTGAATTGCATGTACAGTATTGTGAGGTTGTTGTCACGAAAAGTCTGGGAATGGCATCCTGTAAATCAGATTACAGTGTTCCTGGGAGCATGTACAGTATGGTGGGTATATTCACACAAATCATTCATTTCTCTCCAGTGGCTCTCTCTATATGACAGACATTTTTCCTGTCTATATACTAAAAATGGAGGTAGAATGTTCAGTAAAGCTATCCCTAGTACCCCTCCATGAAAATACTACTCATATACCAAAGACATAATATAACTGATCAGCAGCTGTTCTACATTACAGTAGCCTTTAAAATAAAGGTTCCAGTTGGAACCAAATAAGGTTTTTCAGAGGAATGCCATAAGGGAACCATTTAAAAGGTTTTAAAGTCTTTACAGTGTTCATTTAACTCCTGAATCAACACTAGAAGTTATAGACAGTTTACCCTGCTGACGCAGAGCAAGCGGTACCAGAGTGCCAAGTCTAGGACCAAAAGGCTCCTCAACAGCTTCTACCCCCAAGCCATAAGACTGCTGAACAATTCATAAGATCGGCACCGGACAGTTTACATTGACCCCTCCCTTTTGTACACTGTTGCTACTCGCTGTTTGTTTGTTACCTATGTATACACTTCGCCCCCACCTACATGTACAGATTACCTCAACTAGCCCGTACCCCTGCACACTGACTCGGTGCCGGAGCCCCTTGTATATAGCCTCGTTATTGTTATTCTTATTGTATTACTTTTTATTATTACTTTTTATTTTATTCTACTTGGTAAATATTTTCTTCTTCTTGAACTGCACTGTTGGTTAAGGGCTCTTAAGTAAGAATTTCACTGTAAAGTCTAGACTTGTTGTATTTGGCGCATGTGACAAATAAAGTTTGATTTGATTAGAAATGTTACACTGCAAAATCAACACTAGTCAACAGTGGTCAAGTTGCTGTGTGCTATAGAAAGGACAGATCAGCAGGTTTCTATACATTTCAAGGACCTTTTTGAATTCCAATGAAATGCAGATGCCACGTTAAGAACCCCCCCACTGGACTCAAAAGGTCCTTTATCGGGCAAGAGTTCTCCAAGGAACCCTAATAAGAGCTGAAAAAGAATGCCGTGAATGCAGAGTGAAAACATTACAGTGAACATTATGTTTAACTCTGAACCTGCTGTCTGTAGGCACCGAGCAATGAAAAGGTCTGTCTTCATTTAACGTGTAATGTGGCTAGAGACATTCAATTGGAAGTTAATATCTCATCATTATATTGATAGCAATGATTATGCAGATTGCAGTCCTCAACACATTGTATTAATGAGTCATCGTGTGGGAATTGGCGCCATCAGTGGGTGAAGTTAACAGAACCTTCACCCTCCCAGCCTACTCTCTTTCTCTGTGTGTGACTCCCCACTGCAAAATAAGGACTGGTTGTTACAGCGGTTCAATTTTAACAATAATTAAATGTAAATAATTATTGCAAAGGGAGAAAAGAGAATTTAACAATGCCCCCCCCCCCCTCTCTCTCTCTCTCACACACACACACACTATCGACTGGAATATTGGTTTGTCAGGGCTACCTGACAAATTAGACCTTTTTTAAAAAATCTAGAATTTTTAAATATAATGTTTTGGTGAAGCTGTGTTTGCTTAGTTACCCGCTGTGCTTATGCTGTTCTGTGCTCAGTGGCCCATGCATGAGACATGGAATCATTCCACTAAAACTGTCTGGTTAGCTAGCTACCAAACATAGTGTGAAGATATATCCACAAATTCATTGTTTTACACAATATTTTATCATATTTGACGAGTTATTTGATCAAAGTTTTCCTTTACCAAAATGGATGACTTTTAGACATGTTGTTAGGATCCTAATGTCCATTCTAGAGTACTAATATACAGTATAATTCTATGAGGCAGACAGTCATCAGTGCAGCTGTACAGTATAAAGAGACTTTCATTTTGTAGTGGATATTGTTCTAGAATAGATGAACCAGTGTTAAAATAGTTTGATGTGTCTGTAATTATTGTGTGTTATGTTCTACAATAATTGATTAGGTCCTGGAGGATTTGTCCGGTGTGTTCTCGACCTGTTACAGTTATTGAAATCATCAACCTTGTCTAGAATCACTCCATTTGCAAACATTTTCCAGGCACAACGCCCAGCCCCGATTAATTTATTATTAGGCTTTAACAGGGCACTCCCAAGGACTCAATTTAGCTAATGTGGTGGCAAAATATTAACCAAGGTGATTAGGAAGAGGCAACCATTGTGATCTTATCGATCTACTGCACGTTCTTAGTTCAAATATCTGAAACATCTGCTTTATGGTGGTAAAGGTTGAAAAATATTGCAAATATAGTCATTCATTGCACACTTTTTGCCATACCATCAACATTATGTGATGTGATGGATGACTGTTCGATTTTTAGGAAGCTGCAGTTGAACATTTCTTCCCACACACTGACAGGACACAAGGACAGTGATTGGTTGGCAGAAGCACGTCATTCTTCAATCAACATTGTACTTCACAGTACTTTGCCACAACCACAATCTATCCACACCTCAATCCATACAATCAAATAAGTAGCATAAATGTGTAATCTACACTGATGATAAATTAATTGCGGGTCTTTTGCCAACAATGCAGTGAAAGATCATTAAAAAAATTGAAATAGTGAAATAAGGAATAAATACACTGAACAACAATAAGAAGTAAAACTATCATGGCTATATACAGGGAGTACCAGTACCATGTCTATGTGCCGGAGTATGAGGTAATTGAGTAGCTGTGTACAGTATATATAGGTAGGGGTAAAGTGACTAGGCAACAGGATAGATAATAAACATCATTAACCGTTTATCTATCCTGTTGCCTAGTCACTTTACTTCTACCTATGTGGTGAGTGTGAAAGTCTGCCCAGGGCCTGGGCTCCAGGGGCCCCCATTGATTTTGTTAGTCATTCTCACTCAAATCATATTAACATTGCATCTGTCATGACAGGAAATTAGCTTTAAAACTACAAAAAGTATCTCCGCCAAAAGGCATAATGGATTGAATTGCAGGAAAATTGTAGAACTGCAAAACAATTAGCTCTGTCCCATGAATAAAATGAGTAGAATTGCATGAAATTTGTTATAAAATTGCAACAAAATAAATATTAGTCCAATAGCAAAACTTGCTTTAAAACTGCAAGATTTTCTCTATTCCCCATGGCAAAATGTGTAGAATTGCAGGAAATGTACTTTTAAAATGTGTTTTCCTCTCTCTGCCGTCAAGAGGGGGGTCAATACAACATTTTGCTGCAAGGTGAGGGGGGGGCAAACCAAATCTTGCTTAGGGCCCCAGAAGGCTAAAGCCGGTCCTGCGGGTAGCCATTTGATTAGCTATTTAGCAGCCTTGATTAGGTCTCAGATATAGCTCTTTCCTCTGGCTGTTGTTTCCCCCTCAGGCAAACAAATGTCATTTCAATAATGGTATAAGTAACTAATCATCTCACTCCTTGTGTGTAAGTGCCAGTGATCAGATCGCACTGAGTGATGGGTTCACTGCTGGCGTCCATCACCAGAACCCACTGAGTGATGGGTTCACTGCTGGCGTCCATCAACAGAACCCACTGAGTGATGGGTTCACTGCTGGGGTCCATCACCAGAACCCACTGAGTGATGGGTTCACTGCTGGCTTCCATCACCAGAATCCACTGAGGAATGGGTTCAATGCTGGGGTCCATCACCAGAACCCACTGAGTGATGGGTTCACTGCTGGCTTCCATCACCAGAACCCACTGAGTGATGGGTTCACTGCTGGGGTCCATCACCAGAACCCACTGAGTGATGGGTTCACTGCTGGGGTCCCTCTCCAGAACCCACTGAGTGATGGGTTCACTGCTAGGGTCCATCACCAGAACCCACTGAGTGATGGGTTCACTGCTGGGGTCCATCACCAGAACCCACTGAGTGATGGGTTCACTGCTGGCTTCCATCACCAGAACCCACTGAGTGATGGGTTCACTGCTGGGGTCCATCACCAGAACCCACTGAGTGATGGGTTCACTGCTGGCTTCCATCACCAGAACCCACTGAGTGATGGGTTCACTGCTGGGGTCCATCACCAGAACCCACTGAGTGATGGGTTCACTGCTGGCTTCCATCACCAGAACCCACTGAGTGATGGGTTCACTGCTGGGGTCCATCACCAGAACCCACTGAGTGATGGGTTCACTGCTGGGGTCCATCACCAGAACCCACTGAGTGATGGGTTCACTGCTGGGGTCCATCACCAGAACCCACTGAGTGATGGATTCACTGCTGGCTTCCATCACCAGAACCCACTGAGTGATGGGTTCACTGCTGGGGTCCATCACCAGAACCCACTGAGTGATGGATTCACTGCTGGCTTCCATCACCAGAACCCACTGAGTGATGGGTTCACTGCTGGGGTCCATCACCAGAACCCACTGAGTGATGGGTTCACTGCTGGGGTCCATCACCAGAACCCACTGAGTGATGGGTTCACTGCTGGGGTCCCATTCATCCTCTTTAACTGGCTTGATTCTTTCTAACTCTCCTCTTTTAAAACCGCTCTGAAATGTTTCCTCTAATGGCAGTGAGAGGCTCAATTCCAAACGGGGCCATTTTGAACACAGGATGACAGGATTATTTATGGTCTTTGTAAGTAAAGTTGTTGAGGAGTCAAAGGGTCCTTTCATAAGTATTTGCATTTAATCAGCACATCAGAAGGTACAGGAGATCTGGAGATCTGGGGACCCCTCTTTTTACGCTGCTGCTACTCTCTGTTTTTTCATATATGCATAGTCACTTTAACTATACATTCATGTACATACTACCTCAATTGGGCCAACCAACCAGTGCTCCCACACATTGGCTAACCGGGCTATCTGCACTGTGTCCCACCAACCACCACCCGCCAACCCCTCTTTTACACCACTGCTACTCTCTGTTTATCATATATGCATAGTCACTTTAACCATATCTACATGTACATACTACCTCAATCAGCCTGACTAACCGGTGTCTGTATGTAGCCTTGCTACTTTTATAGCCTCGCTACTGTATATAGCCTGTCTTTTTACTGTTGTTTTATTTCTTTACTTAGCTATTGTTCACCTAACATCTTTTTGCACTATTGGTTAGAGCCTGTAAGTAAGCAAGGTCTACACCTGTTGTATTCGGCGCATGTGATAAATAAACTTTGATTTGATTTGAAAATGAAGTGGCTTTGTCCACCTGGAAAGATTGCCAGACATAGAGGCATCATTCCCATGTGACAATACCAGGGGAAGTCACCTCCTCATAGCAAAAACAAAGCACGTAACAGGTAGTGTGGAGGGTAAAAGCTCTTTGCTTTTTTTCTCTTCAATTAGTTAAAGGACTACCAGAACCCACTGGATTCTCCAATTACACTGAATGAACTACAGGACAAAATATAAACCCTCCTACCCAAAAAGGCCTGTGGTGTTGATGGGATCCTAAATAAAATTATAAAATATATAGACAACAAATTCCAGTTGCATATACTTAAACTCTTTATCATCCTCAGCTCTGGCATCTTCCCCAATATTTTTAACCAAGGACTGATCACCCCAATCCACAAAAGTGGAGACAAATTTTACCCCAATAACTACCATGAGATATGCGTCAACAGCAACCTTGGAAAAATCCACTACATTATCATTAACAGTAGACTCATACATTTCCTCAGTGAAAGCAATGTACTGAGCAACTGTCAAATTAGTTTTTTACCAAATTACCGTATGACAAACCACATTCACCCTGCACACCCTAATTGACCAAAAAGACAAAGGTTAAAGTCTTCTCATGCTTTGATTTTAAAAAGCCTTTGACTCGATTTGGCATGAGAGTCTGCTATACAAATGAATGAAAAACATACAACATTATAAAATCCATGTACACAAACAAGTGTGCGGTTACAATGGGAAAACAACCATTTCTTTCCACAGGACCATGGGGTGAGATAGGGATTGTAATGGGTGCGTGTTGGTGGCAGGGAAGTCAGGTGCAGGAGAAAAAACTTGGTAAAAACGGAGTTGTTTAATAAATGCTGATAAAACTCCAAAAACCAAAATGTACAAAATAACAAAAGTGGGTACAAAACCCGTCGCACACCAACATAAAACATGCACATCACATACAAACAATCTCCGACAAGGACATAAGGGGAAACAGAGGGTTAAATACACAACATCTAATTGATGGGATTGGAACCAGGTGTGAAAGACGACAAGACAAAACCAATGGAAAATGGATCAGTGATGGCTAGAAGGCCGCTGACGTCGACCGCCGAACACCGCCCGAACAAGGAGAGGCAGGGATGCAGTTTGAGCCCTAATCTCTTCAACATATATAGCAAAAATATCCTCTGTGTACAACGTAAAACAAATACTGCATGCAGAGCGGAATTAGACCGATACCCTATAATTATCCAAATCTAGAAAATAACCGTTCAATTCTACAACCACCTAAAAGGAAGTGATTCTCAAACCTTCCATTGACAAAGCCATCACCTACAGAGCAATGAACCTGGAGAAGAGTCCCCTAAGCAAGCTGGTCTTGGGGCTCTGTTCACAAACACAAACAGACTCCACAGAGCCCAAGGACAGCAACACAACTAGGCCCAACCAAATCATGAGAAAACTAAAAGATAATTACTTAACACATTGAAAATAATTAACAAAAGAACAGCAACCTAGAATGCTATTTGGCCCTAAACAGAGAGTACACAGTGGCAGAATACCTGCCCACTGTGACTGACCCAAACTTAAGGAAAGCTTTGACTATGTACAGACTCAGTGAGCATAGCCTTGCTATTGAGAAAGGCTGCCATAGGCTATCAAGAGAATACCGGCTATGTGCGCACTACCCACAAAATGAGGTGGAAACTGAGCTGCACTTCTTCCAAATGTATGACCATATTAGAGACACATATTTCCCTCAGATTACACAATCAAACCCAATTTTGATAAACTTCCATATCTACTGGGTGAAATACCACAGTGTGCCATCACAGCAGCAAGATTTGTAACCAACAAGAAAAGGGTAACCAGTGAAGAACTGTAACGATTTGCGCTGAGAGTCGGGAAGCTCATTCAGGGAGTGAGTGTTTTAATAAATAAACGCAACACTAAACAAGAACCACAAACAACGCACAGACTTGACACTGGAACAGAAACAATAATGCCTGGGGAAGGAAACAAAGGGAGGGACATATATATAGGGAAGGTAATCAGGGAGGTGATGGAGTCCAGGTGAGTCTGATGATGTGCAGGTGCGCGTAATGATGGTAACAGGTGTGTGCCATAACAAGCAGCCTGGTGACCTAGAGGCCGGAGAGGGAGCACACCTGACAAGAACAAACCCATATTTTGTACTTTAACTATTTGCACGTCGTTACAACAGCGTATATAGACATAATATAACATTTGAAATGTATTTGTTCTTATGGAACTTTTGTGAGTGTAATGTTTACTGTTAATTTGCATTGTTCATTTCACTTTTGTTTTTTATCTACTTCACTTGCCTTGGCATGTAAACATATGTTTCCCATGCCAATAAAGCCATTGAATTGAGAGACAGAGTGAGAGAGAGAGAGAGAGAGAAACAGGTTCACTGGCACTTAATTGTATTATTTGATTTACATAATCATCAGCAAATGAAAAAAGTGGGCAAGAGGCGGGTTTTTAAGAGTATTGTTTTTGAGAGTTGTTTATCGTTACAGTTGCCGTTAACGACAGGTTCCAGACAGCTGCACAGATCATACGTCTCCAGCCCTCTCTCGGAGCTGTCAGCTCTACATCACAAAGTCATGTTGATTCCGATGTTTATCCAAACGGCTCGACGTGTGACCGCTTTTACTACCTTGTAAGACCTTCGGAGCCATCTGCAAAGACTAACCTGCCACACCTCATTAGCCCATACCCCTGTGAACATGGGAAGAGCAAACACACTCACACAAACACACACACACTCTGCTGCCAAAAACACATTTTTTCAATCCAAAGTGATGCTTCCTCAAACAACCTGGGGGAGTGGAGGAGAACGATGGGGGGTGGCAGAAGGGGTCACTTGTTTTCTTGGATCATCACAGTAATCCTAGCCTTTGATTTCTGGAGATGCCGGACTGGCAGGCATTACTGTAGCTTGTCATACGCGTGGTGTTTGGAACCAACCAACTGACTTGTTTGGCCCTGTGTGTCTGTAGAGACCCCTGGGCTGGCTGGATGCAGCAGATTTTTCCCTGTGATGCCAGGGGGCACCTAGCCTGCACTCAATAAACAAAGCATTACAGGACCCCACCTTATTACACACTCAGCCTAGGATGTTGTGTACCCACCACCATGTTGGGCCAAGATGGGGCATGATGGTGTGTTATTTGAAATGGGCAGTCGTTTTAGTTGACAGTGTTGTTCAAAGAAGTTTGTGATAGAGCTTGGTGCGTGTGCGTGTGTGTGCACTTATGTGTCTGTGTATACATGTGTATGTGTGTCTGCCAGTGGGTTCTTTTCTCAGTTCTCTCAGGTAAATGTGCGCTTGTCAAATGTTGCCTTCTTTGTCATTCCAGGTATGCCCCTCAGTCTAGACTGTAAGGCCTTCTTTGGCTACAGCGGGGAGTCTAGACATATCATCTACTGGATGAAGGGGGAGAAGTTTGTGGAGGAGCTGGCAGGTCACATTAAAGAAAGTGAAGTCAGGTACTGTATATAATCTATCACTGCAAACTTTTCCTCTTTCTCTGTTTCTGATCGTGGAAGTGTCTAGTTTCTGGTTATATACAGAAACCAGTGTGGATGTGACTGACACTAGCATATTATGCCCATTAGGGTTGTGGAGTAATGTCTTGTGCGTCTGAAAAATCATCCGGCTTCATTAGGAGTGTGATGTTCCACTGCCACATCCTGTGCTGTCCACTGTGACTGACAGCATAATACCTCCATCAGCGGGAGGGGATTTCTGCTTCGATATCAGCTACAGGATTTGTACTACAGTCTAAATGGACAGAGGGGAAATTCCTCATGCACACAATGAGAAACTAATCACGGAACAATTTAATTCAGGGTAAATCCGGGCTTGTTGGAAGTAGCAGACTGCTACTTCTGAAAGATGATAAGATTTCATCCTCTTGTTGGAAAGCTAGTAATTACCACATAAAGCTAGTAATTACCACATAAAGCTAGTAATTACCATATAAAGCAAGTTATTACCACATAAAGCACGTACAGTAATTACCATATAAATCTAGTAATTACCACATAAAGCTAGTAATTACCACATAGCTGTCGTGCAAATGTAACCGTTCCTATCAAATGACAAATAATTGTCTCAACTTCCCAGCCTAGAGTAGCCAGTAGCATCTTCTACCCAGTAGCCAGTAGCATCTTCTACCCAGTAGCCAGTAGCATATTCTACCCAGTAGCCAGTAGCATCTTCTACCCAGTAGCCAGTAGCATCTTCTACCCAGTAGCCAGCAGCATCTTCTACCCAGTAGCCAGTAGCATCTTCTACCCAGTAGCCAGTAGCATCTTCTACCCAGTAGCCAGTAGCATCTTCTGCCCAGTAGCATGTGGCATCACCTCCCCAGTATCCATTAGCATCACCTCCCAGTATCCAGTAGCATCACCTCCCCAGTAGCCATTGGCATCACATAGCCAGTAGCATCACCTCCCATGTAGCCAGTAGCATCACCTCCCATGTAGCCAGTAGCATCAGCTCCCATGTAGCCAGTAGCAACACCTCCCCAGTAGCCAGTAGCATCACCTCCCCAGTAGCCAGTAGCATAACCTCCCCAGTAGCCAGTAGCATAACCTCCCCAGGGGCCAGTAGCATAACCTCCCCAGGGGCCAGTAGCAACACCACCCCAGCCTGGAGTAGCCAGTAGCATCACCTCCCCAGTAGCCAGTAGCATCAACTCCCCAGCCTGGAGTAGCCAGTAGCATCACCTCCCCAGTAGCCAGTAGCATCAACTCCCCAGCCTGGAGTAGCCAGTAGCATCATCTCACCAGCCTGGAGTAGCCAGTAGCATATTTTAAGTAATAAAGTACACAATGGATTTCAAAACCACTGAACTGACTCCACACCAGAACCCACCACTCCAATTCTAACTCTACTATCTACTGCTGGAGGTATTCAGCCAATCATCAAGTTTGCAGACAACACAACAGTAGTGGATACTTGTCACTTTAATAATGTTTACACATTTTGCATTACTCATCTCAAATGTATATTCTGTATTCTATTCTATTTAGTCTATGTTGCTCTGACATTGCTTGTCCAAATATTTATATATTCTTAATTCTATTCCTTTACTTTAGATTTGTTGTGAAATTGTTCAATATTACTTGTCAAATATTACTGCACTGTTGGAGCTAGAAACACAAGCATTTTGCTACACCCGCAATAACATCTGCTAAACACGTGTATGTGAGCAATAAAATTAGATTTACTACAAGTTCAGACAGCTGACTAGATTATTTAAATGTTTTGCTGACATGGCTAATTAAGTAACTGTCAGTGACTGACATAACAAGAGAAAAATGACTGATGCACAACCAAATTTCAAACGTTCTGTTGATCTACTATTCAACTGACCCCGAACTGAGTTCCTAGGTTGGGGACCCCCTAGCAGCTTGAGGCCCTAAGTGACCACTTATGCCTAGAGCCGCCCCACCAGCACATGGCCAAACCAAAACCAACCAATGTCTCCCTCTCTCTCGCCAACAAAACGAGGCTGGATGTCTCTACAGTTGTGCAGATGAGATGGGAAAGTGACTGAAATTAACTAAGAAAAGCAGATATTATCACATGAATGGCTAGAGGCGGAGATATAGAGATACTGTACAGAGCAGAGAGGAGTTATTTGTTCACAGGCAGACTGGAATTTTCTTTCTGCACAATTGGTGAACAGCCAAGAATGATGACTAAGAAGGGAGAGGGGAAAAGGCTACTTATTTAAGAGGCTCTAATAACCCTATGAACAAAGGAGGTGCCCGTTTTCAGTAAAAATATGTCTGAGATTTCATACAAAGAAGTCTAGGTCAGGTTAGTGCAGTAAGATACTCTGACCCAGTTTCTCTCAATGCTCCTGGTGGACTAATGCAATCTGAGAGAGAGGCAGATCTGGCTCTCAAGAGAAGACAGGCTGTGTGCACAATGCCTGCAAAATGAGGTGGAAACTGAGCTGCACTTCCTAACCTCCTGCCCAATGTATGACCATATTAGAGACACACATTTCCCTCAGATTACACAGATCCACAAAGAATTTGAAAACAAATCCAATATTGATCAACTCCCATATCTACTGGGTGAAATACCACAGTGTGCCATCACAGCAGCAAGATTTGTGACCTGTTGCCACAAGAAAAGGGCAACCAGTGAAGAACAAACACCATTGTAAATACAACCCATATTTATGTTTTTCAAAAAGAAAGGAGGACCAAGGCACTCTTCATATAATTAATTAAAATGCCTTTATTAGTATGGCATGTTCAATAGAAACAACGTTTTTTTTAAACCGACGCGTTTCGGCTGCATGGCCTTCGTCAGGGAGTACAAAAAAAAGGAATACAAGGTCCTCTTTTAAACAGCTTATCAATTAGCCCTAATTGGAAGAAGGAGAGGTTACAAAATTGATTGGACACACCTAGTAAGCAATACTATACACATTGAAATACTGTAGCTATGTTATCATAAAAATACAACTCCAAACTAGAAGTATCAGAACACTAAAAGGTAGTTCTAACCTTAAATATGACTGGGAGAAGTGTCAAGAATAAGAAAGCTAAATATTCCATAGTCCACTAGAACACAGCAAAACATGAACAACAACAGTCTAACCATAGCTGAGGGCAATAGAGCAAGAAGACATCACGACCCTACAGGAAGGGTGAGAAATCCATATCTTCATTTAAACCAGAGTATTTAGTGGCCTGTAGTTTGTAAATCCATATCTTCATTTAAACAGGGTATTTAGTGGCCACAGTTATCTTCCGGGTGACTCTCAAAAAACTTGTCTTGACCACAAACCCAAGGGCTCTTTTAAATGTAACCATTGCAACCATTGCAGTAATATTGCACAGAATAAGTATTTTGTTGACACAGCTTCCAAAATGGAGTATTACGTCAAGCATTTAATTAACTGTAAAACCACTCATGTCATCTATAGATTGTAATGTCCACAGTGCAAGGTGTTCTACATTGGATGGACAAAGAGATGCCTTCAAGACCGCTTAGCGGAACACAAGTACGCCATACGGGTAGGCAATGAAGACTACCCCATGGCAAGGCACTACAAGTCCCTACACCATGGCAAGGCACTACAAGTCCCTACACCATGGCAACCCTGCCTCCCTACAAGCTATGGGTATTGATCATATTCCGGCCTCTATTAGAAAAGGGGACCGTCTTAAACAGTTAAACCAAAGGGAACGTTTTTGGATTTACAAACTACAGGCCACTAAATACCCTGGTTTAAATGAACATATGGATTTCTCACCCTTCCTGTAGGGTTGTGATGGGTCCATTTGCTGTCATCTAGTGGACATTTTGCTCTATTGCCCTCAGCTATGGTTACACTGTTGTTGTTCATGTTTTGCTGTGTTCTAGTGGACTATGGAATATTTAGCTTTCTTATTCTTGACACTTCTCCCAGTCATATTTAAGGTTAGAACTACCTTTTAGTGTTCTGATACTTCTAGTTTGGAGTTGTATTTTTATGATAACCTAGCTACAGTATTTCAATGTGTATAGTATTGCTTACTAGGTGTGTCCAATCAATTGTGTAACCATGCCCTCTTCCAATTAGGGCTAATTGATAAGCTGTTTAAAAGAGGACCTTGTACTCCTTTTTTTTGTACTCCCTGATGAAGGCCATGGAGCCGAAACGCGTTGGTTTAAAAATAACTTTGTTTCTATTGAACATGCCATACTAATAAAGGCATTTTAATCAATTATATGAAGAGTGCCTTGGTCCTCCTTTCTTTTTGTTGACCAATTTACCCCTTTTACCAAAGAGCACCTTCTATCTACCAAAATGTACTATTGTGTACCTTAGTAGCGCTTCCCTTCCTCCTCTTTCCATATGTTTTTTTATTTTCCCTTTTGTACTTTAACTATTTGCACGTCGTTACAACACTGTATATAGATATAATATGACATTTGAAATGTCTCTATTCTTTTGGAACTTATGTGAGTGTAATGTTTACTGTTAATTTGTATTGTTTATTATCTACTTCACTTGTTTTGGCAATGTCAACATATGCCAATAAAGCCCTTGAATTAAAAATTTAAATTGAGAGGGAGAAAGAGCTGGAGAGAAAGAAAGAGGAAGAGAGAAATGGACTGTGTGCATATTGTGTGTTTGTGGGCGTGTATGTGTGTCTGTCTGTCTGTGTGTTTGTGATGGTCCAAGTGAACATATGCGTGTGCCTGACTATAAATATTCTCTTCTGATGGGGAATTTTAGCAAGTAGCTCATCATTCAGAATGACCTCTATCACAAATCGCCACATCACATCAGTCCTTCTCAGTGGCACTGCAAAGACCTGCTCTTTATTTTCATTTGGAGGTTTTGAAGTGCTCTTGTGGAGGAGAGTTTACACGTCTCTGCGCTGGTTTTGTTTTCTTCCACTAATGATGTATTACGCCTTCCTCTCACCTCTAGAACTGCGTCCTCCTTCCTAGCGTGGAGGTACAGCATTATCCTTCCTGACGTGGATGTACAGCATTATCCTTCCTGGACGTGGTTGTACGGCATTATCCTTTCTGGTGTGGGTGTACAGCATGATCCTTGCTGGTGTGGGTGTGCAGCATTATCCTTCCTGGCGTGGGTGTACAGCATTATCCTTACTAACATTTAGAATGGAGTCGTAGGGGATGGCTGACATTTTACGGGCTCCTAACCAACTGTGCTATTTGTGTGTATTTCGCATTGTTTGTAACTTATTTTGTACATAATGTTGCTGCTACCGTCTCTTATGACCGAAAATAACTTCTGGATATCAGAACAGTGATTACTCACCTCTAACTGGATTAAGATTTTTGTCTGACGCAAAGGATATGCTGCTTTTCTGAGACCTGGCCCAAATCCCTGTCATTCACGTGAAGAAAAGACGGAAATACAGGGGAGATTGGGGTGCCTTGTGAAAATTTGTCGGTGAGTGGGTAACCCGCCTATACCATCCGTTCTATTGGCCAATGTGCAATCACTGGAAAATAAACTGGATGATGAATAAACTGGACTATCCTACTGTCAAGACGTTGGCTTGATGGGGGAGGTTTATGACCCCCCATAAATACTTTTCTCCCTTTCCTCTCTCTTGACTACAGAAGGACTCTTGAATAGCCTTTGTTAAACATATAGAATCTGGGAACATCAAAAGGTGGGGGGAAAGGAACCATATTTCGGTAATCCAACCAGCTGAAAATATGCGTTGGTACTCAATGAATATGATGCCTGATCAGTTGGCATCTGAGACATTATGACTGATGACAGGACGACATAAACTGTATCTTGGAAAGTCTACACATTCTAGATTCACATGGAATTGTTGTGCAATTTAAATGTTTAAATATGAAACTATTTGTGAAAAGATTAAATGTAATTTTAGCTTCCAAATGAGAGAATTGGGTTTTCATAAGGTTAAAGCTCTGTTCACTCAGTGGCCCGCCCATGTGAAGAGACATTGGTTGTAAACTATGAAACACGCCCTTCTCTCCCCTCCTATATAAAGCCCTTGACAAAAAATGTAACTTTCTGTTCCGATGACATTAGGGTGACAGTCCTATGTTGAAAGTGTTCAGATAATAAGCTGTTCATAGCCGTCTATTTACCAACACAAACCGATGCTGGCACGAAGACTGCACTCAACTAGCTGTATAAGGCCATAAGCAAACAAGAAAATGCTCATCCAGAAGCGGCACTCCTAGTGGCCGGGGACTTTAATGCAGGCAAACTTAAATCCGTTTTACCTAATTTCTACCAGCATGTCACATGTGCAACCAGAGGGAAAAAAACTCCAGATCACCTATACTCCACACACAGAGGCGCATACAAAGCTCTCCCTCGCCCTCCATTTGGCAAATCTGACCATAATTCTATCCTCCTGATTCCTGCTTACAAGCAAAAACTAAAGCAGGAAGTACCAGTGACTCGCTCAATACGGAAGTGGTCATATAACGTGGATGCTACGCTACAGGACTGTTTTGCTAGCACAGACTGGAATATGTTCCAGGATTCATCCAATGGCATTGAGGAGTATACCACCTCAGTCACCGGCTTCATCAATAAGTTTATTGACGATGTCGTCCCCACAGTGACCGTATGTACATATCCCAACCAGAAGCCATGGATTACAGGCAACATCTGCACCAAGCTAAAGGCTAGAGCTGACGCTTTCAAGGAGCGGGACACTAATCCGGATGCTTATAAGAAATGCCGCTATGCTCTCAGATGAACATTCAAACAGGCAAAGATTCAATACAGGACTAAGCTTGAATCCTACTACACCAGCTCTAATGCTCGCCGGATGTGGCAGTGCTTGCAAACTATTATGGACTACAAAGGGAAACCCAGCTTCAAGCTTCCTAGTGACGCGAGTCTACCAGATGAGCTAAATGCCTTTTATGCTCGCTTCGAGAAAAGCAACACTGAAGCATGTACGAGACCACCACCTCTTCCAGACTACTGTGTGATCACGCTCTCCGTAGCCGATGTGAGCAAGACCTTTCAACAGGTCAACATTCACAAGGCCGCGGGGCCAGACTGATTACCAGGACGTGTACTCAGAGCATGCGCGGACTAACTGGCAAGTGTCTTTACTAACATTTTCAACCTCTCCCTGACCGAGTCTGTAATACCTACATGTTTCAAGCAGACCAGCATAGTCCCTGTGCCCAAGACAGCCTATAGGAAGGAGGTCAGAGACCTGGCAGTGTGGTGCCAGGACAACAAACTCTCCCTCAACGTGAGCAAGACAAAGGAAATGATCGTGGACTACAGGAAAAAGACGGCTGACAGGGCTGTAGTGGAGCGGGTCGAAAGTTAAGTTCCTTGGAGTCCACATCACCAACAAACTATCATGGTCCAAACACACCAAGATAGTCATGACAACACCTTTTTCACTCAGGAGACTGAAAAGATTTGTCATTGGTCCCCAGATCCTCAAAAAGTTCTACAGCTGCACCCTCGAGAGCATCACCACCTGGTATGGCAACTACTCGGCATCTGACCATAAGGCGCTACAGAGGGTAGTGCGTACCCGACACAACTGGGGCCAAGTTTCCTGCCATCCAGGACCTTATATACTAGGGTCCTGGAAGTCGCTCTGGATAAGAGCGTCTGCTAAATGACTTAAATGTAAATGTAAATGTACTAGGCGGGGTCAGGGGAAGGCCCAAAAAATTGTCACACTCCAGTCACCTAAGTCATAGACTGCTCTGCTCTCTCTGCTAGCGCACGGTATTGTTATTTTATTGTTAATTTTTTTCTATTTTTTAACTTTAGTTTATTTAGTAAATAATTTCTTAACTCTATTTCTTGAACTGCATTGATGGTTAAGGGCTTGTAAGCATTTCACGGTAAGGTCTACACCTATTGTATTCGGCGAATGCGACTAATAACATTTGATTTAATGTATAGCATTATCATTCCTACCGTGGAGGTACATCATTATCCTTCCCAGTGTGGAGGTACATCATTATCCTTCCTAATGTGGAGGTACATCATTATCCTTCCTAATGTGGAGGTACATCATTATCCTTCCTAATGTGGAGGTACATCATTATCCTTCCTTATGTGGAGGTATATCATTATCCTTCTTACCGTGGATTATTGTCACGGCTTTCTTCTGTTGAAGGAGAGGCGGATCAAAACGCAGCGTGGTTATTTTGATACATCTGATGAAAATAGAACAATATACAAAAACAAGAAACGTGAAACCGAAAACAGCCCTATCTGGTGTAACAAACACAAAGACAGGAACAATCACCCACAAAACCCAACAAAAAACAGGCTACCTAAATATGGCTCCCAATCAGAGACAATGACTAACACCTGCCTCTGATTGAGAACCATATCAGGCCCAAACACAGAAACAGACAAACAAGACATCCAACATAGAATGCCCACTCAGATCACACCCTGACCAAACAAACATAGAACATACAAAGCAAACTATGGTCAGGGTGTGAGAGTACCCCCCCAAGGTGCGGACTCCGGCCGCAAAACCTGAACCTATTGGGGAGGGTCTGGGTGGGCATCTGTCCGCGGTGGCGGCTCTGGTGCTGGACGTGGCCCCCACTTCACCATAGTCTTAGTCCGCCCCATTGTCCTCTTCCGAGGCCTCCTAACCACGGCGACCCTTCTAAATGAACCCACTGGACTGAGGGGCAGCTCGGGACAGAGGGGCAGCTCGGGACAGAGGGGCAGCTCGGGACAGACTGACGACTCTGGCAGATCCTGGCTGAATGGCGGCACTGGCGGATCATGGCTGACTGGCGGATCATGGCTGACTGGCGGCACTGGCGGATCCTGGCTGACTGGCGGCACTGGCGGATCCTGGCTGACTGGCGGCTGACTGGCGGCACTGGCGGCTCCTGGCTGACTGGCGGCTCCTGGCAGACTGGCGGCACTGGTGGCTCCTTGCAGACTGGCTGCACTGGCGGCTACTTGCAGACTGGCGGCACCTTGTAGACTGGCGGCACTGGCGGCTCAGGACAGACTGGAGACTCTGATGGCGCTGGGCAGATAGGTAGCTCAGGCGGCGCTGGGCAGACTGGAGACTCCGGCAGCGCTGGAGAGGAGGAAGGCTCCGGCAGCGCTGGACGGAGGAGCTCTGGCGCCTCTGGACTGAGGGGCAGAAGCTCTGGTAGCGCCGGACAGGCGGGAGACTCCGGCAGCGCTGGAGAGGCGGAAGACTCCGGCAGCGCTGGACAGGCGAGGCGCACTGTAGGCGTGGTGCGTGGTGCCGGCACTGGTGGTACTGGGCCGAGGACACACACCTCAGGGCGAGTGCGGGGAGCTGCCACCGGAGGGCTGATGCGTGGAGGTGGTACCGGATAGACTGGACCGTGCAGGCGCACTTGAGCACCGAGCCTGCCCAACCTTACCTGGTTGAATGCTCCCGGTCGCCCTGCCAGTGCGGCGAGGTGGAATAGCCCGCACTGGGCTATGCAGGCGAACCGGGGACACAGTGCGCAAGGCTGGTGCCATGTAAGCCGGCCCAAGGAGACGCACTGGAGACCAGATGCGTAGAGCCGGCTTCATGGCACTTGGCTCGATGCTCACTCTAGCCCGGCCGATACGCGGAGCTGGTATGTACCGCACCGGGCTATGCACCCGCACTGGGGACACCGTGCGCTCCACCGCATAACACGGTGGCCGGTCTCTCTCGCCCTCCGGTAAGCACAGGAAGTTGGCGCAGGTCTCCTACCTGGCTTCGCCATACTTTCTGTGTGCCCCCGGGCTTCCTCTCGGGCTTCCTTGCCAGCCGTGTTCCCTCATATCGCCGGCTCCTCTCTCCGGCTGCCTCTGCTCTCCTAGCAGCCTCCACCTGTTCCCATGGAAGGCGATCCTTTCCCGCCAGGATCTCCTCCCATGTGTAGCAACCCTTGCCGTCCAATACATCATCCCATGTCCATTCCTCCTTGCGCTGCTCCTGCTTCCGCTGCCTGTCACCACCCCGCTTGGTCCTGTTATGGTGGGTGATTCTGTCACGGCTTTCTTCTGTTGAAGGAGAGGCGGACCAAAACGCAGCGTGGTTATTTTGATACATCTTTAATAAAGATGACAATAGAACAATATACAAAAACAAGAACCGTGAAAAACCAAAAACAGCCCTATCTGGTGTAACAAACACAAAGACAGGAACATTCACCCACAAAACCCAACACAAAACAGGCTACCTAAATATGGCCCCCAATCAGAGACAATGACTAACACCTGCCTCTGATTGAGAACCATATCAGGCCCAAACACAGAAACAGACAAACAAGACATCCAACATAGAATGCCCACTCAGATCACACCCTGACCAAACAAAGCATAGAACATACAAAGAAACTATGGTCAGGGTGTGACACTTATCCTTCCTAATGTGGATGTACAGGTGTGGATGCCGCAATGTTTCCCTCCCCCTCCCTGTGTGTGTGTGTGTGTGTGTTTGATCTCCAGCTCCACTGTAATGGGGAAAAAATGTCTGCCTAACGAGTATGACCTCTGCGCTGAACTCTTGTTAGCTGCATTATGAAACCAGGGCCTGTCTCTGAAAACAGACCACTATATGAGGTGTGTCTCCACCCCCCCACTATGTACCTCAGTGGTGACCTGTATACTCTGGGCTATGGTACCTCCCCTGAGGTTCTTCTCTCTCCTCCCTCCTCCTCCTCTTCTTCTACACAGGGTGCTGAAGGAACACTTGGGGGAAAAGGAGGTGGAGCTGTCCTTAACCTTCGACGCGGTGGAGGAGACGGACCTGGGAAACTACACCTGCTATGTGGAGAACCACATTGGACGGAGGAGCGGCAGCGCCATCCTGCAGAAAAGAGGTAGGCCAGGCCTCAACACCACTGCTGTCTGCTGAAAATACTGCTGTGACAGTAACACTTTAGGCAGACAGATTTATGGGTAATGTCTCCCTTGGGAGGGGTGCGGCGTCATGGCATAATACCCTTTGCCGACTTGGGCACTGACCAATTAGAACCCCAATTCTTCACTTGTCTAATACTCTGTGTCATGCTACAGTTGAAGTCGGAAATTTACATACAGCTTAGCTTTAGCCAAATACATTAAACTCAATTTTTCACAATTCCTGACATTTAATCCTTGTAAAAATTCCCTGTTGTAGGTCAGGTAGGATCACCACTTTATTTTAAGAATGTGAAATGTCAGAATAATAGTAGAGAGAATGATTTATTTCAGCTTTTATTTATTTCATCACATGCCCAGTGGGTCAAAAGTTTACATACACTCAATTAGTATTTGGTAGCATTGCCTTTTAAATTGTTTAACTTGGGTCAAATGCTTCAGGTAGCCTTCTAGAAGCTTCCCACAATAAGTTGGGTGAATTTTGGCCCATTCCTCCTGACAGAGCTGGTGTAACTGAGTCAGGTTTGTAGGACTCCTTTCTCACACAAGCTTTTTCAGTTCTGCCCACACATTTTCTATTGGATTGAGGTCAGGGCTTTGTGATGGCCACGACTTTGTTGTCGTTAAGTCATTTTGCCACACCTTTGGAAGCATGCTTGGAGTCATTGTCTATTTGGAAGACCCATTTGCGATCAAGCTTTAACTTCCTGACTGATGTCTTGAGATGTTGCTTCAATATATCCACATAATTTTCCTCCCTCATGAAGCCATCTATTTTGTGAAGTGCACCAGCAGCAAAGCACCCCCACAACATGATGCTGCCACCCTTGTGCTTCACGGTTGAAATTGTGTTCTTCAGCTTGCAAGCCTCCCCCTTTTTCCTCCAAACATAACAATGGTCATTATCATCAAACAGTTCTATTTTTGTTTCATCAGACCAAAGGACATTTCTCCAGAAAGTACGATCTTTGTCCCCATGTGCAGTTGCAAACCATAGTCTGTCTTTTTTATGCTGGTTTTGGAGCAGTGGCTTCTTCCTTGCTGAGTGGCCTTTCAGGTTATGTCGATATAGGACTCGTTTTACTGTGGATATAGATACTTTTGGACCTGTTTCCTCCAGCATCTTCACAAGGTCCTTTGCTGTTGTTCTGGGATTGATTTGCACTTTTCACACCAAAGTACATTCATTTCTAGGAGACAGAATGCATCTCCTTCCTGAGCGGTATGACGGCTGCGTGGTCCCATGGTGTTTATACTTGTGTAATATTGTATGTAAAGTTGAACGTTGTACCTTCAGGCGTTTGGAAATTTCTCCCAAGGATGAACCAGACTTGTGGAGGTCTCAAAAAAAGAATTTTGAGGTCTTGGCTGATTTCTTTTGATTTTCCAATGATGTCAAGCAAAGAGGCACAGAGTTTGAAAGTAGGCCTTGAAATACATCCACAGGTACACCTCCAATTGACTCAAATGATGTCAATTAGCCTACCAGAAGCTTCTAAAGCCATGACATAATTTTCTGGAATTTTCCAAGCTGTTTAAAGGCACAGTCAACTGAGTGTATGTAAACTTCTGACCCACTGGGTGATACAGAAATAATCTGTTTGTAAACAATTGTTGGACAAATTACTTGTGTCATGCACAAAGTAGATGTCCTAACCGACTTGCCAAAACTATAGTTTGTTAACAGGACATTTCTGGAGTGGTTGAATAATGAGTTTTAATGACTCCAACCTAAGTGTATGTAAACTTCCGACTTCAACTGTATGTAGCCTCCCACAATCTGTATGACTGTTGTAAGTAGCCTGGCTAAAGTCAGATCTGGAGAGAGAAATAAATACATTTAAGAAGAAATCTTATTGAGATCTATATGTAGGCACTGAAAGAGCATGAGTTTGCAGAGAGCAGAATTTGATCCCCTTTTCTCTTTTTCTTGGAAGGGCAGATCTGAGTCACAGCTTTATAAGTGTATTTTAAACCAGATTTTAAAGCAAATTTATGTTTCATAGCTTCAGCGCAATAAAAACTACAACCAATAAATAATCAAATTTGCAGTTTTACTTGATAATCACATTTTCTTACGTGAAACCATGTTTTCACATCTATTAAATTGACAGTTTGCACCACATTTTCACATGTGACGAGAATAACTGTAACGGTCGTCGTTGCATGAAGGATCAGACCAAAGCGCAGCGTGGTAAGTGTTCATGATATTTATTAAAACTGAACACTATAACAAAGTGGAAACCGACAACGAACAGTTCTGTCAGGTGCAGAAACAGAAAACAACTACCCACAAAACATAGGTGGGAAAAAGCTACCTAAGTATGGTTCCCAATCAGAGACAACGATAGTCAGCTGTCCCTGATTGAGAACCATACCCGGCCAAAACAAAGAAATACAAAACATAGAAAAAAGAACATAGAATGCCCACCCCAGATCACACCCTGACCAAACCAAAATAGAGACATAAAAAGCTCTCTAAGGTCAGGGCATGACAATAACATTTTTTCACCTCACATGTGAATTGTAGTTTAACATGCTAAAAACTTTTACGTGAAAATCTGATGTGCAATTTTACTTGTGAAAAACATTCACATGCGAAAATCAAAGTTGCAGTTTCATATGTGTGAACTTGCAATTCTACTTTGTGAAAGTGAAAATCTAATTGGAGTTTCATATATAAGAAACTCCAACTGTGAAAATCTTACTTTGTGGGGTTGAAATAATGTAATCTGAAAAGATGGTGTTAACATGTTGTAGTAGTATCCAAAAAGCCCAAATGTGGGACAAGGGAAAGATTTTGCGGGACATTCACAGAACCGTGGACATAATACATTTTTCGAGGGGCAGGTTAATTGATCACGCTCAAACGGCGACATAGTTCTGCTGTGTGAAGGTCACTGCCTGTTGCTACATCCATTTTTGGACTTAGAAATTAACGATATACACTACCGGTCAAAAGATTTAGAACACCTACTCATTCAAGGTTTAAAAATATATATAAATATATATATATATATTTTCTATATTGTAGAATAATAGTGAAGACATCAAAACTATGAAATAACACATATGGTACCATGTCGTAACCAAAAAAGTAAAACAAAACTAAATATATTTTATATTTGACATTCCTCAAATAGCCACCCTTTGCCTTGATGACAGCTTTGCACACTCTTGGCATTCTCTCAACCAGCTTCACCTGGAATGCTTTTCCAACAGTCTTGAAGGATTTCCTACATATACTGAGCACTTGTTGGCTGCTTTTCCTTCACTCTGTGGTCTGACTCCTCCCAAACCATCACAATTTGGTCGGGGGATTGTGGAGGCCAGGTAATCTGATACAGCACTCCATCATTCTCTTTGTTGGTAAAATAGCCCTTACACCGCCTAGAGGTGTGTTGGGTCATTGTCCTGTTGAAAAACAAGTAATAGTCCCACTAAGCCCAAACCAGATGGGATGGTGTATCGCTGCAGAATGCTGTGGTAGCCATGCTGGTTAAGTGTGCCTTGAATTCTAAATAAATCACAGACAGTGTCACCAGCAAAGCACCCCCACACTATAACACCTCCTCCTACATGCTTTACAGCGAGAAATACAAGATATAATCCGTTCACCCACACTGCGTCTCACAAAACCATGGCGATTGGAATGAAAAATCTCCAAGACTCCAGACCGAAGGACAGATTTCCACCGGTCTAAGCAAGTCTCTTATTATTATCAATGTCCTTTAGTATTGGTTACTTTGCAGCAATTCGACCATGAAGGCCTGATTCACACAGTCTCCTCTGAACAGTTGATGTTGAGATGTGTCTGGCAGTTAACTCTAATGAACTTATCCTCTGCAGCAGAGGAAACTCTGGGTCTTCCATTCCTGTGGCGGTCCTCATGAGAGCCAGTTTCATCATAGCGCTTGATGGTTTTTGCGACTGCACTTGAATAAACTTTCAAAGTTTTTGAAATGGTTCATATTGACTGTCCTTCATGGCTTAAAGTAATGATGAACTGTCGTTTCCCTTTGCTTATTTGAGCTGTTCTTGCCATAATATGGACTTGGTCTTTTACCAAATAGGGCTATCTTCTGTATACTCTCCTACTTTATCACAACACAACTGGTTGGCTCGTTAAGAAGGAGAGAAATTCCACAAATTAAAAATAGTAAAAATAAAGAAAAACCCTTGAATGCCTCATGAACTTAGTTCATCTCTCATACCCCATCAGAACCCAACAAATACAGTGCATTCTGAAAGTATTCAGATGCCTTGACTTTTTCCACATTTTTTTACGTTACAGTCTTATTGTAAAATGTATGAAATCTTTTTTTTATTCATCAATATACACACAATACCCCACACATTTTTTTGCAAATGTATTAAAAATAAAAAAAACAGAAATACCTTATTTACATAAGTATTCAGACTCTTTGCTATGAGACTCGAAATTGATCTCAGGTGCATCCTGTTTCCATTGATCATCCTTGAGATCAAAGGTGCACACCTGTCTATATAAGGTCCCACAGTTGACAGTGCATGCCAGAGCAAAAACCAGGCCATGAGGTCGAAGAAATTGTCCGTAGAGTTCTGAGACAGGATTGTGTCCAGGCACAGATCTGGGAAAGGGTAGCAAAACATTTCTGCAGTATTGAAGGTCCCCAAGAACACAGTGGTGGGAGGGGGGGCGCTATAGAGCGTGCTATGGGGTAGACGTGCTTTGCTAGAGCTCCCCTCAATTTTTAAACAAATTAATATTTATCTTAACCTCTCACAAACTATCTCAAACATTGTCTGGCAATATGACAAAGGGAAAAGGCACCCGAAAAATGGGGCGCTAAACAAGATGATTTGAATGAGATAGACATCGAACCAATTTCAACATTGCCGACCCACGAGGAGTTAGCTGAAGATGCTAGCTCCCAAGAGTTCCCCACAGAACTTACTCTGTGGGGACCTACTGACTGCTATAAACTCACTAAGCAAGATAACAGTCGATCAACGAGGCCAGGCTAAAGGACATAGAGAAACAGTGCACAACGTTCCAAAATGACAACAAAAGTCTGATTGGAAATGCTCGACGCCAGAACATCCGAATATGTGGGATCCAGGAGGACACTGAGAAAGGGAAACCCACTGAATTTGTCTCGGAGCTGATACCGGCATTGCTGGGGAGTGAACACTTCAAAACGGCCATCCTGATCGACCGAGCACACAGATCACAGGCAACGAAGCTGGCCAAGGGCGCGCCACCAAGGCCATTCATCGCACGGCTGCACTATCCCCAGACCAGGGATCTCATCCTCAAGCTGGCTAGTCAAAAGTTCCCCATTAACTACAACGGAGCCAGGGTGTCTTTCTACCCAGATCTTACTTTGGAGGTGAGGAACCAACGGAAAGAGTATGATGAGTTACACAAGAAATGCAGGGCGGCCAACATCCGATATGGATTCCTCTTCCCAGCTCGGTTTAAGGTGACAGTCGAGGGATCGACATGTACGTTTGACAACCCAAAAAAGACCGATCTTTTCTTGTCAAGCAAGCTCCCTGGCTGAGGATACAGAACGGCTGTGTCAACCGGCTAAATGGCCAAATACAGGCCAGGGATGCGTTTGAATTTCCTGTCAATGTCTTTTCGATCAGAAGATCAGAAATAGGAACTTATATGATGAGTGAGATGTTATGAGTGAGATGTTAGGGGTAGCAATCCTGATAAGAAAAAACATTCCTTTTGTTTACTCATCCTCGATTTCAGATCCTAATGGTCGGTATATTATTGTGGCTGGTACACTGAATTCGAAACCAATAACCTTTGTCAATTTATGTGGACCCAACTTCGATGATCCATCATTTTTTCAAAGGGTATTTAAGGCCATACCAAATATCTTGGATACTAGTGTTATTGTTGGAGGTGACTTTAATTGTACGTTAGATACTATTTTAGATAAACAGCTATCAAGGTCACTTCAACAATCAAATGCCAGTGTCTGTCTAAATACATTGATGACAAACCTTAACATTGTCGATATTTGGAGATTGACGCACTCAGCAGATAGGGATTATTCTTTCTTTTCGGCAGTTCATAAATCATATTCCAGAATTTACCATTTTTTTGTTGGACTCCAAACAAATTTCAGCAGCGTCTGTTACCTATCACCCTATTCTAATTACGGACCACTCTCCTCCGTCCATGGTGCTGAAACTCGACAATGTGTCTACAGGTCGACGACCGTGGCGCTTAGACGCATACTTTTTGAAAGATGAGACTTTTTGTCAGTATTTGAAGGCGCAGATTGCCCTTTTCCTCGGAGGTAACGACACCAGGATGTTGACGACTCCACGCTTTGGGAATCTCTAAAGGCTGTGATTAGAGGTTACATTATTTCTTATACATCAGAGAGGAAGAAACACACCAATACTAGGCTGAGAGAAATTAAAAGAGAGTTAGGATAACAGGAGAATGTTTTTAGGACAAATTCCTCGAATGCAGTCCTTGAGAGGATCACAAAGTTGAAATATGAATACAATACCATCCTTTCGAAACGAGTGGGCTCTTTACTTGCTAGAACGCAACAAAGTTATTTTGAACTGAGTGACAAACCACATAAATTATTTGCAAGACAGCTAAGGCATGTACAGGCATCTAGAGCTATTCACAAGATAAAAGACAAGAAGGGTACAATAGTAACAGAACCACAGGATATTAATAAATGCTTTGCGCAGTTTTACTCAGAGCTATATCAATCAAAATGCGATGCTACTGATCCACAAACTATGGAACGTTTTCTCACAGAATGTGAAATTCTTAAACTAGACAGGGGGGCAGCTGCTACACTCGATGCAGGGATAACTTTAGAGGAAATTAACACAGCGATAGCACAATGTCCAAACAGGAAGGCCCCTGGACCCGATGGATATGTAATAGCATTCTATAAGAAGTACTGCGCCTGTCTAGCTCCACTTATGTTGCCAATATTTAAACCTTCCAAAGAAAATGCCAAACTCCTGCAAACACTGTATGAGGGTACAATAGCACAAATTTTGAAAAAATATAGAGAATCCATTGAGATGTCGTCTTATCGCCCCGTGTCATTACTCCCCATAGAAAATAAAATGTTGACGAAGATATTGGCAAACCGATTGAAAAAAGATATACATACACATACACCCTGACCAGACAGGTTTTATCCCGGGCCGACATACAGTATATACTACAATTTGAGACGCCTTTTCAACGTAATGTATCATGATCATAAAGTTGAGGCAGTGGTAATAGCTCATGATGCAGAAAAGGCGTTTGATCAGATTGAGTGGAAGTATATGATGTCGGTTCTGGAGCATTTCGGGTTTGGAAAGGAATATATTAATTGGATAAGAATTATTTATGCACACCCAATAGTGTCTGTGGTAACCAATCAGGAAATGTCGCAGTCATTCTGCCTGTTCAAGGGTTGCCGACAAGGGTACCCTATTTCGCCTGCTGTCTTCACTATAGCCGTGGAACCCCTTGCTACTCTTAACGAGGAAGCCAGAATTTCAAAGAAGCATTCATGCAAGTACAAGATAGAGGGGGGCTTTGGCCTTCCTCACTTTAAGATGTATTATTGGGCTGCTAATCTGAACATAATGTATTCTGGAGGCAAAATTTACCTGGGATGTGACAGAATGATTTGCCTTCATGGCTTTTGATTGAGCAGGCCTCCTGTCAACGTTCCTCACTCCCTGCACTTGGTAATAGTCCAACATATGTGAAAAAAAGCCACTTATGACTCTAATCCAGTCATTTGTCATACTCTTAGGATCTGGAAACAGATTAGGTATTTTCTTAACATACCCACTGTATACATTGACAGCCCGATTTGCTTGAATCATGCTTTCCACGCTGCATTGGATAATATGGTGTTTTCACATTGGAGGGAGAAGGGGCTCACAACAATTGGTGACTTATACATTGACGGTCAGTTAGCTTCATTTCAACAATTACAGGGTAAGTATAACATGCCAACAACTAATTTTTTCAGATACCTCCAAATCAGGAATTTCTTAAGGACACATATCCCACGGTATGGCATTAAGAGAAATAGTCCTACATTAGATAGCTTGATCCTTGTCAAACCCCATTCAAAAGGGTCGGTCTCTAGACTGTATGATGTGCTACAGGCCCACATAGAGGTATCCACAGACACTATTAAAAGGGCTTGGGAACAAGAACTTGGTTTAGAAATCTCAGATGAGGACTGGGTAGAAGCTCTCAGGAATATAAACCACATTTCAGTGAAGGCCAGACACAACCTTGTTCAGTTTAAGGTGACACACAGGTTACATTACTCAAAAGTAAAACTGCATAAAATATTCCCGGACACCTCACCACTGTGTGAGAGGTGCAAGCAGGATGAGGGGACGTTGACCCACTTATTTCGGACATGTCCTAAGTTACATGCTTACTGGGCTCTCATTTTTTATTACTTATCTAAAGCCTTCAATAGAGTTATAGCCCCAGACCGATTGATCACTCCGTTTGGTACAGTTGATGGGAATAACCAGGAGGAGAAGGATGTCTCTCTTTGTACTTTATTAGCCAAAAGGCTCATATTGCAATTTTGGAAATTGGAGACTGTACCTACCTTTGAAATGTGGTTATGGGATTTAGGGAATGTAATACATATGGAAAGGATTTGATATAATACCTTCAATAGAAGTCCAATGTTTTAGAAAATATGGCAGCCAATACTGGATAAATGGTCTAGTCCCACTTCATATCTGGGTTGATGATCTGCTGCTACTCTGTGCCGTACTCCACTCAATATATATTTTTGGCTTAACTACACTGCCTGTAATGACTATATTTTGTCTTATTATACATGTACAGTCGTGGCCAAAAGTTTTGACAATGACACAAATATACATTTTCACAAAGTCTGCTGCCTCAGTTTGTATGATGGAAATTTGCAAATACTCCATAATGTTATGAAGAATGATCAGATGAATTGCAATTCATTGCAAAGTCCCTATTTGCCATGCAAATGAACTGAATCCCCCAAATAACATTTCCACTGCATTTCAGCCCTGCCACAAAAGGACCAGCTGATATCATGTCAGTGATTCTCTCGTTAACACAGGTGTGAGTGTTGACGAGGACAAGGCTGAAGATCACTCTGTCATGCTGATTGAGGTTGAATAACAGACTGGAAGCTTCAAAAGGAGGAATCATTGTTCTTTCTCTGTCAACCATGGTTACCTGCAAGGAAACACGTGCCGTCATCATTGCTTTGCACAAAAAGTGCTTCACAGGCAAGGATATTACTGCCAGTAAGATTGCACCTAAATCAACAATTTATCGCATCATCAAGAACTTCAAGGAGAGCAGTTAAGTTGTTGTGAAGAAGGTTTCAGGGCTCCCAAGAAAGTCCAGCAAGCTTCAGGACCGTCTCCTAAAGTTGATTCAGCTGAGGGATCGGAGCACAACCAGTACAGAGCTTGCTCAAAGAATGGTAGCAGGCAGTTGTGAGTGCATCTGCACGCACAATGAGGCGAAGACTTTTGAAGGATGGACTGGTGTCAAGAAGGGCAGCAAAGAAGCCAGTTCTCTCCAGGAAAAATGTCAAGGACAGACTGATATTCTGCAAAAGGTACAGGAATTGGACTGCTGAGGACTGGGGTAAAGTCATTTTCTCTGATGAATCCCCTTTCCGATTTTGAGGCATCCGGAAAAAAAGCTAGTACGGAGAAGAAAAGGTGAGTGCTACCCTCAGTCCTGTATCATGCCAACTGTAAAGCATCCTGAGACCATTCATGTGTAGGGTTGCTTCTCAGCCAAGGGAGTGGGCTCACTCACAAACCATCCAGGAACAGTTTGGTGACGAACAATGCCTTTTCCAGCATGATGGAGCACCTTGCCATAAGGCAAAAGTGATAACTAAGTGGCTCGGGGAACAAAACATCGATTTTTTGGCTCCATGGCCAGGAAACTCCCCAGACCTTAATCCCATTGAGAATTTGTGGTCAATCCTCAAGAGGCTGGTGGACAAACAAAAACCCACAAATTCTGACAAACTCCAAGCATTGATTATGCAATAATGGGCTGCCATCAGTCGGGATGTGGCCCAGAAGTTAATTGACAACATGCCAGGGCGGATTGCAGAGGTCTTGAAAAAGAAGGGTCGTCCGTAGTAACATCTGACAAAAATATCTAAAGACACTGAAGCAGCAAACTTTGTGGAAGTTAATATTTGTGTCATTCTCAAAACCTTTGGCCACGACTGTACCACCTAATAGGATTTAGTTTTATTTGATTTTTGTGTGAGTTAAGTTTTGTTTTGTCCTCTAAATTGGCCATCTCAACCTCTTCCCTCTACTCGGGACGCTTGCGTCCCAACTAGAGCTCTGGAAATGCAAATGTGCTACGCTAAATGCTAATAGTATTAGTTAAAACTCAAACGTTCATTAAAATACACATGCAGGGTATCGAATTAAAGCTACACTCGTTGTGAATCCAGGCAACAAGTCAGATTTTTAAAATGCTTTTCGGCGACAGCATGAGAAGCTATTATCTGATAGCATGCACCAATACACTACAACACAAAAGCACAGCAGGGGACGTAAACAAAATAATTAGCATTTCGGCGTTACACAAACCGCACAATAAAATAGAAAACAGTCATTACCTTTCACCATCTTCATTGTTGGCACTCCTAGATGTCCCATAAACACTATTGGGTCTTTATTTCGATTAAATCGGGCCATATAAAGCCAAGATATCGTTATATGTAGACTGTGTGATAAACGAAAAAAACAGCGATTTCACAACGTAACGTCATTTTTTTAAATTCAAAAAGTAGACGATAAACTTTCACAAAACACTTCGAAATACGTTTGTAATGCTACTTTAGGTATTAGTAAACGTTAATAAGCGATAAAAATCATCAGGAGGCGATGTAAAAATCATTAGCTGTCGTCTTGGAAAAAATTTCACGAGAGAGCTCTTCCAAATGATCTGGGCGGAGACTGGAGGTAAGTGGTTCCCCTGATTCGGTTCAACCAAGAATCAAAGATGATTCAATTCACAAGACTCTAGACAACATGGGGATGCTGTGGGAGTTGAATCCTCTGTCTTATCTAATTCGGCTCACTGTGAACAATTGCTGGAAGTGGCGCAAGGATATTTATTTCCATTTTCTGTGATCAGGTTTTCCTGCGCTTTCAGATGTAACGCACGTTATGTTATAGCCACAGTCGTGATTTAACCAGTTTTAAAAACGTCCGAGTGTTTTCTATCCACACATTCTAACCATATGAACGTACTATATTCCTGGCATGAGTAGCAGGGCGCTGAAATGTTGCGCGATTTTTAACAAAATGTTCAAAAAAGTAGAGGGTAGGAGCAACTAGTTTTAACAGGACAATGAATGTCAATGTTTGTATCGCTGTCTTCTTTTATTTATTTTATTTATTTATTTAGATGCAAGAACCTTCCAGAAGGATAACCATCTCTGCAGCACTCCACCAATCAGGCCTTTATGGAAGAGTGGCCAGACGAAAGCCACACCTCAGTAAAAGGCATGATAGCCCGCTTGGAATTTGCCAAAAGCTAAGCAGTGTCAGTCCTGGTGGGTCCCTGAATGGGAGGCCAGATGTAGCTGGAGGTGGTGAAAATAACATTTTAAAAATGTGCGGGTGTAAAACTATGACAATGGAAAAACACGTGATAAATGTACATGTTTTTTTTTTGCACAGGTGTAGGATCTTAATTTGATTACCCTGTTGCAGCAGAACTTTCATGAACAATGCAGGAAATGTAAAACTTGTAGTGCATTTGAGGTTTAAAAGGCTTCTGAAGTTTGTAATTTCCACTTTGATATTTCAGACTTGATTTTCCCTTACAACCCATACAAAAATGTCCATTAATTATAATCCACATAATAATAATTTTCCTGCTGTAGCAAACCGTCTCAAATTAAGATCCCACATCTGTTTGCACCAACACAGTATTGTAGTAGGTCACAAAGGGCAAAAGCATTCTAATGGAATCAAAGACGGTACCCATTTGACGTTACAATATCGCATGAAAGATTCATCCCAAATACCCTCCTAACCTCCCAAAGAGCTGAGTCATCATCTCAAGTTGTAGCTTATAAGTGTCTCGTTTCGCAACCAAAACAACCTATTTCGGCCCCTCAAGCAAATATATCCATTAATGAGGAAGCAGCATAATTTGAACCTATTAACTTTAGGCTTAGAGGCATACAGTGAACTGCATAATTTAGATAGCCCTTCAAATTGAGGGAAAGAAGCTAACGAATAGCATGTTGGGAAGCACAGATCAGACAGGGTGGTGTTGGGGGGGGGGCATCCAAATATTTGACCCATAAATAATTCATTCACCATAAAACATGAGCAATCCTTCGCGCTCCAGTTTTGAGAATATCGTTCAGCAAATGAGTGCCCTGGATATTAAGTAATGCTTTTATAGTAGTAGGAAGGAGGAATGGATCACTGTACTATTTGTTTGGACATTAGTTTAGTTCAGTTGAGGTTTCTCTATAAAACATTAAAGCAGTTATATATATAATTTAAAAAAACATTACAACAGATTTCACAACACATTAAGTGTATGCCCTCAGGCCACTACTCTAATACCACATATTTACAACACAAAATCCATGTGTTCATGTGTGTATCGTGCATATTTTACTCTGTGTGTGTATACGTGTGTCTGTGCCTGTGTGTGTGTCTCTTCACAGTCCCCGCTGTTCCATATAAGGTGTATTTTTATCAGTTGCTTTCTGCTTGCATAAGTTGGAATAGATGTTGGAATCGATGTTAAGGCAGTTAACCCACTGTTCCTAGGCTGTCATTGAAAATAATAATAACTGACTTGCATAGTTAAATGTAGTACTGTGAGCCTCCCATAGTCTGTTCTCGACTTGAGGACTATGAAGAGACCTCTTGTGGGTTATGCATGGGTGTCTGAGCTGTGTGCTTGTAGTTCAAACAGACTTGGTACATTTGGCATATCAATACTTTTCACAAATACATGTTGTGATGAAGTCTCTCTTGAGCAAGGAGAGATTGATATGCATATTATTCATGTGAGCTCTTTGTGTACATTTAAGGCTCAGCCATGCAAACCTGTTCTGGGTCAAATGTAATTTTCCCAAGTCCCTCTTTGTGGCACTTGACTACAAGACTGGACAGTAGTCCATATGCGACAAAACTAGGGCCTTTAGGGCCTGCCTTATTGATATATTTGTTAAGAATGCAGAGCAGTGCTTGATTATGGACAGATTTCTCCCCATCTTAGCTACTTTTGCATCAATATGTTTTGACCATGACAGTTTACAATCCTGGGTTACTCCAAGCAGTTTAGTCTCCTCAACTTGCTCAAATTCCACATTATTCATTACAAGATTTAGTTGAGGTATAGGGTTTAGTGAATGATTTGTCCCACATACAATGCTTTTTGTTTTTTAAATATTTAGGACTTATTTTTTTAAACTTATTGCCACCCATTCTAAAATGACTGCAGCTCGTTGTTAAGTGTTGCAGTGATTTCACTTGCTGTAGTAGCTGGCGTGTATAATGTTGAATCATCAACATGCATAGACACACATGCTTTAAGATTGAAAAAAGTAAGGGGCCTAGACAGCTGCCTTGGGGAATGCCTGACTCCATCTGGATTATGTTGGAGAGGCTTCCATTAAAGAACACGCTCTGTATTCTGAAAGACAGGTAACTCTGAATCCACAATATAGCAGGGAATGTAAAGCCATAACACATGTTTTTCCAGCAGCAGATTATTATCAATAATTTCAAAAGCTGCAGGGAAGTCTAACAAGACAGCTCCCATAATCTTTTATTATCAATTTCTCTCAGACAATCATCAATAATTTTTGTATGTGCTGTGTTTGCCCTTCCCTATAAGCGTGTTGAAAATCTGTTGTTCATTTGTTTACTGTGAAATAGCATTGTGTCTGGTCAACAAAGAAAAATATCTGGAATTACGTGTGGGACGTCTCAGATGGGAAGCTCCGCGTGGGTCGTTTAGGCTTCTTAATGACGCATTTCTCCGGCGCAACTGTCTGGTCGTCCTCACGATGTCAGTGTCCTTTTGGTCTGATTCCTCGCCCTTGCTCTGGGAGGGGTCTTCTGAGGACAGACAGCTCTGTAGCTCAGAGCTCACAGCGTAGGAATGAAACAGTGCAGATACCACGATTCGATGGAGAGTGGAGGTTAGGTGGTCCGGCTTGAATTCACCCGTTTAGACACAGCTACTCATCGGTAGCACGGGTAGAAAAAGATTTCTTTGTCTTCAACCTTGGGTTGAGTTTTGGGTTCGTTGACTTTTTAGACCTTGGCTGCAGCTCGGGTCACTTAGTCTGATCTGTTAATTCTTAGCTCTCATGTCTTATACCCTCGGGTCAGAAGTGGGCATATCTGCCTTTAGGGCACTTCTCTGGGCGTACCAAGTTAACCTGTAGTGATGCCCAGCCCGTGAATGGGACCGTTATCATCTGACACTAATTAGCATAACGCAACGGACATAAATCTTCCTAAGAAAATCTTCCTATTCATGAAAATCACAATGGAAATATATTGGAACACAGCTTAGCCTTTTGTTAATCACCCTGTCATCTCAGATTTGCAAAATATGCTTTACAGCCAACGCTAGATAAGCATTTGTGTAAGTTTATCATAGCCTAGCATAGCATTATGCCTTGCTAGCAGCAGGCAAACTTGTCACGCAAATCAGAAAAGCAATCAAATTAAATCGTTTATCTTTGATGAACTTCGGATGTTTTCACTCACGAGACTCCCAGGTAGACAGCCAAAGTTCATTTTTTCCCAAAATATTATTTTTGTAGGCGAAATAGTTCTGTTTGTTCTTCACGTTTGGCTGAGAAATCGCCCGGAAATTGCGGTCACCACAACGCCGAAAAATATTCCAAATTAGCTCCATAATATCAACAGAAACATGGAAAACGTTGTTTAGAATCCATCCTCAAGGTGTTTTTCTAATATCTATTCGATAATATATCCGCCGGGACAATTCCTTTTTCTCTAGGACCGATTGGAGTAATGGCTACCTCTGCACTTTACGTGAGAATCTCTCTCGGAGCCACCATGTGACCACTTACGCAATGTGCCCCCATACGGCTATTCTTCAACAGAAATGCGTAAAACTACATCACAATGCTGTAGACACCTTGGGGAATACGTAGAAAGCATAAGCTCGTTGATGGTACATTCACAGCCATATAGGGAGTCATTGGAACGCAGCGCTTTCAAAACCTGGGGCACTTCCGGATTGGATTTTTCTCTGGCTTTCGCCTGCAACATCAGTTCTGTTATACTCACAGACAATATCTTTACAGTTTTGGAAACGATAGAATGTTTTCTATCCAAAGCTGTCAATTATATGCATATTCTAGCATCTTTTCCTGACAAAATATCCCGTTTAAAACGGGAACGTTTTTTCCCAAAAATGAAAATACTGCCCCCTAACACCAAGAGGTTAAGAGGCAAGGTCTAGATTTTACTCAAATCTAGTTTTAGACAACTAACTTCTTTACCAAAACATTCTCTTTGATTTGGACATTTTCCACACAACGTACCATGTATAAACACCAAGCATATCATAGGAAAACTCTTACAGTTACAATGTTTTTGTAATAATGTCATCTAATAACCTAATAACAAAACAAAAATGATATACATTTTCATATTCCATCTATCGTCATGACCACCATTGTGGCTGACGGAAACCATTGTTCCAAAGTCCCTTTATTGCATGTTTAATGTTCTGAGGCTAGTTCTCCATAGTGAGGGGACACAGGAATGTTGTTTGGCCTAAGATTTAACAGGGGTGTGAGGGGTCATAAAAACCCCACATCTTCAGACCCCTAGATCTCTCCTCCTCTGTTGGGGCTGAGAGATCATCTGTAGGGTTGTGGTCTCCTGTAACCTGACCTGATCAGGACAGTCATGACAGCTGACAAGGTAAAAATCTGTTGTTCTGCCCCTGAACAAGGCAGTTAACCCACTGTTCCTAGGCCGTCATTGAAAATAAGAATTTGATCTTAACTGACTTGCCGAGTTAAATAAAGGTTAAATAAAATACTGTAAGCCTACAGGAAAGTATGTACCCTCTGGCCCGGTGGGAAGAAAAAGTCATTATGCTACCCAATAATAGCAAAGTACCCTTTACTGGCTCAAACAGCTGACAAATCAGCCTGTTACCAACCCTTATCATCATTTTAGCTTTCTAGTAAATAAATACTCAACTAAGATTGGTGTGGTACGAACTCATTGGTGAGACCTGGGTCCGTGCAGATTCCCGGATTATGCTACATTCAGAATGAGATTGTAAAATCGATATTCTTTGAGTTAATTTGGGAAATAGAAACTCAATAAACCTAATTTTCCCATGGTGCCCCAGGTTAATGAGTTAATAATTGCTTGATTCATTTAATCACGCAATTAGAAACATTTAATCATTTGATGAGCAACAGTTGTCACATTAACTAATACAACGTCACGACACGGCTCAGGGATTTGATCTTGCAACCTTTTGGTTACTAGTTCAACGCTCTAACCACTAAGCTACCTGCCTGCCGAAGAGATGGCAAATAGGAGTGGCAATATCGTCCACTATCATCCTCAGAAATGTTTCATTCAAGTTGTCAGGCCCCGTTGGCTTGTCATTGTTAATAGACAACAATAATTATTTCAACTCTTCAACACTCACTTTACAGAATTTAAAAATTACAATGCTTGTCTTTCATAATTTGGTCAGTTATGCATGGATGTGTACGTTCAGAATGTGCTGATCTTGCCGATGAAAAATGTATCAAAGTAGTTGCCAATATCAGTGGGTTTTGTGATGAATGACCCAAGTTTTCCTTTTAACCCCAAATTTCATTTAAGGTGCTCCAAAGCTTTTTACTATCATTCTTTTTATCTTTGTTTCGTAGTACATTAGTTAATGGCAATGGAATCCTCTTGAATGGTACAACTGCAGCTGAATGGTGGTTTCAGAGTGATGAATGCAAGGCCTTCGTAAAGAATCTCAGACTACGAGTGCTGATCTAGGATAAGTTTAGCCTTTTAGATCATAATGAATAAGATTACAAGGACCGGGGGGACCTGATCCTAGATCAGCACTCTTACTCTGAGAGACTTTATGAATATAGGCTCAGATTGTGGTTTAGCTCAGTATCCGTGTGGGGTAAATGGATTTCATATACAGTACATATGGTAACATTACCTATTTTGATCAACAAAATGATCAAGGAAATGGCATGCCAACCATAATCATTCTCTTCCTAAAGGTTTTATGATGATTTCACAGATGAGTGCGTTCTCACACCAACCGACCAAGTAACACAGTGATGTGTGTCAGTGACGAGTGGCCGACAGATAGTGTAATGTATGACGGATGCAGGATGAGAAATGATGCTGCTATCATCTGGAGTGACTGCAGCTAAGATTGATGGCTCATATTTGTTGAATGACAGCGGGGCCAACATAAAGGATTATTGCAAGTTTTGCAACCCCAGGCCCCTTTCATACACATACACACACACACACACACAGACGTTCAATAATGTGTGTGAAAGCATACAGTGAAAACACATTCCCATATCTCCCTCTTTATGCCATGTTTATGTAAATGATAGTTCCTCACAGAGCACTGGGAAATTACTAAACCCTAAAGGGCCCCAAGAACTCTGAACGAAAGCTTCTGTTGACAGTGCAAAGAAAACACTCTTTAGTAGAAAGATACAGATGAATTGTGGTGGGTAATGTTATTGTTGTGGCTGTTTAGCTGTTTCTCCTCAGTCCTTCATATCTCTCTCTGTATGTATCTATCTCCTGTACCAGACATGTACAGGCTAGAGCTGGCTGGTGGACTGGGAGCCATCCTGCTGCTACTGGGAGTCTTCACGGCCATCTACAAGTGCTACAACGTGGAGATCATGCTCTGCTACCGGAGGCACTTTGGGAGTGACGAGACAGAGGACGGTGAGTGTTTGTCACCTGGGGCTGGGCTGGGCGTGTCCTACATGGCCAGCTCTGGGCCTATACCCCTCCCCTGAGAGCCAGTGTAAGTCTCAGAGTAGGAAAAATGTCAGCGGCCAGGAGACTGTGACAGAAGCCATTTTCTCACCGTATTAAGGATTCACCCAAGTGAAAATGATGTGCTTGAAATTCACAAGAACTACAGCCAGTGCTCTGACCCTTATTTTAGTGACTAAATTGAATAAATTCCCATTCTGACCACTTATCCCATAGTTGTCTGTATCCACACTGCTTTGTTTTAGGATTTAAGTTTCACGATTTTATGACATGGTTGGTCACCTTCTAGGATAGAGCCCCTTGCTTACAGTCACAATAGAGACATACTTTTGTTGTTAAACAACTATTTCATTTCATACTCACATTCATCTTGAATTGTCATTTGATAAAAAACAGTCTCTCTTTCTTTGGTCTCTTCACCCACAGACAACAAGGAGCATGATGCCTATCTGTCCTACACAAGAGTTGAGCTGGATTCCATGGACAGGGGCTCCAGTGAAGAGGAGCAGTTTGCTCTGGAGATCCTCCCAGATGTTCTGGAGAAACACTACGGATACAAGCTCTTCATCCCCGACCGGGACCTCATCCCCACCAGTCACAGCAGTGAGTGATTCCCCGCTTCATCCATCCTCCATCACGGTCCCTCCTGGTAGAGCTTCTCCCTGATGCCCAGAATTCAGTTGACTGTCAAGAGGAATCTCTTCTGGCTGTCTTCCTTCTGCCATTGCCTCACATTCAGAGAAAGAAAAGCCAATCTATATGAGGTGGTGTGTGTTGTGGTGTGTTTTTGTGGGCCTGCATATCTGTCAATGCTGGATCTCCACAAGCCTTCCAGGCAGCTACTCTATTGTTTATTGGTGTTGGCATCTTACTTGAGAGTGGTGTCAAATAGTTACATGTGTGGTAAAGGCAGAGAGGAAATTAAATTCAGCAACTGCAGTTGTGTTTTACCAGAGTTTTACATAAGCTTGATATGTGTCAATTCAACTTGGTTTTCCTCTTTACACACAGTCAAAGGTGCACGCACGTGAGCTAACACTCTCTTTCTCTCTCACACACATACACACACTCACCAAGCCCCAACAGACACATACAGATTGGCCCAACAAACATATCCCTACATGGATGTCATTTTGCCCTATACAAAAAATATATACATTATGCTCCCTCCTTGCCCCCCAAATAACTTCGAAACTAATGTCCATTCCTTGCATAATTTAACATGCGGTGCATCCAAAATAAATCCCGAACTGCTTAGGCTGGTGCAAGCCATGCTTCCAGAAATGCACTGCTTCCTACATCTATTTACTCACAGGCACACCATGGGGCTCAGTAGGGTGTATTGATAGTTGGGAAATTGCTGCATAGGTAATGAATTATAGAGAAGTGTTCAGTTCACTGAGAGGCAGTCTGCCATCATTAATACCAACACATTTACAGATCAGGACAACATAACCAAATGACAATGTGTTTAAACACCTAATTTGTTCAGAAAGAGAAAATATTGAGACGAGAGAGAGAGGGGGAGATAGGGAGAGAGCGAGAGAGTGAGAGAGGGGGTGGGGAGAGAGAGGGAGTAACAGGTTCACTGGTACTTAATTGTATTAATTGATTTACATAATCATCAGCAAATGAAAAAAATGCTTGATAAAAAAACAAAAAAGCTCTCCAGCTCAGTCCCGCTCATACAAATTGTATTATTTATGCACTGCAAATTGACCGTGAAATTGCAATGTGTTGTTGCTCTTCCATCATTAATTTTGTTAGGAACTGGCAAGAGATGAAAGGAAGAGCATATCAAATCAAATCCACCGACATCGCCAAGGCAAGGTTAACATAATATGTGTGCCTATGTCAATACTAATTAAACATCTGTATGTCAATTAATATAATGTATGTAAACATTGTAACGATATTAATCTTTTTGACCATATTTGAACTCTATTAGCAAGGAGCCTCTGTATTGCAGTCAAAAAAGGCAACAACATTAATATATTCCCCAAAATCCTATATTCACCTCCTGTCTGGAGTCTGGACACCCCTGATACTGTACATACAGTGCCTTCAGAAAGTATTCATACCCCTTGATTTATTCCAAATACTTTGTAGAATGACCTTTGGCGGTGATAACAGCTGTGAGTCTTTCTTTCTATATATGCATAAACATTGGTATACTGTGATCTATAAGGCCATTTTGGAAAAACTGCCACTTTCTCTCTGTTCATCTTTGATACGGTCAGAAAATAACTTCCAGTTACGGTCTCACTCCTACTTACTTTTAACGGTTCCTAAAATCAGAACAGATCATGGCAAAAAGTGTTTCAGCTGCAGCTCTGTGGTCCTGGAATTCTCTCCAGACCAGCTTGAAACTGCAGGATCTGTGTTACTGGGGAATGTGATTGTCATTAGCACTTGATGCGGTAGTACATGTCATGTATTTTTGATCTATGACGGTTGTATGTTTCTGTAATTGAAATGTATGTGCATCTACGTCCCACATTTGTTTCATGCTGTGTCTAAGTTGTTACAGTATGTCTGATATTTGTCTCAAACATTGTTCCCCCCTGCTGCTGTCTTGGTTGAAGCAGGTCTCTCTTGAAAAATTGATGTTATCTCAATGAGTCTAACTTGGACACATAAGGTTAAATAAAAACATTTAAAAGTCTCTAAGAGCTTTGAACACCTGGAATGTATAATAATTCTTCAAGCTCTGTCAAGTTGCTTGTTGATCATTACTAGACAACCATTTTCAAGTCTTGCCTCAAGCTGATTCAAAGCTATAACTACGCCACTCAGGAACATTCAATGTCGTCTTGGTAAGCAACTCCAGTGTTTATTTGGCCTTGTGTTTTAGGTTATTGCCCTGCTAAAATGTGAATTTGGGAGACAAGACTGAACCAGGTTTTCCTCTAAGATTTTACCTGTGCTTAGCTCTATTCTTTTTCTTTTAATCCTAAGAAAACTCCATAGTCCTTGCCGATGACAAGCATACCCATAACATGATGCAGCTGTAACTGATGTGAAATGGCTAGCTAGTTAGCGGTGGTGCGCGCTAAATAGCATTTCAATCGGTGACATCACTTGCTCTGAGACATTGAAGTAGTGGTTCCCCTTGCTCTGCAAGGGCCGTGGCTTTTGTGGAGCGATGGGTAACGATGCTTCGTGGGTGACTGTTGTTGATGTGTGCAGAGGGTCCCTGGTTCGCGCCCGGGTATGGGCGAGGGGAACAGTCTAAAGTTACTCTGTTACACAGCCACCACCACGCTATGAAAAGTGGTACTCAGTGATGTGTTGTGTTGGATTTTTATAAACGTAACGCTTTTTATTCAGGACATAAAGTACATTTCTTTGCCACATTTTTTGGTGCCTTATGCCTTATTGCAAACAGTGCCTTATTGCAAACAGGATGCATGTTTTGGAATAATTGTATTCTGTACAGACTTCCCTCTTTTCACACTGTCATTTAGGTTAGTATTGCGGAGTAACTACAATGATCCATACTCAGGTTTCTCCTATCACAGCCATTAAATTCTGGAACTGTTTTAAAGTCACCATTGGCCTCATGGTGAAATCCCTGAGCGGTTTCTTTGTTCCCCGATAACTGCGCTTAGTGTAATGAATAACTTCACCATGCTTAAAGGGATATTCAATGTCTGCTTTTATACCCATCTACCAATAGGTACCCTTCTTTGTGAGCCATTGGAAAACCTCCCTGGTCTTTGTGGATGCATCTGTAATTTAAAATTCACAGCTTAACTGAAGAACCTTAAAGATAATTGTATATGTGAGGTACAGAGATGAGGTAGTCATTCAAAAATCATGTTAAACACTATTGCACACAGTAAGTCTATGCAACTTATTATGTAACTTTTATGTGTTAAGCAAATCTTTACTCCTGAACATATTTAGGCTTGCTATAACGAAGGGTTTGAATACTTATTGACACAAGACATTTCAGCTTTTCATTTGTATTTCCTTTGTTTAAAAAATATCTAAAAACTAAATTCCACTAAACTTCCACTGCCCGAGGACTCCCAACAGGCCCCTCAGGCGCGATGCCCGCTGAAGGTCCATTATGCTAACCAGCCAGGCCTGCTAGCTACCTAGAGCTACTTGGAACCCTACTAATTCCACGACTGGTCTATCGACGTCACCGCACGAAGAGGCAAAAACAGACTTACCCCCATCGCGACGTCCCCCAAAGGCTTACTTTCTAGCCCTGGCTATCTGCTTGCTTGCTAACCCGGTCGGCTAACTGCTAGCTTGTCTGCCCGGTCTGCTAACTGCTAGCCCCTGCTAACTGCTTGCTAACCTGGCCTACTAACTGCTAACTTGCCCCGGTCTACTAACTGCTAGCTTCCAGCCCCGGCCTGCTAACTGCTAGCTTACCTGCCCGGTCTGTAACTGCTAGCCCGTGCTAACTGCTTGCTTGCTAACCCGGCCTGCTAACTGCTAGCTTGCCCCGGTCTACTAGCTGCTAGCTTGTTTAGCCCCGGCCTACTAACTGTTAGCTTGTTAGCATCAGCCTGCTAACTGTCTGAATCGCTGTGTCCCCAGCCAGCCCAACCACTGGACCCATATGTTCACTTGGCTGCGCATGCCTCTCTCTAATATCAATATGCCTTGTCCATTACTGTCCTGGTTAGTGATTACTGTCTTATTTCACTGTAGAGCCTCTAGCCCTGCTCAATATGCCTTAACCAACCATGTTGTTCCACCTCCTACATATGCGATGACATCACCTGGTTTAAACATCTCTAGAGACGATATCTCTCTCTTCATTACTCAATACCTAGGTTTACCTCCAATGTACTCACATCCTACCTTACCTTTGTCTGTACACTATACCTTGAATCTATGCTATCGTGCCCAGAAACCTGCTCCTTTTACTCTCTGTACTGAATGTGCTAGACGGCCAGTTCGTATAGTCTTTAGCCGTACCCTTATCCTACTTCTCCTCTGTTCCTCTGGTGATGTGGAGGTTAATCCAGATCCTACAGTGCCTAGCTCCACTCCCACCCCACAGGTGCTCTCATTTGTTGACTTCTGTAAACATAAAAGCCTTGGTTTCATGCATGTTAACATTAGAAGCCTACTCCCTAAGTTTGTTTTACTCACTGCTTTAGCACACTCTGCCAACTCAGATGTCTTAGCCGTGTCTGAATCCTGGTTTAGGAAAACCAACAAAAACCTTGAAATTTCCATTCCTAACAATAACGTTTTCTGCCAAGATAGAACTGCCAAAGGGGGCGGTGTTGCAATCTACTGCAGAGATAGTAATCTGGAACTCTGCAGGCTATCTAAGTCTGTACCCAAACAATTTGAGCTTCTACTTCTAAAACTGCACCTTTTCAGAAACAAGTCTCTCACTGTTGCCGCTTGCTATAGACCTCCCTCTGCCCCCAGCTGTGCCCTCGATACCATATGTGAATTGATTGCCCCCCATCTATCTTCTGAGCTCGTGCTACTAGGTGACCTAAACTGGGACATACTTAACACCCCGGCCATCCTACAAACTAAGCTTGATGCCCTCAATCTCACACAAATTATCAATGAACCTACCAGGTACGACCCCAAATCAGTAAACACGGGCACCCTCATAGATGTCATCCTAACTAATTCGCCCTCCAAATACACCTTTGCTGTTTTCAATCAAGATCTCAGCGATCACTGCCTCATTGCCTGCATCCGTAATGGGTCTGCGACCAAACGACCACCCCTCATCACTGTCATCCGCTCCCTGAAACATTTCTGCGAGCAGGCCTTTCTAATCGACCTGGCCGGGATATCCTGGAATGACATTGACCTCATCCCGTCAGTAGATGATGCCTGGCTATTCTTTAAAAGTGCTTTCCTCACCATCTTAAATAAGCATGCCCCTCTCAAAAAATGTAGAACTAGGAATAGATATAGTCCTTGTTTCACTCCAGACCTGTCTGCCCTTGACCAGCACAAAAACATCCTGTGGCGTTCTGCATTAGCATCGAATAGCCCCTGTGATATGCAACTTTTCAGGGAAGTCAGGAACAAATATACACAGGCAGTTAGAAAAGCTAAGGCAAGCTTTTTCAAACAGAAATTTGCATCCTGTAGTAGTAACTCAAAAAAGTTCTGGGACACTATAAAGTCCATGGAGAATAAGAGCACCTCCTCCCAGCTGCCCACTGCTCTGAGGCTAGGAAACACTGTCACCACCGATAAATCCACTATAATTGAGAATTTCAATAAGCATTTCTCTACGGCTGGCCATTCTTTCCACTTGGCTACCCCTACCCCGGTCAACTGCCCGGCACCCTCCACAGCAACCCACCAAAGCCCCCACCATTTCTCCTTTACCCAAATCCAGATAGCTGATGTTCTGAAAGAGCTGCAAAATCTGGACCCCTACAAATCAGCCGGGCTAGACAATCTGGACCCTCTCTTTCTAAAAATATCTGCCGAAATTGTTGCAACCCCTATTACTAGCCTGTTCAACCTCTCTTTCGTATCGTCTGAGATTCCCAAAGATTGGAAAGCTGCCGCGGTCATCCCCCTCTTCAAAGGGGGTGACACTCTAGACCCAAACTGCTACAGACCTATATCCATCCTACCCTGTCTTTCTAAGGTCTTCGAAAGCCAAGTTAACAAACAGATTACTGACCATTTCGAATCCCACCATACCTTCTCCGCTATGCAATCTCGTTTCAGAGCTGGTCATGGGTGCACCTCAGCCATGCTCAAGGTTCTAAACAACATCTAACCACCATCGAAAAGAGACATTACTGTGCAGCCGTATTCATCGACCTGGACAAGGCTTTCGACTCTGTCAATCACAACATTCTTGTTGACAGACTCGACAGCCTTGGTTTCTCAAATGATTGCCTCGCCTGGTTTACCAACTACTTCTCTGATAGAGTTCAGTGTGTCAAATCGGAGGGACTGTTGTCCAGTCCTCTGACAGTCTCTATGGGTGTGCCACAGGGTTCAATTCTCGGGCCGACTCTCTTTTCTGTATACATCAATGATGTTGCTCTTGCTGCTGGTGATTCTCTGATCCACCTCTACGCAGACGACACCATTCTGTATATATCTGGCCCCTCCTTGGACACTGTGTTAACTAACCTCCAGACGAGCTTCAATGCCATACAACTCTCCTTCCGTGGCCTCCAACTGCTCTTAAATACAAGTAAAACTAAATGCATGCTATTCAATCGATCACTGCCCGCACCTGCCCGCCCGTCCAGCATCACTACTCTGATTTAGAATACGTGGACAACTACAAATACCTGGGTGTCTGGTTAGACTCTAAACTCTCCTTCCAGACTCACATTAAGCATCTCCAATCCAAAATTAAATCTAGAATCTGCTTCCTATATCGCAACAAAGCATCCTTCACTCATGCTGCCAAACATACCCTCGTAAAACTGAAGAGAATGATTTATTTCAGCTTTTATTTCTTTCATCACATTCCCAGTGGGTCAGAAGTTTACATACACTCAATTAGTATTTGGTAGCATTAACTTTAAATTGTTTGACATGGGTCCAACGTTTCGGGTAGCCTTCCACAAGCTTCCCACAATAAGTTGGGTGATTTTTGGCCCATCCCTCCTGACAGAGCTGGTGTAACTGAGTCAGGTTTGCAGGCGTCCTTGTTCACACACGCTTTTTCAGTTCTGCCCACAAATGTTCTATAGGATTGAGACCAGAGCTTTGTGATGGCCACTCCAACACCTTGACTTTGTTGTCCTTAAGCTATTTTGACACAACTTTGGAAGTATGCTTGGGGTCATTGTCCATTTGCAAGATCCATTTGCGACCAAGCTTTAACTTTAACTTGTCTTGAGATGTTGCTTCAATATATCCACATAATTTTCCCACCTCATGAAGCCATCTATTTTGTGAAGTGCACCAGTCCCTCCTGCAGAAAAGCACTCCCACAACATGATGCTCCCACCCCCGTGCTTCACGGTTGGGATTGTGTTCTTCGGGCTTGCAAGCCTCCCCCTTTTTCCTCCAAACAAAACGATGGTCATTATGGCCAAAGAGTTCTATTTTTGTTTCATCAGACCAGAGGACATTTTTCCAAAAAGTACAATCTTTGTCCTCATGTGCAGTTGCAAACCATAGTCTGGCTTTTTTATGGCGGTTTTGGAGCAGCGGTTTTGGAGCAGTGGCTTCTTCCTTGCTGAGTGGCTTTCAAGTTATAGGACCATAATTTGCAAATAAATTCATTAAAAATCCTACAATGTGATTTTCTGGACTTTTTTCTAATTTTGTCTGTCATAGTTGAAGTGTCCCTATGATGAAAATTACAGGCCTCTCTCATATTTTTAAGTGGGAGAACTTGCATAATTGGTGGCTGACTAAATACCTTTTTGCCCCACTGTATATATATATATAGTTGAATATGTTAGGGATTTGTACATGAAAACACCACAACAGTAGATCAATACCCATACTCGATGAGACTTGGGGCCCTGCGGTAAAAACAACACATAGCAAATGGTTGAGCTTCTACCCTGCTACCCTACTACGCTACTACCCTACTACCCTGCTACCCTGTTACCCCGGCAAGTGTATACATTATCATGTTTATCATGATCCATACTGTTTTACCCACTTCATATGTATATACTATATTCTAGTCATGGCTCATCATATATAACTACTGCTGTACACACCTTTTCTATTCATATACTGTCTATACACACCATCCTACATAACTACTGCTGTACAGACCTTTTCTATTCATATACTGTCTATACACACCATCCTACATAACTTACTGCTGTACACACCTTTTCTATTCATATACTGTCCATACTGTCTATACATTGAATTGTTTTGTATCGTTAGATATTATTGCACTGTTGGAGGTGGAAACTTAAGCATTTTGCTCCACCTGCAGTAACATATGCAAAATACTGTATGTGTGCGCATCCAATAACATTTAATTTAAATTGATTTAGTTGCTTATCATTGGCCTCATTATTTCTCCACTACATTGTTCAAGTTCCAAGTAAGGAGAAAGGATCTAATTTGTGAGTAGGCTGCTCACTGTGCTCAGGCAGAGGACTGTTTTCATTCTGCTGCATATTGAAAAGCTGTGACACGCTATCTTTCGTCATAAGCCTGGAATATCATGATATACCGTCTCAAACTCCTATAGCCCTGGTGGCTGATAGCTTTCCCCCACACAGTTGTGGTCCTCCACAAAGTTGTGGTCCCCCACACTGCTGAGGTCCCCCACACAGTTGTGGTCCTCCACACAGTTGTGCTCCCCCACACCACTGAGGTCCCCCACACCGCTGAGGTCCCCCACACCACTGAGGTCCCCCACACCGCTGATGACCACCACACCGCTGAGATCCCCCACACCACTGAGATCCCCCACTCCAATGAGGTCCCCCTCACCACTGAGGACCCCCACACCGCTGAGTTCCCCCACTTCGCTGAGGTCCCCCACATAACACATTCTTCAGCTGAAGCCGCTGTCTCTTAATATTTGTAATATTTGTATTTATTTATAAGTGAGTAATACAACACAATCATATCTGTTTCATCTTTTCATATTTTATGCCACATTGATTAAGCTGCAGGGGCATAAGGAATGATCATTCAAATGCAAATTGGTTCTGAGTAATATTTCGTTAGAATGGATCAGACTTAACTCCCTCTTTAGACTACATTGTCTGCTGCCAAAGGGGAAGTGTGGTCGTTTTCTTTTATAGCCTTCTATGTTCAGGGGGTTTATTCTTAAATACCTACTGTATTAATAAGCACAGTGTGGACACTATGCTGTGTAAAGGAAGTTCAAGATCAGCACCAAGAAATGCTGTTTTAGTCTACTTTATGTTTTTACTTCTTGAGATCTCTGTTATAATCCTATCTAATGTGATTAGGCCTTATATTGACTTTCAGTCAACTGATTTAGCTATGAGGCTAATTAATACAGTAAAGGTCTACTCTGAGCATGTGCAGTAGGAGGTGAAGGTGGGGCACGATTTGTGTGGTGACACTGGTGCCTGTGGTGGTGCTTGGTGTCAGGGAAGGGAGCTGAAAGGCTGTGTGGGTTGGGGGTGTGGTGGTGGAGCAGTGTGTGTAGTGTTGGGGTGGGAGGTGGAGGAGGGCCGATGTGTGATGTGACACATGCAGGTGTAAAAGACAGGACCCCTGCAGAGGAAGGCAGGACACTGTGGACAGTGATGTGACACTGCGGATTCCATTTACCTCTTTACACCTCTTTCTCTCTCTCTCTCAAATAAATTCAAAGAGCTTTATTCTCATGGGAAACACGTTTACATTGCCAAAGCAAGTGAAATGGATGAAAAAAAGTTCAATCAAATGTGAACAGTAAATATTACACTCACACAAGTTCCAAAAGAATAAAGACATTTCAAATGTCATATTATGTCTATATACAGTGTTGTAGCGATGTGCAAATTGTTAAAGTACAAAAGGGAAAATAAATAAGTATAGGTTGTATTTACAATGGTGTTTGTTCTTCACTGGTTGCCCTTTTCTTGTGGCAACATGTCACAAATCTTGCTGCTGTGATGGCACACTGTGGTAGTTCACCAAGTAGATGTGGGAGTTTATCAAAATTGGATTTGTTTTCTAATTCTTTGTTGGTTTATGTAATCTGAGAGAAATAAGTGTCTCTAATGTGGTCATACATTTGGCAGGAGGTTGGGAAGGGCAGCTCAGTTTCCACATCATTTTCTGGACAGTGTGCACATGGCCTGCCTTTCTCAATAGCAAGGCTATGCTCACTGAGTCTTTACATAGTTTAGGGCCAAATAGCATTCAGAACAACATATTTTTACCTTGTCAGCTCGGGGATTCAATTTAGCAACCTTTCGGTTACTGACCCAACACTCTAACCACTAGGCTACCTGCGGTTTGGAAATCACTTCATTTTAAGTGGATGTAGAATTTAACGTCTCTTTTCTGGATTTTGACAATTAGCGGGTATCAGCCTAATTCTGCTCTTCATGCATTATTTGGTGTTTTGTATTGTACACAGAGGATATTTTATCAGAATTCTGCATGCAGTGTTTGTCCCATTTTGTGAATTCTTGGTTGGTGAGTGGACCCCAGACCTCACAACCGTAAAGGGCAATGGGTTCTAGAACTGATGTAAGTATTTTTAGCCAGATCCCCAAAAAATGATTTAACAGCTAAGTTGACTGAGAACACATTCTCAGCAACAACCTGGGGAATAGTTACAGGGGTTGGGGTAGGAATGAGCCAATTGTACATTTGGGATGATTAGGTGGCCATGATGGTCAGATTGGGAATTTAGCCAGGACACCAGGGTTAACACCCCTACTCTTACAATAAGTGCCATGGGAACTTTAGTGACCACAGTGAGTCAGAACACCCATTTAACATCCCATCTGAAAGACAGCAACATACACAAGTCTCCAATCACTGCCCTGGATCATTGGGATATTTTTTTAGACCAGAGGAAAGGGTGCCTCCTACTGGCCCTCCACACCACTACCAGCTGCATCTGGTCTCCCATCCAGGGATTGACCAGGACCAATCCTGCTTGGCTTCTGAAGCAAGCCAGCAGTGGGATGCAGAGTGGTATGCTGCTGGCTAATTGATAGGTCAAATCTGATGTTCTTTTTGATGGCATAGAAGGCCCTTCTTGCCTTGTCTCTCAGGTTGTTCACAGCTTTGTGGAAGTTACTTGTGGCGCTGATGTTTAGGCCGTGGTATGTATTGTTTTTTCTGTGCTTAGGGAAACTGTCTTGATGGAATTTGTATTTGTGATCCTGGCAACTGGACCATTTTTGGTCTGACAGAATCTTTGCAGAAGATCTAGATGCTGCTGTAGGCCATCCTTGGTTGGTGACTGAAGCACCAGATCATCAGCAAACAGTAGATATTTGACTTCAGATTCTAGTAGGGTGAGGCCGGGGGCTGCAGACTGTTTTAGTGCCCTCACTGACATGTTGAAGAGGGTGGGGCTTAAGCTGCACACCCCACGCCCCCATGTAAATGGATTTTATAATGTTGTATGTTTTTCCCCCAACACCAATTTCCATCAATTTGTATAGCAGACCCTCATGCCAAATTGAATCAAAAGCTTTTTTAAGTCAACAAAGCATAAGAAGACTTTGCCTTGTTTTGGTTTGTTTGTTTGTCAATTAGGGTGTGCATGGTGAATATGTGGTCTGTCGTACGGTAATTTGGTAAAAAGCTGATTTGACATTTGCTCAGTACAATGTTTTCACTGAGGAAATGTACAAGTCTGCTGTTAATGATAATGCAGAGGATTTTCCCAAGGTTGCTGTTCCCACGGTAGTTATTGGGGTCAAATTTGTCTCCACTTTTGTGGATTGATGTTATCAGTCCTTGGTTCCAAGAATTTGGGGAAGATGCCAGAGCTGAGGATGATGTTAAAGAGTTTAAGTATAGGCAATTGTAATTTGTGGTCTGTATATTTTATAATTTCATGTAGGATACCATCAACACCACAGGCCTTTTTGGGTTGGAGGGTTTATATTTTGTCCTGAAGTTCATTCAATCTAATAGGAGAATCTAGTGGGTTCTGGTAGTCTTTAATAGCTGATTCTAAGATTTTTAATTGTATATTTTTTTGTTCTTTTTTATAGAGCCAAAAAGATTGGAGAGGTGGTTTATTCACATCTCCATTTTGGATAGATAACTCTTTGTGTGGTTTGTTTAGTGTGTTCCAATTTTCTCTGAAGTGGTTCGATTCTATGGATTATATTGAACTGATTTCTGACATGCTGTTCCTTCTTTTTCCATAGTGTATTTCTGTATTGTTTTAGTGTTTCACCATAGTGAAGGCATAGACTCTTCTGTACCTCTATGTTTTTGGTTGGATATGTTTCTCAATATCTTTCTTAGGTTTTTACATTCTTCATCAAACCGTTTGATAGGGAAGCTGAGAGGTCAAATACACTGATTGAATTTGTTTTTGCCTAATTGTTTTTTGGTAGGTTTCTACGCTACTTTCCTTCCATCCGTAGCATTTCTTAATATTGTGCAGTTCTTTTGGCTTTGATGCCTTATGATTGAGTATTGCTCTGTTCAGGTAGACTGTGATTTTGCTGTGATCTGATAAGGGTGTTAGTGGGCTGACTGTGAACGCTCTGAGAGATTCTGGGTTGAGGTCAGTGATAAAGTAATCTACAGTACCTCTGCCAAGGGATGAGCTGTTGGTGTACTACTATAGGAGTCTCCTCAAAGCCTACCATTGACTATGTTCAGACCCAGCGTGTGACACAGCTGCAGGAGTTGTTTTGTCTTAGTTGTGGGGGGGGGGGCATATTTGGAAGGGAATACTGTCACCTCTAGGTAGGTGTTTGTCCCCCTGTGTGCTGAGAGTTTCAGGTTCTTGTCCAGTATAGGTCGTCACAGACTTCTACATGTCCCTGGGCCTGTAAATGGTTGATTTCCCCCTCTCACAATTGGCCCAGCGTCATCCGGTTTAGGGTTTGGCCGTAGTAGGCCATCATTGTAAATACAAATTTGTTCTTAACTGACTTGCCTAGTTAAATAAATATAATATAAATATAGGTGGCACACATGATGACATTTTTCTCTGTTGAGATAATATCCTTATTCATTTCTAGCCAGCGATCCAGAAAATGTTCCTGTTTTGACTAATTTAATAGAGTGGTCAGGTCTGTTCTACACCAAATTAGCATATCCCCTGAGTCTCTTCCCTGTTTCACACCTGGTAGTTTGGTGGATGGGACTACCAGTTCTCTGTAACCTAGAGGGCAACCGGTGGGTCCGTCTCCTCTATATCCTCTTGTAGGATGACAATGTCCGTATTTCATTTTTTTTGTGTGTTTTAATTTTATTTATTTTTTACATTTTACCCCTTTTTCTCCCCAATTTCGTGGTATCCAGTAGCTACTATCTTGTCTCATCGCTACAACTCCCGTACGGGCTCGGGTGAGATGAAGGTTGAAAGTCATGCGTCCTCCGATACACAACCCAACCAAGCCGCACTGCTTCTTAACACAGCGCGCATCCAACCCGGAAGCCAGCCGCATCAATGTGTCAGAGGAAACACCGTGCACCTGGCAACCTTGGTTAGCGTGCACTGTGCCCGGCCCACCACAGGAGTCGCTGGTGCACGATGAGACAAGGACATCCCTACGGGCCAAGCCCTCCCTAACCCGGACGACGCAAGGCCAATTGTGCGTCGCCCCACGGACCTCCAGGTCGCAGCCGGTTACGACAGAGCCTGGGCGCAAACCCAGAGTCTCTGATGGCACAGCTGGCGCTGCAGTACAGCGCCCTTAACCACTGCACCACCCGGGAGGCCTCAATGTCCGTATTTCCAATGTGTTTGGTGAAGTCTTGGTTCCTGCTCTTTAGGCCAAAGGCAGATGACCTCAGACCTTGTATATTCCAGGATGAGATAGTAAACGTGTTGTGTTCCATAGTGTCTAGTGCTGTTTTTTGTGTGGTTTAGGCCCAGACCACTACAGTAGTTGTGAGCAGAGCATGTTGAGCATCTCATACATACCTCTTAGGTCGCAGGATGGGGCTTGGGGCGGTGCATTAGTAGGGCTTGGGCCTGTTGCTCTGCTCACGGCCTTTTCATATGTGCAGCTGTCATGTTGAGGTCTTTGCTGCAGTGGCGGGGGGCAGAAGAGGCCTGATCTGGAGGAGCCTATATAGGGTGTGGCCAGCCAGGGTTTGTTTGGGGTGGCCTCAGCTAGTTGGGGTATAGCTTGTGAAGCTGTGGTCTGGGTGTAGGTCCTCTTGGCATGGGTTCTCTCGGTGCAGGTCTTTCGGGGGGGGGGTCTCTCGCTGGTCTGGGCGGGGTGTCTGTTGCTCCTTTGTGAGGTGCTGGGGCTACGGTTGAGGTAGATGTCCTTCAGGGTCCTGGCAAAAGTTGGGATTGCTGCCTTGTAGAGGTGGACCTGGTCGTAAAGGCTGTTCAAGTCCAGGGTGAAGTTGCGCACCAGGTATACATTAGGTTTTGAGAAACAGTCTGGCAAAATTCTTGCATTCACCTGCTGTATAGTGGCAGGGTGAAAGTATTTTCGTGGTAGCAGGGTGGAGGTAACCACTTGTGCGTTGAGGATAGGGGAAGAAGCTTTTTAAATCAGTCCCTTGAGTGCTGTTGCCACCCTTTCCTGCTGGGTCCTCAGATCATTTGTCTCCGTGTGGATTATGATGTGGCTGGGGGATCCTAATCTGTCCTCTGACAACAGCTCCAGGGCATGCCTAGTGTTTGTCCTCTGACAACAGCTCCAGGGCATGGCTAGTGTTTGTCCTCTGACAACAGCTCCAGGGCCTAGTGGTTGTCCTCTGACAACAGCTCCAGGGCCTAGTGTTTGTCCTCTGACAACAGCTCCAGGGCCTAGTGTTTGTCCTCTGACAACAGCTCCAGGGCCTAGTGTTTGTCCTCTGACAACAGCTCCAGGGCCTAGTGTTTGTCCTCTGACAACAGCTCCAGGGCCTAGTGTTTGTCCTCTGACAACAGCTCCAGGGCCTAGTGTTTGTCCTCTGACAACAGCTCCAGGGCCTAGTGTTTGGGCACCAGAGTTTAGCCACTTTGTGTTTGGGAAAAAGTATTTGCCATTTGAGTCAATGAGGAGCTCAATCTGTGGGTTTTGTGTGTCCTCGATGGATGTGGGGGGGTTGTCAGGAGGGCTATTGGGGGAGCTGACAGGAGGGCTGTTAGGAGTGGGTGGGGTCTGTTGGGTTGGTGGGTCCTGTGTTGTCTGTCCCATTGTGGTGTTGAGGTTGTGGTCCGGTCCGTGTCTGAGGTGGGCTGTTCTGCTGGCTTGTCTGAGGGAGTGTCCTGCTCTCTGTCACACCTCAGCTTTCTGACCTCGTCCTTCAGTGCCATGTGTGCTTCTTTAAGTTCTCTCACCTCAGTCCGTAGAGCAGCCAGCTCTCTCAGACAGCCGCCCAGCTCCACCTTCTGCCCTCTGGGTTTTGTTGGGAGGGTGTTGTTGTGCTGGTCTGTTTTGTGGGCTTGTGAGCTTGACTATCCTCGTCTGCAGGATAGTTTGAAGAGGTGTGATCAGACTCACTCAGGGTGGGGGAGTTTTCACAGAGAGAGAGATTTACCTGCTGTGCTCTCTCTCTTTGATCCCATAAAATCCCTGCTGGAACTGCATGAGGATTCCCTGAACCATCACTGTCCCATACTTGTACATGTTGACAGAGGTTGTTTCGATTTCCTCAATGTCTAGTATTCTGAGTTTCCACCCTGGGCCAATACCCTCTCTCTGGACGTAGGGGTAGTGTGCTCTTATAGCGCTGTGCCATGCCAGGGGATGGTCTGTGTGGAAAATTAAGTTGCTTACGTTTTACATTCCCCTCTTTATAGAAGTCAGCAAATCGTGTCTCTGGATTGTTATTGGTGCTTCTAAGGCCTCTGCATTTGGGGGGGAGGGGTTGTGAAACTCTCCTGCCATTGTTGGGCTCAAGAGTTTTCACACATCTGACTTCACACTTCAGTGCTAATTGAAGGTGCTGCCAGGTCTGTTCTGTCCTAGCAGCTTGGTATTTATTTTTATTTGTTTTATTTCACCTTTATTTAACCAGGTAGGCAAGTTGAGAACAAGTTCTCATTTACAATTGCGACCTGGCCAAGATAAAGCAAAGCAGTTCGACAGATACAACGACACAGAGTTACACATGGAGTAAAACAAACATACAGTCAATAATACAGTATAAACAAGTCTATATACAATGTGAGCAAATGAGGTGAGAAGGGAGGTAAAGGCAAAAAAGGCCATGGTGGCAAAGTAAATACAATATAGCGAGTACAAAACTGGAATGGTAGCTTTGCAATGGAAGAATGTGCAAAGTAGAAATAAAAATAATGGGGTGCAAAGGAGCAAAATAAATAAATAAATTAAATACAGTTGGGAAAGAGGTAGTTGTTTGGGCTAAATTATAGGTGGGCTATGTACAGGTGCAGTAATCTGTGAGCTGCTCTGACAGTTGGTGCTTAAAGCTAGTGAGGGAGATAAGTGTTTCCAGTTTCAGAGATTTTTGTAGTTCGTTCCAGTCATTGGCAGCAGAGAACTGGAAGGAGAGGCTGCCAAAGAAAGAATTGGTTTTGGGGGTGACTAGAGAGATATACCTGCTGGAGCGTGTGCTAAAGGTGGGAGATGCTATGGTGACCAGCGAGCTGAGATAAGGGGGGACTTTACCTAGTAGGGTCTTGTAGATGACATGGAGCCAGTGGGTTTGGCGACGAGTATGAAGCGAGGGCCAGCCAACGAGAGCGTACAGGTCGCAATGGTGGGTAGTATATGGGGCTTTGGTGACAAAATGGATTGCACTGTGATAGACTGCATCCAAATTGTTGAGTAGGGTATTGGAGGCTATTTTGTAAATGACATCGCCAAAGTTGAGGATTGGTAGGATGGTCAGTTTTACAAGGGTATGTTTGGCAGCATGAGTGAAGGATGCTTTGTTGCGAAATAGGAAGCCAATTCTAGATTTAACTTTGGATTGGAGATGTTTGATATGGGTCTGGAAGGAGAGTTTACAGTCTAACCAGACACCTAAGTATTTGTAGTTGTCCACGTATTCTAAGTCAGAGCCGTCCAGAGTAGTGATGTTGAACAGGCGGGTAGGTGCAGGTAGCGATCGGTTGAAGAGCATGCATTTAGTTTTACTTGTATTTAAGAGCAATTGGAGGCCACGAAATGAGAGTTGTATGGCATTGAAGCTTGCCTGGAGGGTTGTTAACACAGTGTCCAAAGGGCCAGAAGTATACAGAATGGTGTCGTCTGCGTAGAGGTGGATCAGAGACTCACCAGCAGCAAGAACGACCTCATTGATGTATACAGAGAAGAGAGTCGGTCCAAGAATTGAACCCTGTGGCACCCCCATAGAGACTGCCAGAGGTCCGGATAGCAGACCCTCCGATTTGACACACTGAACTCTATCAGAGAAGTAGTTGGTGAACCAGGCGAGGCAATCATTTGAGAAACCAAGGCTGTCGAGTCTGCCGATGAGGATGTGGTGATTGACAGAGTCGAAAGCCTTGGCCAGATCAATGAATACGGCTGCACAGTAATGTTTCTTATCGATGGCGGTTAAGATATCGTTTAGGACCTTGAGCGTGGCTGAGGTGCTCCCATGACCAGCTCTGAAACCAGATTGCATAGCAGAGAAGGTATGGTGAGATTCGAAATGGTCGGTAATCTGTTTGTTGACTTGGCTTTCGAAGACCTTAGAAAGGCATGGTAGGATAGATATAGGTCTGTAGCAGTTTGGGTCAAGAGTGTCCCCACCTTTGAAGAGGGGGATGACCGCAGCTGCTTTCCAATCTTTGGGAATCTCAGACGACACGAAAGAGAGGTTGAACAGGCTAGTAATAGGGGTGGCAACAATTTTGGCAGATAATTTTAGAAAAAAAGGGTCCAGATTGTCTAGCCCGGCTGATTTGTAGGGGTCCAGATTTTGCAGCTCTTTCAGAACATCAGCTGAACGGATTTGGGAGAAGGAGAAATGGGGAAGGCTTGGGCGAGTTGCTGTTGGGGGTGCAGTGCTGTTAACCGGGGTAGGAGTAGCCAGGTGGAAAGCATGGCCAGCCGTAGAAAAATGCTTATTGAAATTCTCAATTATGGTGGATTTATCAGTGGTGACAGTGTTTCCTATCTTCAGTGCAGTGGGCAGCTGGGAGGAGGTGTTCTTATTCTCCATGGACTTTACAGTGTCCCAGAACTTTTTTGAGTTAGTGTTGCAGGAAGCAAATTTCTGCTTGAAAAAGCTAGCCTTGGCTTTTCTAACTGCCTGTGTATAATGGTTTCTATAGCTTCCCTGAACAGCTGCATATCACGGGGGCTGTTCGAAGCTAATGCAGAACGCCATAGGATGTTTTTGTGTTGGTTAAGGGCAGTCAGGTCTGGGGAGAACCAAGGGTTATATCTGTTCCTGGTTCTAAATTTCTTGAATGGGGCATGTTTATTTAAGATGGTTAGGAAGGCATTTTTTTTAAATATCCAGGCATCCTCTACTGACGGGATGAGATCAATATCCTTCCAGGATACCCCGGCCAGGTCGATTAGAAAGGCCTGCTCGCTGAAGTGTTTCAGGGAGCGTTTTACAGTGACGAGTGGAGGTCGTTTGACCGCTGACCCATTACGGATGCAGGCAATGAGGCAGTGATCGCTGAGATCTTGGTTGAAGACAGCAAAGGTGTATTTAGAGGGGAAGTTGGTTAGGATGATATCTATGAGGGTGCCTGTGTTTAAGGCTTTGGGGAGGTACCTGGTAGGTTCATTGAT